>NW_022111325.1:2579457-2611201 GCF_000313985.2 Echinops telfairi
CACACACACACACACACACGAAAAGACACCACGTGAGGCTCATCTACAAGCCCAGGGACCCGGGGACAGCCAGTGCTACCTACGAGGAAGGACACCGCACAGCCCAAATCCCAATTTGGACTTTCAGCCGCCAGAACTGTGAGAAAAGACGTCTCTGTTCTCTAAAACCACCCACTGGTGGCATTTCTGTAGGCACAGCTCTAAGTAACTAAGACACCGAGACGTCCCCTCCTCGGTCTCCTGACATGCAAACTGGGGTCCCCCTGGGAACGCGCTCTTCCTTGCTTCTTTTCCCACTGGACCCTCGCCCAGCCTGCTCCATCTCCCCCAGCCTCCGACTCAGGAAATGGTGCAAGGGAGTGGCCAGGGCTGGGCCGCACACAATGGCCTTGTGCAGCGCCCTGAATGAGATCACTCCATGTCACATCACCGCTTCCTCTGAACAGAGATAGGGAGATTCAGGAATAGATCTGGGATCTGCCGCTTGGGGGAGGGGAGGGGAGAAAGCAAGAAGGGTGTCTAGGAAGTCCTTTTACTTCTCTTCCTGCCTGGGGGGGCTGAGGGGGGACTGGACGGGAAGGGTTACCTCACACACCACCACAGCTGTCTCTTGCCCCCTCCTCTGAGGGTGTCACCCCCACCGATCACATGACTCACTGGTCCGTGCGACCCTCTAGGAGTGCCATGGGCTAGGGGAACATAATAAGTCAGAGACTGAGCAAAACTCAGCGGTGCTCATTTCTTTAGGACCAGAGTCACTCTGAAAAGTCTGTCCGGTTTACTAGCTCGGAAGGTCACTGGGGGTCTGAGATGATGACCGACAATGTCCGGAGCAGTTTACTCTTGCGGGGGAGGGCAGTCCTCCTCTCCAGCACCAGGGGGTCTCCGGAGCCACAAATCAACAACAGACACAGAGTCAACCACCAAGGAACGGGTGAGCGCTGCCGCCTTTGTGAGCCACGTGGCCGTGGGAACTTGCTTAGCTCTTGGGGGCCTCTGAAGCCTCTGTGACATGTGAATGCTCACACTGACCTCTGAGGACGCTGAACAACCCGAGCATCATATAGAGAAGGCAATGTATATTGTGCTCGGCACATACCAGGTAACCAATCAGTTGCTCCTGTTGGTGTCCGTACTCTTGTTATTTAGAAGCAGAGAGAAGGCCGGGCCTGCAGAAATGGAACTGGAGCGAGGGAAGTCCAAGACAGAAGTAGGAAGAGACATGATCAGATGGTGACCCCACTGTTCTGTGTACTCAAAAAGCTAAAACCCCAAGCTCACTGCCATCTCCAATCAGTGCTGACTCACAGGGACCCCACAGGACAGGGTAGAACCCCCTGTGAGTTTCCAAGGCTGTAGCTGTTGACGGGTAGAAGAGAGCCTGGTGGGTTCAGAAACACTGCTGACCTTGCGTTAGCCGCGCAGCTGGCCAACAAGACGACACCAGAGCTCCTGGTGTCTTACGAGAGAGAGAATGAAAAATCAGCCCATGGGCTAACAAGACAACCCAAAACCAAATCCACCGCTACCGGGTCCATTCCGTTCCCAGTGGCCCTGTACCACCGAGTAGAACTGCCCGCAGGGTCTCCAAGGCTGAACTCTCTATGGAAACAGATGGCCCCATCTCCCTCCGGCCCTCAGAGGGAGGTGCTCACTGCAGACTTTTGGTAGGCAGCTGGGTGCCCTAACTGCTGAGCCAGCAGGGCCCCAACACAACTGGGGCGAGGACTGAGGATCATCAACAGCCCTCTGAGGGAAACCACCGCCCACGAGCAGAGCCAGAGCAAGCAGGAGCAGCAGGAAGCAGCTTTTCCACGGTCAGGGACCCTGATGAGACCTCACGAAGCTGTCCTTCCCCAAGAGAAGCCCAAACTCAGTGCCAGCGACTCATGGCGACCCCACAGGGCAGGGCGGAACTACCCCTGCGGGTTGCCGAGACTGCAGCTCTTTACGGGAGCAGAAAGCCTCTCCTTTCTCTTACAGAGCAGCTGGTGGTTTTGAACTGCTGACTGTGTGGTTAGCAGCCTGACGGTGACCACTGCTCCACAGGGCTCCTCTTTCCGGGAGAAAGGAGGGATAGGACTTGTGCTGGTGCACAGCAGGGACTGGCAAACGGCAGCCCACGGGCCCAGCTTGTCCTGCTACCTTTTTTTTTTTAATTGTTGGAGAAAAAAGAAGAAGAAGAAAAGAGGAGGAGGAAGAGGAGGAGGAGGAGGAGAAGATGATGATTTTGTGACACACAAAAACTTACATGCAATTCAAGTGCTAGTGTCCATAAAGTTGTTTTGGAGCACCGCCACCCCCGCTTATTTTCATATTGCCAGCCTCTTGTAGAGCTGCAACAGCAAACTTGAATAGTTGCCACAGAGACTGGATGGCCGAGGAAGCTACAATCTTTGCTAGCAGGCTTCCCAGAGCAGTTTGCAGACACCTGATGGAGAGCAGGCTCAAAAGCGCATGAAGGAAGGAGAAAAGCAAGCATCCCAGAGAGGGCCATGGGGCCTCGCTCGCTGCACACCGACCAGGCCTCTAGAGGCGGAGTGGACGTCGAAGACACCAGCAGGCCCATGTCCTAAATTGGAAGGCAAGTCAGAACGCTGTGCTATAACACCAGAGACGCCTGTGTCAAACAGGAGTATCAAAGTGTGAAGTCATCATCGCTTGGCTATGTCGCCTCCTGCTGGGTCTGCAGGAGGGGGTGTCTCCATGGCAGACTCTTCCCTAAGGAAACCTGCGTTCCCCGATGGACGCGGCTTCACACGCTCGTTTCGGCATCCTCGAGGGGCTCCCCTCACATTACTTTTCAACATTCTCCGCGTTTGGGAGCAAAAGGAAGCCTGGAGGGCCGGAGGGTGGATGGGGTAAGGCTTCCCCACAAAACCCACCTGGGACAGCCCTGGCTCCCCTGAAAGAAAGAGCAGGCGCACTCTCCTGATGTGAGAAATCCCGCACCAAAGCCTCCCTGGCCCTTGTCTCACCAACGCAACTTTCGATTGCCTTTAAACTTCTTCCTAATATGCCCCCGATGGTCCCGCATCCTTCACGAAAACCTACCGGGTTATCCCTTTGACACCCCCCCCAAAAAAAAAAAAAAAAAAACAGTCACCATATCTGACATTGTGAGCCGACATTTCCGCCTTGGATTGAGCGGGCCCAGCAGATCCCCTTGGAAGCCACTGTATGCTTTGAAACTTGTTCAGAAAGCACCCTAAGGGGACTCAGATGGGTGGATTGCTGAGAGGCCTGGCCTGCAGTCGCCCACTGATTGTAGAGACACAGTCACACCTGCCTTATTTACCACAAGCCGGTGCAGGTGTGATGGAAGGACAGCAGCAGCACTGCTTGCCTCGGAGGCTAATCCCCCCAGGGGGGAGAGAGCGAACGAACGCATAAGGAGCGCGGGGTCGAACGACCCTTTCACAGGGGTCGCCAGATCCGTACCAGTCACAAAATGACAGTGATGAAATAGCAACGGAAATAATGTGATGGTTGGGGGGGGTCACCCCCACACACAAGGAACGGTATGAAAGGGTGGCGGCATCAGGAAGGTGGAGAACCGCTGGCCTACATGATCCCGGGCAGCTCTCAGCCGTTTCTTGACCCAGACCTCAGTATCCCCATTCTCCATAGGAAGAAACAGCCGCAGAGGGAGGTTAAGTCACCTGCCCACTGCTGCACAGCTCAGTGGAGGCCGCTGAGTTCCCAAAGCAGACCCATTGCACGTTGCAGCCTGACTCCTCTCCTAGCCCGGGAAACAAGCTCCAAGACACCTGGCAACATTGCTTTTCATCAGCCACTCCCCACTCCCCCTCCCCTGCTTCCAAAAGGGGGTGGACGCGGGTTCCAATGAAATTGGACTCGCCCCTGGCTGGTGCAAATGCCATGCCGTCTACTCCTGAACGAACCAGCCATGGAAAACCGTGGGGAGCTCAGTTGCATGAGGGCGCAGACGGTTCCGTGTGTCAGATTGATGGCCTCCATGGGGGTACTGGCTCTGTCAGGAGCAGACGCTCCACTCCCGTGGAGAGGTACCGTCTCAGAAACCCACACGGGCCGTTCTGCTCGGTCCTGCAGGGTCCCTGGGAGTCGGCATCGACTGGACGGAGAGGAGTTTTGTTTCTGACTCTCTGTAAGCAGCCCTGCTGCCGCTATGTGTAAACGCCGAGTTGCCAACCGGAGGCTGGTGGCTTTCACTCACCGCATGTAGCTTAGGAAATACGACGGGGCCATTCTGCTGTCTTGCAGGGTCTCTGAGTCAGAATCCACACAGGTCACACACCACCACTCCCTCTCTTATCTTAGGAACCTGAACGAGGCCAAGAGAGCTGGCACGGCTCTAGGTGTGTTTGCTGCCAGCAAACATTGCGGGTAGGAACAAACAGGTGCTGCAGACCAGAGGCAAAGCTGGCTGGCTTCTTTTGCAGCCTGGGAGGCTGCTGGCTCTGGCTCTGGGGTCCTAAATCTCCCCAAGAGGACTAATTATTGGGGAGACCCAAAGGAAACAGATCGTAAAGACTGAGGAGGCAGAGAGAGGTCAGATGTCATGACTTGCTGGCTTCTCCCCCATTCTCCTGGCCCAGGCAGGACAGGTCATAGAACCTACGGCCTCTTCACTTGTAGAGTAAACCATTAATCCAACAGTGCCCAGCAAAGAGGGCCAAAGCAGGGCTTCCCTTGTCCTCCTCTGAAGAAGGCCCCAGTAACCACAGTTCTCCCCAAGACCCCAAGCCATGGCAGGGGCTAGCGCTCTGGCCTCTAAGACCTCCTGCCTTGCCCCTCGGTCCGACTTGCCCACATGGAGGGCTCCGTGTCTGCCAGGGGCTCCAGAGATCACACTTCCTCTGACTTCCTGAAAATGGCTGGAGAGGACCACAGGGCCCGAAGGCAAAGGGGTACACAGGGCGCCTTCATTCATCGAGCGCCCATGAGCACAGAGAAGGGGACTCAGAAGGGTCTGCGTACGGACGGAGGAGGGGGGTGTGGTAGCACCTCTTACCCCCCTACTAGTACGAGGGGCTCCAAAAGTCACGTGGGGGACGTTCCATTGTGTTTGCATTCTATTTTTCCACCATCTTTTTGAAGCCTCCTCATGTGGGCAAATGCCATCTGCCCAGATCAGATTCTGGGGGACTGCTGAGGCTTCCCGGGGCCCTTAGGCCAGAGTCACCTGTGTTGTCAGTACTTCATTCTGAAGTTGTTTGCTGGACAGAAGTCTGGTCTCCCCATGCCCCGAATCAAGCCACACCCCATTCTACAGTCAAGAGGAAGGCAGACATGACGAACCCCCACTCTGAATTACCCCCTGGTAGACTAAGCTCTCAAATCAGGAATTTTGCCAGCTTTGGATTTCCAAGTGTGACCATTTAATGAACTTATTAGTTATAACAGGTTTGGAAATCAAATCCAGGAGTTCAGCCCTTGTGCTTTCTGCTGTGCCCAATTGCTGTATGCTACCAGGGGCCTGGACTCCAGCTAGGCTGGCTTGTGGGGGTCGGAGGAGAAAGGGGCGTCTAGTCCTCTCCTATTATCTGCTGGTCTCAGGGCGGTCATCCTGGGTGTTGTGCCAACAGGGGAGGGGGTGATTAGAAAGAACCTGAGGTTCAAGGGGCACACCTGAGAAGACTTTAGTCACCGTGACCTGGGGAATTAACCCATAGGTCCACAGGGAGCAGTGCTGGGGCAGGGAGCCCGACTGATGGGTGGAGTTCTCTAGACTCTGGAAGGCTCTGGCTCTCCAGAGTGAGTTGTTGGCCCTTCAGAATGCCCAGTCCACACCCAAGGATGAAGGGAACAATATTAGCTACAAGAGGAAGGGGCCCTGGGTGAATTAGGACCCTGGCCTTAAGGAAAATCCCAGTGCAACCCTTCTTCTTGCTTATGCCTCCCAAATAAATAAAGAGAGAAAAGACCAAAAGCTAATATGATGGGCTTTGGCATTAAATGAACTTGAGTCCGAAGCCCAGCCATACCATTTACCTCCTCATTATGTGGGGTAGTTCAATGAAGTGGATCCTCTGAACCTTCTCTGTACTATAGGGGTTGTGGCATATAGACTCCATAAATTATGCCGTGTGGGAAAGAATGTGCGTAAAAGGTTTAGTTGCTTTACAAGTTAGTGTTCACGAGCAGTTGGCATGATTGTGATTCCCTAATTACACACTTGCGCGCACACACACACACACACACACACACACACACACACACCGCCTAGCTGACCATGGGCGCTCACTGCTGGCAGCTGTTGAGGAGCTATCAAGGTTTCTGCCATCCTGGGGGTGCTGAAGATGTCCATTCTTGGGGTAGGACCTGAACCCAGGGCAGGGAAGAGGGAGACTCACCAGATCTGGAAGGTACCCCAAAGTGGGGAGACCTGCGCCTGCCCTCAGTTGCTGGCTTCAGTACTGCTTCAGGTGGCCCCTGTACCTCTTCAGCCCGGTCTTCAATGGGGGCGCCTCTCCTGGCCCTTAAAGGGGACCTGCTCATGCTACAAAAGTTTGCTGAGAAGGGGCCACTTGCTCCATTCCTACCGGCTGCCTCTCCAGCTCCTCCCTCCCTCCCCTCCCCGCCTCCTACTTCTAACACCCCAGCGTGTGCTATGCCCAGGCCTTTAACCCTGTCCCTGCAACACCAGCCACGGGTGGGTGGGGGCACGCCTGGGTGCCCCCCCATCCGGACCACTCCCGGAACAAAGGGCAGCCACAGGATCCAGGCCGGTGTGGAGGCAGGCACAGGAAGTCGGCTGGAGCCAGCCTGGAGGGAGAGTTTGTGGGCGCCTGACATCCTGGGGGAAACGCCACCTTCCTTCCAGTGGGGACCCACTGACGCGGGACGGGAGAGGAGAAGAGCAGGCATGGGAAGAAGGCCCATAGCGGGGAGCCTATAGCGAGGCCGTCCTCTGGGCAGGGAGATCCTTCCTCCTCTTTCACACTGGAATACAAAACTGTTGGTTGGTCCCTTTAAGGGGCAGGTTGCAGCTGCACAGGGAGGAGGCAAGATCTTGTGTTTTTGGTGGTTAAAGTACCAGGAGGAGCGAACAGGGGCGGCACAGGAGGACAGAGCCTTAGTCAACAGGAACAGGGGTGACCAAGCAACTCAGCAGACACACACCCTCCCGGCTTGTTATGGAGACCAAGCTGCCAGACATTCGGCCAGCTCCCCACCTCTCCCCCATAACTGCTCTGGGTGTAGGAGGGCTGGGGAGCCCTGGCTCGCCTCACTGCTTCTCTGGGGGCAGAGGACAGCTTCGGCAAACACTGGCCTCACTGAGGCACCAGGGTGTCAGAGAGGAGGGTGCTGGGGAGCCCTGTGGTTTCCTGGTGACAACATATCAGAAGGCCTTAGGCTGTTCTGCCTATCCCAAGGCAACAGGAGATTGTAATCAATTAGCTTCAAATTTTTTCACGTGTCAAATGGAGGTGTTCATACTGACCCTCAAGTGCCTGCTGCTGAGATGTGTGAAAAGAGTGGAGCAGCGCGGCTGGCCCAGGCTGTGTGACGTCAGATCAGCCCCTTCCCTCCTGAGCTGACCTGCTTTATTAAACAAGAGGGTTATACTAGGCAATCTCTGCTCCAGCTGGGGGCGGTGGTGGTGACACTGCTGCTGCTGCTGCCTGCAGGGGTGGTGGTGGTGGTGGTGGTGGTAATGGTGTGGCTGCAGGGGTGGTGGTGGCGGTGGTGGTAATGGTGTGGCTGCAGGGGTGGTGGCGGTGGTAGCGGTGGGGGGGGGTGGTGGTGGTGGTGGCGGTGGTGGAGGGGTGGTATCACATCGAGTCAGGGGCTGACTTTAGAGCAGCTAACAATAAAGGTCTATCCTTACTCTTAAAGTGCATTCTGGGGATGGGGGAGTGGGGAGGGAGGGGAAATGAGCTGACACCAAGGGCTCAAGTGGAAAGCGGGTGTTGTGAGAATGTTGAAGTCAACATATGTACTCATGTGCTGGACACAAATGACATATGTACGGATTGTGATGAGTTGTATGAGCCCCTAATAAAATGATTTAATTTTTAAAAAGTGCATTCTGGGTGAGAGGAAGAGGGGAGCTGCTTCCAGATGTGACTAGATGCCCACTCCTACCTCTCGGGGCCCTCAACCACATGAGGTAGAGGTGCTGGTTGTCTTATCTCATAAGAACATAGCCTCTTCTCGCATCCTCGCTTCCGAGATGACAAAGAAAAGGCGAAACAACGGCCGCGCCAAGAAAGGCCGCGGCCATGGGCAGCCCACTCGCGGCACGAACTGCGCCCGCTGCGAGCCCAAGGACAAGGCCATCAAGAAGTTCGTCATAAGGAACATAGCGGAGGCCGCGGCCGTCAGAGACCTTTCTGAAGCGAGTGTCTTCGACACCTACGTGCTTCCCAAGCAGTACCTGAAGCTGCATGAGGTGTGAGCTGTGTCATTCACAGCATGGTGGTCAGGAACCGGTCGCGTGAAGCCCGCAAGGACCGAACCCCCCACCTCGATTTAGACCTGCAGGTGCTGCCCCACGACCTCCTCCAAAGCCTATGTAAAGATTAGAAGCGGAAGACAAACGAACCTGAAAGGAAATAAAATGGAAATTGTTCATGGGGGGAAAAAAAACAAAAGAGGAACATAGCCTCACCTTACTGCTATAACGCCCTCTAATTATATCACTACGCCCTGATGATGTAGTGGTTACAGTTGGGCTGCAATCAGAAAGGTCGGCAGTTCAAAGCCACCAGCTGCTCCCTGGGAGACAGTCACGGCTTCTACTTCTGTAAAGATTTAGTCTCAGGAACCCGCAGGGCAGTTCTACTCCGTCCCATAGGCTCACGGTGAATTGGCATCAACTCCATGGCAGTGAGTTTGAGTTAAATAAACGTCATCGTTGTCCAGTTGAGGACATGGCTTCAGAGCAGGGGAGTGTTTCAGACCCTGTGCCCCTCTCCGACCTCTGTGGTCAGCGCCCTTTCCGTGGCCCACAGCTGCCTTCTCAAGATGAAGCCGTGACTTCTGCCTGTCATTTCACCAAATGCGTACACCCACTTCTTACTTTTCTCTTCTGGTAAGGTCCCAAAGGCTAGTATCAAGTGGTGGATGTCCAGGTACCTGGTGCCTCCTGGTACCGGGCTGGGTGTGTGGGTGAGGAGATGCCGGCTGCAAGTTTGGGTGTGGGAGGCAGGAGGGCTGGTTTCTGGGGGAGGAGGGAATATAGAGCATGTTGGCACCTGAGTTGTGTGTGCACGGCCCTTTAGGGAAGAGCCCCTCAGCATTGGTGTCCCATCTCCCCTTGCAGACCAGCACACAGGCCTGCGTGTGGTTCCCTAGGACGGCTCTCGTTAGCGTAAAGAAGTGCCCTCCCTCTGCCACCCACCCTCCCAGTAAATAGCCTCAGGGAGCTAGGAGAGGTCAACCCCAATTATTCCAGCTAAGTCTCCCCGTCTATAGATTTTAGAGGCTCTTATATTCTCCAAGGAGCCCTGGTGTCATAATGGTTATGCTTTGAGCTATCAACCGCAAGGTTAGCAGTTCAAAATTACCAACAGCTCCATGGGAGAAAGATAAGGCTTTCTACTCCCATAAAAACGGATAGTCTCAGAAACCCACGGGGGCAGTTCTACCCTGTCTGTAGGGCTGCTGTGGGTTGGCATGGACTCCATGGCAGTGGTTTGGGTTTTGGCCTCCATCCCACAATTGAAGGGACACTCCTAGGAAGCTGATCTCTCGAGAGATGAGACACCTGATTCTGACTTTTTCTTTCTTCTTTTTTTCCCCATGGATTTGTTTTACTGAACTACTTTAAAATGGGAATTTACAACTTTTTCTGGAAATGTCTCTCAAAAAAAATTACTGCATTTGGCTTAATCAAAATTTGTCTTTAGGGTATTGCTCTGACCCTTGCTATACTTTAGGGTGCTTACATGTTATTTTTCCTGCTTAGAATGTTAATTGAAAGGTCATCTCTAATACTTATTCTTTTTAATGATTTTATTGGGGCTTATACAACCTGTATCACTATCCACACATACATCAATTGTGTAAAGCACATCATCATTCTCAAAACTCGCTTTCCGCTTGGGCTCCTGGAATCAGCTCCTCATTTTCCTCCCCCGCCCTCTCCCCATGACTCTGACTTTTTCAAAGTGCCTTTGGGGGAGCCCTGATGGTGTAGAGCAGGGGTTCTCAACCTTCCTCACACTGCCACCCTTTCATACAGTTCCTCATGTGGTGGTGACCCCAACCATCACATTATTTTTGTTACTACTTCATCGCTGTAATTTTGCTACTGTTATGAATCGGGCGACCCCTGAAAAAGGGTTGTTCGATCCCCAAAGGGGTTGCGACCCCCAGGTTGAGAACCTGGTGTGGTGATTGCACTCTGCCTTGCAATCTGCAAGTTCACCAGTTTGCAACCACCGACCTCTGATGGGGAGAAAGGTGAGGCTTTCCAACTTCCGTACACAGTCTCACAATCTTGGAAACTCACAGGGGCGGTTCTACCCTGTCCTGTAGGGTCACTGTGAGTTTAACGTCAACTTGACGGCAGTGAGTTTTGAGTTTTAACACAGCCTAGGGGCCCTGGTGGCATCGTGGTTAGTTACACACTGGGCTGCGATCTGTAAAGTCAGCAGTTTGAAACCACCAGCCACTTCTCGGGAGCGAGGCTTGGCTTTCTATTCCCATACACAGTATACAGCCTCAGAAACGGACAGGGGCAATTCTACTCTGTCCTATAGGGTCACTATGAGTCGGCATCAACTCCCTAGCGGCGAGTTTGAGTTTGCATGAGGTGCGGTGGTGCGGCGGGAAAGGTCAGTGGGTTGAAGCTGGAGAACGCTGTGCAGTCCCCCGTCCAGATGGACAGCGGATGGTGTGAGTCACCATCAACACATACGCAGGGGTTTTTCACATTGCTTCTTTCATCATCCGTGTCAGGTCATGTCCGCCTCCCCCTTACAGCCTCGTCCAAAGGAGTGTCAGGTGACACAGCGCTGTGCTCTGTGCAGTACAGATCTACCCGCAGCTGCTGGGAAAGGGTCCCCTGGCCAGGGGGCAGACTGAGCTCGCTGTTTCTTCTATTACCTTCTGGACTTAGAAAGTTTATCCTGTCCCCTAAACCAGCACCCCTCCTCCTTTAGTTAACTGGTTGTGTCGCAGGCTCCAGAGCTGGGAGAGAAGGCGTTTCCTCTTCTAAAGGACCAGTATTTCAAAGTCCTAGCGAACAAGCCGGGAGCCCTGGTGGTGCAGTGGTTCAACCTGTAACTGCTGATCCCAAGGTCAGCAGTTCAAATCCACGAGTGGCTCTGCAGGCGAAAAGATTATGGCCTTGGGTGCCCGATGGGACAGCCCTACGCTGTCTGACAGCATCACTAAGGGTCAGGATGGACTTGTCAGCAATGGACGGTCTGGGTTGGAAAGCCCATCCACGCCCTGTCCAGCTAGCTCCCTGTGCCTTCTCTGCGCCCGTCCTCCACGCCAAGCTTGGACTCACTGTGTGGCATTCTACTCCATCCTCCACCAACACAATGAATAAAAGCATCCTCCTTGCCCTCTGACCTGGCCAGTCCTGGGGTGTCCGAGCTGCAGGCCCTGGAAGAGGGAGGCGAGCTGGCGGAGGGCTACTCCATTGGGAGCTTCCCGCTGTCTCCAAGTCCTTTTCATGGCGCTGAGAGTGAGCTGCTGCGGAGGGAAAGGTTAAACCGGTCAGGCAGGGGAGACGGGGGAGCGGAGTCTAAACTGGATAGCATGGTGGCCGGAACAAAGCCGGTGTTTGTTGGGTTTTCCTCCCGCCGGGGAGGCTGTCCCCGGACCACGGCATTCCTGGGTTGTCCCCAGTTGCTGCTGCAGCAAAAGCCGAAGGCGCCAGGGACTCCTTTCTGCACAGGCCACGCGGAGGGCGCCTCCTCTGCCTGGCTCCCCAAAAGCCAGAATCCGGCTTGAGAGTTCCCCACGGACAGTCAGCAAATAGACCAGACTTCACACCGGCACTTCTCTGGCAGTGGCGAGGGAAGGGAGGTCGAGGGAAGACCTGTTCATTGAAGGGAACGAGAGGTTCGAGCAAGGGTCCAAACCAAGGCAGTTAAAAAAGGGGGTGGCTACCTTTCTGGGAACCGAACAGAGCATCAAACTGGTTCCTGACGAAACAACCCATGTACAGGCCCAGAATATTAAAAATTTAGATCTGGGTGATCCAGAATGCTAACCAGAACTGTAAAAATGAGTCAATGCCCTGTGAAGAGGTGTAATGAACCCTGGCCAAAGCCTGATGGCGACACTGGACTGCAGACACACATCGGTTCGCCTGGCAAGGTTGACTTTGACTCCGCCAGTCACGTGATTTGGTTGCTATGTAACATGTATGCTGCCCTGGTTTTCCACGAAGAGGAAGTTTCTAGCAGGGGACTAGTTCACTCACACTTTCAAAATGTGGGTCTGTCAGCCTTGACTGAAGTGGGCTGAACCTGTTCAAAGCCCCGGAATAGGACCCGGGGCCCCTAGAAGGGCGACAGGGACTCAAGCCTCCCCTGCCCCAGCCTGCGCTCCAACAGTCCCTTGTACCCATTAGGTGACGGGGGTGGGGAAGAAACACAAGTCAGTGTGGCATCTGTTTTTTTTTTTTATTAGAAAACCCCATTTGGTAGTTGCTTCCCTAACCCAGTCCCGTAGCTTTCATTTCATCCCACCCCCCTCCGAGAGGGGGTGAAGGGCTGAGGGGCCGGCCAGTGGGTGTCAGGCAGTTTCTGAAGGGCTCCCTCCTGGGCCCCTGAGAGTTCACCTTGCCAACCAGTCCATCTCACAGCCTCTCCCAGGACCTCTGGGGTCAAGGGTGTTGCCAATGGCATTCCTGTTGAATGGCTTCAGGATGGAACCAGTGGCGCTCAGTCCCCAGGCCTGCTCCTTCCCTCTGGGTGAGAGCCAGCCAAGGGAGCCAGGAGGAGGTGGCCCACGGCTGAGGGAGGAGACCTTGCATCTGGAGTCTGGAAAGCACCTGGATTTCTTGGGAAGAGGGGTGTGGAAGCCCCTCTCAGTTCTTCTTGGTCTTGGGGGTGTCGTATTTCCTCTTGCTGGAGTACCACAGCAGCAGGGGGATGCCGATGGAGGGAAGGGTCATGACCCCAAAGGCTGCCCAGTCCAGCTGCAGGGAAAAATAAAGGCCTTGCTGAGAAGTCTGGATCAGAGAACTGGGGAGGAATGGGTCTGGTGAGGGAGGGGGCTGTCCAGTGCCGGCTTCACACAGAATTGGGCAGGAAGGGTCCTCTCCTGTGGGGGGAGCTCAGATGCGTGCAGGCATCCTCCCTGAGGGTGATCAGTTGCCAGACTGCCGTGGGCCCCTCTCTCTGCTGTTAAGGACAATGGACAGGCTTGCAACCATTAGCTTGGTTCTTGTAGGTGGAGTTCACACCCTACTGATAATGGTTCCTATGGCATCCAGAGAACAGGTCATACCAGCTCAGTTGAACTGCCATCCTAAATCTAGGATCCGACCATCTTGTCACAAGTATACCCCCTATCCCTCCTCTTCCTATTGCGTGTATGCCCCTAGACCACCCCCTCATTGCTGTATAACCTATAGTGCAACCCCTTCCTGTGACATATGTCTTTACCTGTAATTAGTGGGCTTGCACACCCCCAAAAGGGATATAAGCCTTGGTTAGCAATAGAGGCGGCTCTCACTGGTCTCTCCCCCTCACTCTCCTCTCCTTGCTCCCTTGTTCCCTTGCCCTCCTTCCCCTCCCCCTCTCTCCAGTGGACCATCAAGCGGGGCTGAGGTGAGCATGCTACCATGAAATGTGTCTGACCCCATTATTGCAATATCTCTTTTATCTCTCATGCTCTCGATAAGTTTAATATATATACATCTCAACAGTACAATTGTGCTTACTGAACCCCTGGTTAGTGGTGGGGGCTGGCTCCCCCACCTCATACTACACTCTCCGACCACACTGACTAGAGTAGTTCTCTAAAGACCCTTCTATCACTCGTGCTTGGGACTAATGCAGATGGGAAGAGAAGCTTCTCTCTTCCAAACCAGCCACTCTGCCCCTGATGGTGCCCTGAGCTCTAACCCACGCTTACACCAGGGGCCCCTCTTTCCACTCTTCCTCTGCCTCCCGCTACCGCCCCTAACCGTGCCTGGGCTGCACCATGCTTTCTGTTCACCTCGGAGCTTCTTCCTCTTCTTACAATGCCTGCCCTTCCTCCAGCCTCTTTAACTGGTGAACACTGACCTCCTACCAGAAGGCCTCCGCAACTACTAAAGCCCAGGTGAGATGGACCTGCTCTGTGCTCCTTAGCGCCTCATACACAACTGAGTTACTTAGTTTACTGTGCCAACCTGGCCGGTGGAGAGATAAATGGCTGGGTGAGCCTCGCCTTTCGAGTTCTCGGGTCTCTTGCTTTGTGATGGTCGCACCAGGGTGCAGCTGTCTTAGCAGCTCCCTGATTCAGCTTGCAAGGCTGATTTCCTGCAAGATATCCCCAAGGAGAAGCCACATGGACCTACCCCGATGCAGCCCTGGGTGCTGGAGCACCCGTGTGGAGACCCCTGCCCAGCGCTGACATGTTTACACGTTCACTGCAGTCGGCATCATTGCGTCTGCTTTGTGAGATGGAGGAGGACTTTGTGGACTGGTGTTGGACATATGGCTTAATGGGTGAATATTGGACTTGTGGGCTTGGGCAGCACTGGGTTGGAATGTTTTCTTGATGCACAGTTAACCTTTATATAAAACTCTCTCTTTTACATGAGTTTCTGTGGATTTGTTTCTCTAAAGTACCCAGACTAATGCAACAACCCAACCCCGTTACCTGTTCTGACTCCTCTACTGGCCATAGAGAGGTGCTCTGAGGACGAATTTCACTGTCATCGAGGTGATTCTGACCCACAGCGACTTTACAGAACAAAGTAGAACTGCCCCTGTGGGTTTCTGAGACTGTAATTCTCCCCAAACTGATACATTTACGAAAACACAGACTAATGGTTTTGTGCTCAAATATCATTGTGGTTCTGTGCTGACTTCCACAGAATGGAATTAATTGGCAGGGACTCTTCACAACTGCATTCTGGACTGAGATAAAAAGGTCCACAGAGATGGTGGCCAAGATAACTATTTCAGACACCGGCGATGAATACTTGCTGGAAACTGAAGCTGGACATCATTTACAATGAGATCAGCATTCATGGAAGCGGAGTATCAGAGGCAAAAGGGTGCCATCTGACCACAAGAAAACTTTTCATATTTCCCAATTAATTTTATATAGTCAATCAATCACCAGAAAAGAACAACTTGTTCTTAACAAGCAGAACGTTGCGGTCCGTTCAATCAAAGCGGACAGTGTACCCTTCCGAGTCTATTCACTGCAGATGGGAGGGACCGGAACCAGGCTCTTAATATCATGCACTCACATGCGATGCCACATCTTCAGATGCCACCCCATTTCTTTCAGATCAATGGAGTGACTCCGCAGCAGGGCCATATAGATAAGGAGGCTCCGTATGGAGATCATGACCTTGAGCATCTTCTATTTCCTCAGGGTGTAAGGCCCTCGATCCAAAACATCAAGACTCAGCTTCAGCGACTCCTGGCTGGGCATCTAGTGCTTCTCCTGAGACTGTTCACTCTTTATGGGAGTAAGAAGCCTTATCTTTCTCCCACAAAGCAGCTGGTGGTTTCGAACTGCTGGCCTTGTAGGCACCAGCCCTGTGTATAACCCAATACGCCACCATGGGACCTTTTAATGGCAAGGACTTCAGAGTTTCACTGAAGGAACAGACCAATCTCATCATTCTAGAGGTTAGGAAAATCTCTACAAATTCCCTCCTAGTTTAGATCATAACAGAGTAGTCCTAGTTGGCACAGTGGTTATGAGTTGGGCTGTTAACTACAACGTCACCAGTTCGAAGCTACCAGCCGCTCCCTGGCAGAAAGATAGGCTTTCTACTCCTGTAAAGAGTTAACAGCCTCGGAAACTCCAGGGGCAGTTCTATGCTACGCTGAACTACCCTGTCGGCATCAACTCGATGGCAGTGAGTTGACTGTTCCAAAGCCCTTTGAATTTTGCCATGTGGTTTTTTTAAACCTCAAGACAGATCCAAGGGCCGAGTAGAAAGAAAGGCCAGTGTTTCAGTTATGGAAATTATGATCTCACAGCTCAGAGTTCCTGTGGGGCTTTTCCAGCTGTCTTTGTAATACATCCAGAAACACAGACCCAGACAGGGCCGGCCCAAGGTACAAATCCTGCAAGGAGGCCAGGAGGTCCCAGAACCCAAAAGGTGTTCTCAGACCTGGGGAAGATTAGGGGAGGACATTGCAAAACTTACAAAGTGCGGTGAGAATCTCCGGTCAAACTCTCGCTGGGCCAGGATGCCTCCCTGCCCGGGGGCACTGGTAAAGCCAATCTGAAAAGGGGGAAGAAAAAAAAAAAAAGGGCATTAAGGCAAGATGCAACCTCTTCTCATTCAGGAAAGGTGTCTCCGCCAGCCAACATAATTCCAAGCATGGATCCTTAGTTCCCACAGGAACTAAGCGTCGAGAGCGTCAAGGTGGGAAGCAGACATGCTGGAAGGAGGTACAGATGGAGGAAAGGAGGAGTACCATTCCACATGAGGAGCATTCATGACAGGGCAGGGCAGGGATGGAGCTGGAACAGAGTCAAGTCCTTCCCCCTTAGCCACTCTGAAGAGGGTGACATGGCTCCCCCGCTGTCCTCACAGGCCACTTGCAGACTGGACGGGCGGCCCGGCAGCCCTGCTCCTCCATCTGGTGCACACAGTCTCCTCCAGCCCCTCCCGGGGCTGAGAGGGGGCAGAAATGAAGCCCTGAGAAGGGTTCTGAGAAGTCTGCAGCCCTCCCCGCGTGGGCAGGAGGCGAGGAGGGTCAGAAGCTGGCCCACATGCCTCGGTCCTGGACAGGAGGCCGGGAGTCTGGAGCACACAGCAGACAGCTTCGTTCTAGGGCGGCCACTTCGCCTCTGACTCGTGTCTGTTAACTCATCAGGCACCAGCTACCCTGAGAGGACCCCGAGACTGCTTCCGACGGTAACATCAACACAAGATGGGGAAACATAGCTGGAAGATGAGTTTAGGGTTCTATATGATCCTTAATAAATGATGAAAGATAACGTAATGTTGTTTCCATTAAAAACTTAGAAATGGTGTGAACTGCTAGTGACGCTTAGATTTCTCTGTTCTGTGCCTGTCAAGGCCCTTCCTGCTGTGCCAGCCCAAAGCTCATTTGCTCGGTCCTCCCGGGGCCTTTATAAACCCAAGCCCTAAGCTTTTGGAGGGTCTTCTTCATCGCTTCAGGCTCCCCCAGAGTTGAGCACGCTACATGGGCTCAGGAAACATCTGCTGACCTTTACAGCGATGAACCAGGAGACGCGCTCTCTACTGAACGGCTCTGATAGATGCAGACACGGGGAAAGCTCAGCCAAAGTCCGGGCCTCGAGCAACTGCTAACTGGACTGGGGTGAAGACTGACATCTGAGAAGGAAGACCCCGGAAGGCAGCAAGTCATTCAATGTGCAAGTGCCACAGAGCGGACGGTACGTGCTATGGAAGCGCGGATGCAGCCGGTGGGTGTCTGCGGACGCCAGGACCAGGAGGTGCGGTGCGAAGCTGGGCCCTGAGAAAGCTGAGGATAATGAAGAGGAGAGAGTGCTTCAAACAGGGCAGAAAGGCAGAGGACAGAATGAGCACTGAGAGGGGAGGAGGAGGAGTGTGGCCAGGAGCTCGGCCTATTCAGGCCAGGGGGTCTCAGTGGGACCCTCTGTGTGGGAAACTGACTCTGAGGGCAATATGACTGGGACTCTACTCCCTAACTGGCAACAGAGGGAATCTGGAAAGCTAGCAATATTCCACGGTAGGAAAGCCACCACTTTGGTAAGTTACGAGATAAAACCCAAGGACACGATCCTACTTTAACTATCACTCCCACAGATTCTCCCCTAATAGCGTTGCTGCCTTAAAGTGAGCACATGGGTGATCCTATCTCCCTGAAGAAGCAGACATTCTCTGGTCATTTCCTCCCACCGCGGCACGCATCCCCCCTCATGCCTTCCCCCAGCGCAGGTATTAGGTTTCCTCACCTGTGAGCTCAGGGACTTTCCTGTGGTGACTACCCACCTTGTGACATATGTACCTACTGAATATGCATGTCTTCTGGCGACCTACAAATATCCCAAGATAGTAAAGACTCTCTGTGCGGGCCTGGCTGCTGAGATCATAGCTGTCCCTGAGCCATTTATCCCTCCACCCTTCAATTAACCCCCCATGTGTTTATCAGCCAGGTTGGCACAATAGACTAACTACCTCACCATTTTTTTCAAGTCTATGCACAGTTTGTTATGATCCACACGGCTGAATGCCTCGGCAGAGTCAATGAAACACAAACATCTTTCTGGTGTTCTCTGCTTTCAGCCGAGATCCATCTGATGTCCTCTTCTGAATGCAGCCTGAACCTCTTGGCCACTCTCTATCAATGCACTTCTGTAACCATTATTGGATGATCCTCAGCAAAAGTTTACTTGCACGTGGTATTAATAATATTGTTCTAAAATTTGAACATTCTGTTGGGTTACCTTTCTTTGGAATTGGTATAAATATGGATCTCTCCTCCAGTTAGTTGGCCAGGTCTTCCAAATTTCCTGGCATGGCTGAGTACGTGTTTCCAGAGCTTCGTCACCTTGTTGAAACATTTCCATTGGCATTCCATCAATTCCTGGAGTCCTTTTCTTCCCTCAGCACCAAGGTGGTTGTGTTTCTTCAGCACCATGGGGTCTTGCTCATGTTTCCTCCTGACATGACAGAATGTAGATGAGTTCTGTCTGTGTATTCTTCTCATCTTTTGACGCTCCCTGCATTGTTCAACACTGTGCCCATCGAATCTTTGAAGACTGCAACTTGACACTTAAATTTTTCCATTTCTTTCCATCTAAGATATGCCGATGTCTTCTTCCTTTTTGGTTTTCTAACTCTGGGTCCTTGCACATTTCATTACAATAGTTGACTTTATCTTCTCGAGCTGCCCTTTGAAGGTCTCTAGTCAGCTCTTTGGCTTCATCCTTTTTGCCACTTGCATTAGCTACTCTATGATTAAGGGCAACTTTCAGAGTATCTTCAGACATCCACTTTGATTTTTTCTCTCTCCTCTGTTTGATGACCTTTGCTTTCTTCAGGAATGATTTCATTGATGTCTCCCCACAGCTCCTCAGGTCTTCTGTTAGTAGTGTCTAATGCATCAAATCTGTTTTTGAGATGTTCTCGAAATTCGGATGGGATATACATACTTCAGGTTTTATCTTGGCTCTGTGGACTTGTTTTGATTTTCTCCAGCTCTAACCTGAACTTCCTTCGATGGGAGCAATTGATGGTTTATCCCACCATCAGCCCCTGGCCTGGTTTTAGCTGCTGATGTTGAGCTTCTCCATCACCTGGTCCCACACATGTAGTCAACTTGATTTCTGTGTAATCCATATGAGGAAGTCCATGTCTATAGTTGCCTTTTGTGTTGAAAAAAGGTAGTTGCAATGAACAAGTCATTGGTATTGCAAAATTCTATCATGTGATTTCCAGTTTTGTTTCTATCACTAAGTCTGTCCGGGGTCATTGGGCTCAATCTTCACTATATTTTGTCAGAGCTTGCAGTACTTTTCCATTCCCACCTACATGACATAGTTTTGTGATTAGGTTATCTCCCCTCTGAATAGCCTGTCCTTGGGACGGGCTGAGTTTAGCCTTCAAGTCTGCCTAGAAACAGATAAGGGGGTTTCCACACATGGCGTGACAAAGGACCCATATCCTGCTTCCCCTTGATTGGGTAGGAGATTGTCTTCACCCTATTTACATATCTAGTGCCTGCACCTGATTTGCATAAAATGATGTCACTTCGCGGACCTGGTTGAAGACTGTAAACCGTTACTGAGGGCGCGCTCCCCCGGACTCCTTGATTGGTCTATTACCAAAGTGGCTTAATTTACATGTGCGATGGGTGGTTCCCTTCCCCTGGCCTATAGAGGCTGCAACCTTTCACTCAATAAAGAGAGACTTGATCAGAATACTGTCTTGTCTCCGTTTCTCGGGTCTCTTGTTCCCCTCAATTC
This sequence comes from Echinops telfairi, assembly GCF_000313985.2. Taxonomy (NCBI): domain Eukaryota; kingdom Metazoa; phylum Chordata; class Mammalia; order Afrosoricida; family Tenrecidae; genus Echinops; species Echinops telfairi. Next base: position 2,599,516 of record NW_022111325.1, read on the forward strand.
CCACTCCCTCCTCCAGGGTCTGTGTTGACGTTCCTGCGGGCCGGGGACACAAGTCCATATTTTCCAACTACCGTTCCTTGTTTCCAACTTTTGCATTCCAATTATCAATGCCTTTTGATTGCACATTTGGAGGATTTCCAACTAAAGTTGTTAGTAGAATTCTTCAATTTCTTCATCAGTAGCTTTTGTGGTTGGTGCAGAAATTTGAGTAATAGCTGTATAACTTAGATTTCTTTGAAGGCAGATAGATATAATTATATCACAGACAGCAATGGACTTCACGATGGATTTAGCAAGATCCTTTCTGACATTGAATACAATGTCATTCCTCTTGTGTTATTCTCGGCACAGTAAATCATGATTTTCTGATTCAAAATGACCCATACCAGTCCACTTTAGGTCACTAATGCCTAGGATATTGAACTTTATGTGTTCCAATTCATTTTTGACAATTTCCAATTTTCCTATATTCATACTTTGCACACTCCAAGTCCGATTATTAGAGTTTTGCAGCTGTTTCTCTTTACCTTGAATGGTGTCCGGTCAGCAAATGATGATCCCGAAAGGTCCACCATCACCAGTTTTAGCTCATTCATGGTCCATGGTCTTTGCCTCTCTGAGAAAGCAGCGCCTCCTCCTCAGCCACATTTCTAGCGCCCTTTGCCCCAAGGCACCCACCCTCCAGCATGCTCTCCAGCAATGCTCTGCTTCCCTTCCTTAGCCCTCCCGTATCCTATCAGCTCCAAATCTGATCTGTGCATGCAGTTTTCAGCAGCTACTTCCTCCAAGGCGGGCAGCCGATTCCTTCTTTGTCATCTGTTCCTAGTCTGGAAACTCTACTGAAACCTGTCCACTTTGGGTGACCCTGCTGGCATTTGAGTTACCAGTGTCCAGCTTCCAGCAGCACACAGGCCACTAAAGTGCAACAAACTGGCAGCCTCAACAAGGTGGCAGCCTCAGGGTGTCGGCAGAAATGTCCCAAGCAAGGGTTCATCGCAGGGACTGGGGCTCATCATCACAAAGACAGGAATGCTCCAGACGGGCAGCAGGGACACCCCCAGACTACGAGGAAGACAGGGGAAGAGGAGCAGGCCAAGGCACTCCCCTTTCACCCAGCACAGCACTCTCCGCTGCAACGCCACGCTTCCTTTCTTCACCCAGTTTCCGTTCAACCCTTTCGATCTCTACAAATGTTGTGGGTGTTTTAGGAATGTTCTGTACGCTTTCAAGGGAAGATCTACGGAAATTGGGCTGGGTCAGGGTACTCTGAGGAGTTCTGAGCCCCATTCTGCCGGGAGTTTGGGCAACTCACCACAACAGGTCCTTCCTCCTGGGCAAGGTACGTGATGGTTGCTGAGGTGAAATTGAAGTAGCCAGCCTTCAGAGGGCGCAGGACCACGGTGTGGGAGACGTTGCTAGCACTACCCAAGAGTTAAGGAAGGGAAAAGGGCCAAATAATAATAATAATAAAAAAACTAAGATTATAACCTCCCTCCAGAACAGCCTTCAGTTTGTGGACCGTGACAGAACAGCTGCCGATACACGGTAGTTCTGTACTTTCAATCCTCTGCGGGAATGGAAAAAACACAGACCTTTATGCTTCTTGGAAGTTGACAGTTTGGGGTTTGCTGTAATGTCATCTTAGCCCTAAGTTAAGGGGCCTGTGACACACTAAGTGTCAAGGTTTCTGAAGTACATTTTCAAACCTGTGTGTTTTGCAGATGAAAAGTAATTGCCACTGAAGATGACAGAAAAGCTTTCATTGGCTACAACAGAGGGAAGTTACTGAAAATGTAAAAAGACAAAACAAAGACAAAAGAGAAAAGGGTGCACACCAAAAAACTGAATTTCATTCAGAAGGGGAAAAACTATACAGCTACTTAAAATATGCATAAGGAACTGGCAGTTCAGAATGGAAGACTCCTTGAATAATTCAAAAAGGCACCCTGGTTGGGTAGGGTTACAAGTTGGGCAGTTAACTGCAAGGTTAGCAGTTTGAACCCATCCTTCACTCCATGGGAGAAAGACGAGGCTTTCTACTCCCATAAAGAGTTACAGTCTCATAATAATTTATAATTTATCAAGGGGCCATGAGGGGGAGAGAGGGAGGGGGAAAAGAGGAGCTGACACCAAGGGCTCAACAGAAAGTAAATGTCTAGAAAATAATGATGGCAACATATGTATAAATGTGCTAGATACAATTGGGTATGGACTGTTACAAGAGCTGTAGGAGCCCTCAATAAAATGTTTTTTAAAACGAAAACAATTAAAAAGAGTTACAATCTGTGTGTGTGTAACTCTGTGAATACAGAGTTACTCTTAAGGGCAGTTCTAACCTGTCCTATAGGGTCTCTATGAGTCCACAACGACTCTGTGGAAGTGATTTTCTCTGAATAATTAAAAACAAAAAAGATAATAAAGGACCACCAGGTCCAAGTCAGCATCCAGATGAATTTCTTTTTAAAGCATCTAATATCCCTGTTTGGCCACAAACATTTTCACAAGAATCTGCATCCCCACTGTATGCTTCACAGCCTCAGACTGGGCTGCAGGGACCACCTTCCTCCGGTTTCCCCTAGATCTCCCTCACCTGACTTCCACGTCTCTGGCTCCTCCAAGCCAGACACACGGCTGCAAAAGGACCATGACAGTGAGACTGCTTAGAGAGACCTTGCTGCCGTGCTGGCGACCTTCCCTCCCTGCCACCAGCCTCCGTCACCCTGTGCCAAGAGGATACGGGGCAATCCGGTCCCATTTGACATTCAGCATTCCAGAGACAATGCCAAAGTCTTCTGGGGGGAAGGAATCATCCGATAATTCTACGTCCAACGCAGCACTAGGAAAAAAGGGAGTAGCAGGGTTAGTCAGCAATGGGAACACCGTCAGAACCACTGTCCTCACAGTGAGACCCGCAGCCCAGACACCTGGTCCACAGGACCTTGGACTTGGAGCACAGAAGAATCCTGTCCAAGGACTAGCTGCTGTGGCTCAGGCCACCAACATGCTCAAGTCTCCAGAAAGGAAGCGGCCCAAACCTGTTCTCACCTCAATTTCGCCTCACAGACGAGGAGGCTTTACAGCTTTTCTTTTTTTATTGGGCGTTAATACATATGTCATTCCACAGTTCAATCACATCAAGCAGTCTTGTATAATTGCTACCACAATCAGTTTCCAAATATACTTTTTTGAAAAATTCTATTATCTTTCATTTTGATTTTCCCACCAGCTTTCTGAAGTCTCTCGTCTGTGTGTAGGGGGTGGGGGTATGAGGAGCAAGATGTGTGAGGAAGAGAATACCAAACGGAGAGAAATGAAGAATGGCAACAATAAGGCCCCCTGGTCCATGACAGAAAGGAGGCCGACACGATAAACCCTGGAGGTAACAAAAGGGTGGGCAGACTCCATCCAGCATCACGCTGACTTCGGCACGACTACCTGGCCGTGTTGTTAAGTGAGGAGTGTGTCCATTTTCTGTCTTAGAAACTCTCTCTCCCTGTTATGCCATGATTCATATTTCTTCCTGACGCCGAAGCTCTTCCAGCCCCCAAAGGGTAAGTGTCCTCTCCTTTCAAGTGTCCTATATTCCTGCATGATAGATAGTTGATGCTGGACGTTTCTCCAGAAGAAATACCAGCCACCATGATGTCCCTTGTTCCAGATGAGAAATTTAGGAATCCAGAATAGGGCCCAACCTGGAGCTCCAGGGCCTCGGGTCCTTACTATGGCAGAAGCGGGGAGCAAAGATCAAGATTTAGGCAGGAGCCCATGACATCTTGCCCTAGGGACTACATTCCCCAAAACTCGTTGCTACCCCTATGGAAGTTCCAGGGAACCTCATGCAAGAGGTAGTTGGATATGCATGCTTTGGGCAAGGAAACTCCACCGGGTCACACCAGCTGGGTGCCAATTTCTTCCTCCTAGGAGCTCTAAAGAAAATCTCTTGTGATAGACCTTGCCTTCCAAAAAGGAAGTCTCTTGAGAAGACACGAACTTAATTCCAGTAGCATTACCTTGAGCCGACATTATAGATGTTGTACTGCAGCGTCAGGTCTCGGCCCTCCACAGCATATCTGTTCAACAGTGATTTGGAGGCCAAAAGCCTGGCCCCCTCCTCTGCTCGAGTGACAGCCAACAGCGCCAACGCCACAAAGACCAGCACCTTCATCTGCGGAGGGAAAAGCAAAGTGCGCACTTAATGCAAGTCCGGGAGTTGAGGGGGGTCCCCCAGGTGGTCCGGCCCGCCCTCTGATCAATGTCCTAGAGCTCCTTTGAGCCGGTCACAGAAAGCACCTGCAAGCGTCCCGTCCACAGAGCCACCTGCAAGACGCCCCCCACCCTCTGTGGCCTGCAGCTCGGACAAAGCCAGTCTAAGGGCCCAACAAGGTATCTCCCGCCGTTCCGCTGGCGGCGCAGGGATGCGCCCGAGCTGTCCTCCGAGGGGCCACCATCCCCGGATAGCGGCGTTCGGCCGACTGTGAGCCTCACCTAGCCGAGTCCCCCGGGCTGCAGTGTCCCCGCGGCCACGCTCCACTGGGGACCAGCCGCGCTCGCCGGGCCCCACTGCCCGGTTTCTCCAGGGACCCATTCCCCCTGGCCGCCCAGAGCCCCTGGGGGCTGTCTCGCCTCCGGTAAGCTTACACGTCACCCGTGGGCGCCCCCTCCCCAAGCTAGCACCCAGTCGTTGGGTGAATTACGAGCACTAGACAGTCCCCTCTCGCCTGGATCTCCATTGTCTAGGAGGTCATCACACGCACCCCGAAAACCTTTCAGCAGCCACCAAGACCGGAAAGGAGCGTCAGCATCCGAGAGACCGGAAATGAGCTCTAGCCGGAAACGTGGAGGCTGGGCCAGAGGCCTTGTGGGAGTTGTAGTTCCTGCGGGGCAAGCGTCGTCTGGCCCTTTGTAGTGCGACCTGGCTGCATCCGGGCACAGCTCTAAAGACAGCTTGTCAGCTTGCATCTCCCGCGCCCTTCTTGCTCTGCCCTCTGCAGGCCCTTTCTCACTGCTCCCTCTTTCTCAGTTCCGTGCTCTGGGAAACGAATCAACCTGGAGATTTGGGTCATCTGTATAGAATGTCGAGAGAACTAGGAAAACCAAGAAAAGCTAGTTCCTTTCAGGGATACCAGCATTCCTTCTATTCCCGGGTGGCAAACTGCAAAGTCTCCTACAATTCAGTAAGTCATCCAACCCTGAGCTTTATTTCAAAGCCCTTTGAAATACAATCATCATCATCATCATCATTTGAGATATTTTCCCTCTGTTCCCTCTGTCTCCACTTCTGTTCACTCGATTAGCCTAGGCTGACTTTCTGCAGTAGCCTGGTTTGGGTTTTTGCTGCACTTTTCCATCAGCTCCCAGACAAAGTTCTCCAAGCAGCAGGCCTTCCAGGCAGAGCATGGACGTGGATTAGGCACACATGAGCTCTAGTCCGTTTTGTCTCTTACCTGGCAGGTAACTTTGAGGCCAGTGTATTTATTTGTAAAAAGCCTTGATTACCAAATCTGTAAAGCAGGATCGTGTTTGTATCGTTCTCAGGCCTTTGGAGGATGACATAAACTCTTAGTACCTGGCACCTGTGTGTGCTATCACAACCGTCACTCTTACAGGTTATTGTTCTCTGTCTCCATTGTATTTCAGTTGTTGGGGCTCAAATACATGACCGCCACTAGAATGCTTGAAATTCAGAAGAGTCTTTTATTTGGTTCTAAGCGGACCATGAGAATCTAATAGCGACCCTTTGATTGCAGTCCTGAGTGGATGTTTCCGTGAGTTTGTAAAGCCCAAAACTCACTTATCATTTATGATGGACTTTCCTATAGAGTGAGCAGGTGAGACAAAAGCCGAAAGCAAAATTAATGTTGTTATTCTTCAGAGTTAGTGAGCGTTACGGGGTATGGCACTGATTATAACAGCTTGGTTAATAAAATAAGAATAGTAATATCCTGGTTACAACATCAAAAGGAACAATATTATTAATTATACTGTTCTGATCTCGAGAACATGTGTACATTCTTAAAATCAATCACTAGTGGGACTTTCTGAGATGGGAGGGGGAAGGAGGCAGGTCATCCAGCATTTACCAAGATGGCGCTACAGTGGCTAATGCTAGTCTGTCTCACAGGAAACTGCCAATTTCAGGAAACTGCCAGGCATTCAAGTGGGATTCAGAAGAAGATAAAAAGGGTGGGCAGGGGACCCCACTCCCATAAAAAATTTGTTGCTAATATCAGATGGATCTTGGCTGAAAGCAGAGAATACCAGAAAGATGTTTAACTGTGTCTTGTTAACTATGCAAAGACATTTGAGTGTGTGGATTTTGGATAGCGAATGATGGATAGTATTGACAAGAAAGGGAATTTGTGAATCCTTCATCGTGTTCGTGCTGAACCTGCATATAGTCTAAGAGGTGGTCATTCAAACCGAACAAGGAGTGTGTGGTTTTAAATCAGGAAAAGCGTTGTAACCTTTCACCATACTTCTCAATCTGTATTCTAAGAAGGACGGTGTGAAGAAAAGCATCAGCATTGGTGGAAGACTCATTGACAGCCTGCAACATGCTCCTGACACCACCTTGCTGAAAGCAAACAGGACATCCGGAGAATTCAACCCTCAGTCTGGGTGACAAACCGTAGAGAAAACAAAAATCGTCACACCTGGACCAGTAAGCAAGATCACGCCAAGCAGAGGAAAATGGAAGTTGTCAAGGATTTAGCTTTACATAAGAGTTGTATGAGCCCCTAATAAAATGTTAAAAAAAAAAAAAAGGATTTAGCTTTACTTAGACTCGTCACCAGTGCTTGTGGAACCAGCCGTAAAGAAAGCAAATGATGCGTTACCGTGAAAGAAAGAAAAATCTGTGCAAAAGACCTCTTTAATGGAAAAGCGAGTGGGAGGGGGGAGCGGGGAGGGAGGGGAAAAATGAGGACCTAATGTCGGGGGTTTGAATGGAGAGAAAATGTTTTGAGAAATGATGTAGAAATACGCTTTGCACAATTGATGTGTGTATGGATTGGGATAACAGTTGTATGAGCCCCTAATAAAATGTTTAAAAAAAATAAATAAAATAAAAAATAAATGAAAAAAAAAAAATGGAAAAGCGAAGGTGCCACTTTGAGGTGCCACATACACTGTCAGAACCTTGAGTGAACAGATCTGTGTGTGTGTGTGTGTGTGTGTGTGTGTGTGTGGCGCGGTGGGGCGGGTGGGCCAAGGAGGACAGCCAGAATGCTCCTTAGAAGAGAGAATGGCCAGGCTCCGTCTCGTGCTCTGGATGTGTGATCGGGAGGGAAAAGGGCCTCATGCTTGGCAAAGTAGGGGCCAGCACAAAAGAGGAAGGCCCTCCCTCGGAGAGATAGAGTGACACAGTGGCCGGGACAAGGGGCTCAGGCATGGCGAAGAGTGTGAGGGGACAGGGGACCAGGATGTTCTGTTGTGAGCAGGGTCTTTGTGGGTTGGAACCGCCTGGAAGGCACCCAGCGGCACCTCGGCATGGGCAGTTCCTGAGCCTTTGTGCGTGTATGAAGGACCTTTTTGTTCCTGGCACTGGTCTAGCTATTGGGGATACAGGGATGAATGAGACCAATCACATTCCAACTTTTACGGGGCTTCCGTTCTTGTGGGCTGGGCAACAAGGATGCACTGTCACTCCTGAGGGCCCAGGTGGTCCTCCGGGAATGCCTCCTCTGCTGGCCATCTCCAGTCAGCTTCTGCCCCAGACCTTTGTGTTCCTGGCTTCCCTGCGATGCCCTACTGCCCTTCTTTCCTTATTCCGGTCAAACTCATCTTTCAGGGCCCTCTGGGAAGCTTCTTCCCCTCCAGGAACAATTCCTTTGCGTTACTGGGCCACATAAATGACTTGCTTTGGACTTGAAAAAAATCTACCTTAGAGATGAGGTCCTGTTCCCATAGTATTTTTACCCTCCAGTGATGCTGAGAACGCAGTTGGTGCCTGAAAAACAGCTGCTAGTTAATGGGATCTTCTTTCTTCTCCAAAACGCTCCTCTAGCCATTTGAGGACTAGGAAGATTTGGGCCGTGGTTGCTCTCTTTCTCAGACTTCGTGGCACCTAAAGGGCCTATCTCAGTCCATACACTCCGGATGCCCTGCAAGAGAGCCACGTCTGCTTTACTCCTTCCTTGGCTCCCTTATCCATTGGCCTCTAGCCCACCCATTCCGTTACTTGTGGACCCACTGGTGCATTTTGGGTTCTGTACGAGCACCTGTTCTCACACTCTGCCACTGACAGTCCATGGCCCAGCAGCATGGCTGTTGGTGGACAGGTTTCAGAGTTGCTTCTAGACGAAGACCGACTAGGCGAAAAAGCCTTGTCACCTGCTTCCAAAAATTAGCAAGGGAAACTTTCAGATCAAAATAGAGCTTTGGGCGACTCTCTATCTTTGAGCACTCCTGAGGAGGGACCAATCCTTAGGGGAGGACGTCATGTTTGGTGAGGGCCAACGAGAGCAGGGGACCCTCGGTGGATGGTTCAGCACCACAGCCACGACAAGGGTTTCCGAAATGCTGGCGGTTATGGAGTGCAGCCAGCGCTGTTGTTAAGGGTTGAACCGCTAACCACGAAGTCAGCAGTTAAAACTATCAGCCACTCGGAGGAAAAAGTTGAGACTTTTTACTCCTGAAGAGAATATAGTCTGGGAGACTCACGGGGCAGTTCTACTCGATGCGGTAAGATCGCGTTGCATCTGAATCTGCTCAATGGCAGTGAGTTTCAGTCTCATGTTTGAGCCTTGGCTGATGGATTGGCACCGTAGCCATGGTAATAGGCTCAGAAATGCTGGTGGGTATGAGGATGGTGTACGTTGCCACGAGTACCAAGTTGAATCCTTAATGCAGCGGTTCTCAACCTGTGGGTCTCGACCCTTTCGGGGGTGGAACGACCTTTTCTCAGGGGTCGCCTAAGGACTCGAGGCACGGCTCCTCTATCGTCTCCAGGCCGGTCTGCCCACATGCAGATAAGCCCACATATAAGTACCGGGCATGAAGATTGTTACCCATGCTTCAAGACAAAATTTCATTTATTTGTCATTAGAAATAAACATTTCACAATATAGAATGACATATTGTTTTTGTGATTCATCACTATGCTTTAATGATGTTCAATTTGTCACAATGAAAATACATCCTGTATATCAGATATTTACATTATGATTCATAACAGTAGCAAAATTACAGTGATGACGTAACAATGAAAATAAGGTTATGGTTGGGGGTCACCACCACATGAGGCACTGTATGAAAGGGTCACGGCATCAGGAAGCTTGAGAACCGCTGCCTTCACGGGACCTAAACATTACGTGTCGAGTACTGTGATAGTCACTGAGGGAGACACCAAGATGGGAGACGGTGCCTCCTACGCCATCACTTCCTCTGTCCTCCTCCCTCCCACTTCCGGATCAGTTGCTAGCACACACAAAAGGGGGGGAAGGATTGCTCTGTAGGATTCCTATGAATCGAGTTGAATGGAGTTTAGGTTTTTATATGTGTTTTCTTGTCAGTACATTGTCACAGCAGGTGGGAGTAGCTTCCGTTGCTCTCTTGGCCAGGTTCCCTCTCCCAGGCCACCCACCCATTCCCCAGCTGCCGGAGGCTCGATTGCTTGCGGATGTCCCTGTGCTGGAGAATTGTGCTCAGTCAACAGGGCTGTCCAGGAAGAAATGATGGCCAATCTCTACCCCTGGCAGCCTGCAAGCTGGATCGACAGGTATGGGCCCCTAGAGGACCAGCCCGGACCCGGACCTGGTCCAGGGGGCCACCTTTGGGATGTCACTGGTGCTCCAGAGCTCCGTGGGTTCGGGCTGGAGTGGATGGTCCCTGAGAACACATCCTTGGTTGGCCTTCTCCCCTGCTGCCCTCCCCCTCCTCCTGAAGGCATCCTCCCAAGAGAAGGCCTGCACCGGCGCCTCTACCGGGAGCTCAGCCTGTAGAGAACCTGATGGAGACAGTCTTCGCAAGCTTGCTGTCTTCCACCGCTGCCACCCCACCGTACTCCTTCTGAGGGGGACAGTGGCCGCCTTGCCGTGCCTCTGCCTCTTGAACACAGCAGGGCTAGGATCTTCCTGCATGAATTGGAGGGACAAATGAGACCTGCTCTTTGTAGATTTAGTATTTGAGGTGGGGACCGAGGTAGAGGAGGGATGAAGCCAGAGGGGAAGCTTAAGTGCAGCACCCCAAGAATCCTGGGACTCTTCAGAGGGAGAGGCGGGAGGGGTAAACTTGGGGGAGAGCACCTCACATCCTGCAGAACTTCGGGAGCCCCCCTGCCCTTGATCCTCTTACTCTGAGGGTTGATGATAGAGATTTTTTGTTTTTTATGATAGAGTTCTATCTTCCTCTTCCTCCATTAGCATAAACTTCCAGAATCACCGTCGACATTGGAACTGGCCCTAAAGAGTACTCTAATTCAATATCTTCAGCTTCTACAAATCACCGTAGAGAGCTACACCAAAGCCCGAAACTTCAATAACTCAGTATCCTAAGTGTCTATAATCACTATATGTATATATTCTTTAATTCTATAGAAGTCCGCTCTTCTTCCACCGCTTGGGCACAGCAATGCTGGAATAATCTTGCGGCATCCAAGAGGAGGAAAGAGGACTGCCTGCTCTCTACAGGACCGCCCCATTACGTGCAGCAGTTGGCGTCTGAGGTGGGGACGGAGGTGGAGGCGGGCTGAGACCCAGGGGAAGCTGGAGTCTAGCAGCCACTTGTGTGTGAGTCCCGAGCCGGAGCACAAACCATCCGTGCTCAGAGGAGACAGTCCCTTAACACATTGCTAAAGAAAAGTGTTTCCCCAGCACGGCCCCTGGACACAGGCCTTTTCTGAGTGCTCTAGAAGGGCGCGCTCCATGCTGCAAGGCTCTTAAGGGAAATACTTTAGTTCATGACAGACTTGGAAGGCAAATGATTAGTTTTCTGATTTATGTAGGATTAAATTCTGGTACCTCATATTTGGGTGTGTGAGGGATATTTTATTATCCAAAAGATTTGTGTTTATGATCTTGATTGTAATGATGGCTTCATAGGTGTACACATGTGCCAGAAGAAGCCAGCTCCTAGCACAATCACTACGGGTCCGGTAGGCACAATTGTACAGCAATAATAAGTAAATATTATAGTACAGTTATAGAGAGCATGAGAGATAAAAGAGATATAGAAATAAATGGAGTCAGACACATTTCATGGTAGCATTGCTCACCTCAGCCCCGCTTGGTAATGCACATGGAGGGAGAGAGAATTTTAATGTTCCCCAAGCTTTTATACTCTCTGGGGACATTGGGGACATGCAAGCCCCCACATTACAGGTGAAGACATACGTCACAGGAAAGGGTTGTGCTACAGGTATTACAGTGATGGGAGGGGGTGATCTAGGGACATACACACTATAGGAAAAGGAGGGACAGCCCTTTGGCCTGTCCCTGGCCCAACTGATAGAGACCATTCTCAGTAGGATGCGAACTCCGCCCCCAGGAGCCTGTCCATTGTCCCCAGCAGCAGGGAGCAGGCCCACCCCTGTGGTGGGATGAGACAGCAGTTTGGCAGCAAGGATTGACTTCCCCCCACACACATGGATCAAAACTGGTCAATTTGTACAGTGTTATTGTATGTCGCTCAGACCTCATTAACCCCAAACAGTAACGCCTGAAACAGTGTTGAATTGATGGAAAGGCAG
>NW_022111325.1:2611301-2629556 GCF_000313985.2 Echinops telfairi
CGTGAGCTTGTAAACAAACAAGCCAGCAAGTTTAAAGTTCCGAGAGCCGGTGTGTGTATCAGCACGTCACTGCTGAAAGGAGACCACGGAGGAGGAGGAGAAGGGGCCCTTCCTGAAAGCCAGATCTGTGGGTAAGCTCTTGACGCAGATCAATGCAGCTCCAACTCCAGCATCTCTGCCTCTGCCCTCGGTGGCCTGCGCCTCCATGGGGATCATCGTAGTAGCTGCATCACAAAGTGGTTTTGAATTTCCTATGAGATCTAGACTCTGGGGAAGCATTGACACATGGGGAGAACACACACACACACACACACACACACACACACACTCACTGCTGTGGAGTCCATTCTGACTCCTGGTGACCCTATCGAACAGACTAGAACTGCCCCTCTGGGTTTCCAAGACGACAACTCTTTACTGGAGTAGAAAGCCGTGTGGAGAGACGGGTGGTTTCTCTCTGCTGACCTTGCAGTTTGCAGCCCAAAGTGTGACCACGACGCCCTCAAGGTTCCCTGGACACACCGGAAGTATTCAGTAAATACAAGCTACCCTTGCTGCGAGTGTTAGTAATTCTCCCCTCGCTCCCATCGCCCCTCTCAACATGACTCGTGCCAGAATCTCCACCTCAGGCTCAGCTTGATGGAAGACAGTCCTGCTTCCTGACCTCCATGACTGTGGTTGAGAGATTCCTGTGTAGAGGGGAGCTGCGAGAGCTGTGGGCACCCAGGGCCCCATTTCATCTTCACTCGGGTTCACAAGGAATGGGGGAACCTGGCCACATGAGGGGTGGCTGGCCTTCACCCAAGGCCAGGGCGATGGTGCTAACTCCTAGCCCCGCTGCCTGGCCCAGAGTAGAGGGGCTCCTTAGGACTTTCTCCTGGTGAGTGGCTGTGGGCTTGACCCCTGGCCTCATGGTTAGCTGCTCAACGCTTAGCTCTCCACGATCATAAAAAAATAACTTTCTAAATTCTCTCAGGGCCACATGGTTGCTCTGCTCCTGCTAGAAGTGCAAGCGCTTGGTATTCGTGTCAAGCGTTACTTGGAAGAAAATGAGAGAATTCAAGAGCTGAAAATCGGCACAGTTAGGCATTGAGTGTGCATTTCGTTGACTCTCCCTCTTCAGGGTGGTCCAGGCCACAGGGGCTTCAAAAGCCTCCTCCTACCTCCGCGAGAGCCCCATTCCTTAGAGCCCTACAGAATCCCCTGCCATCCGCAAACATTAAATGTGCTGCATTTCTACGGGGAAAGATTCGCTCTCCTGTCTCCCAGTTTGGGCCCAACCCTTTCCTGGGAATTCCCGAGGATCCCTTGGCCTTCTGGGTCATCGCACACACCCTGAGCATGAGTTTATGAATGATTAACTTTATTCCTTATTTAAAATGTATCATATCGCCTAATAAGCTCCAACCCTTTATTCCGCCGTTCGGCCCTCGGGGGAGTCCAGCGGCTTGTTTTCCACCACTGAGACCCGCCGCCTGCGGAAGCAGCAGCAAAACGTGTCCCAGCAGGAGGGCCAGGGCCAGCACGACCCGCTGACCACGCCCGACGTGGAGCTCGCGCTGCTCGCCAGCATTCGCAAGATTTCCTCGTGCTGCGGTTGGCTGGACGGGCGTCGCACGGGAAGGAACTTCAGGAATCCGTAATAGGGTCCTTCCCCGTCCTCGGTCACCCCGACGCGATTCCTCCGGAGTCGCACCACCGCGACCTTGCTCTCCTCCTGCCGCTGGAGCACCTCCTTGCAGCACACTTCTTCCTGGAGGGAGCGGCCCGGGAGACGCGCCCGGCCCCGCCCCGCCCCTCCTCGCCCCGCCCCGCGGCGCCTGGGATTGGCTGAGGGCGAGGAGGGCGGGGAAGCTGAGGCCAAGCCCCTCCCTGGGTGTGAGCCCAGAGCAGGGCAAACAAAGAATAAGTCAGTAAGTCGTAGCATCTACACTGCAGCGTGGTTTCTGTTTTATTATTATTATTATTGATTTTATTTTCAAGGGAAAAAATGTAAAACGTTAGCCTTTAAAAAAATTATTAAAAGATCATGTTAAAAAAAAATATCATGTTATTGGGGGGCTCTCACAGCAATCAGTAACAATCCGTACATCATATTTGTACCTAGGTTGACATCATCATTTCCTAAACATTTACTTTCTATGGAGCCCTTGGTATCAGCTTCTCTTTTCTCCCTCCCCCCACCTCGTGACCCTTTGATCAATTACAAATGATTATTATTTTCACGTCTTACACCATCCGCTGTCTCCCTCCCCCACGGTTTCCGTTGTTCGTCCCCAGGGAGGGTGTGTGTGGTTATGAGTTGACCGTTGCAATTGGTTTCCCCTTCTCCCCGCTCCTCCCCTCGTTCCCCCTATAAGTGTTACTGGCACTTCATCCACATAGGATACAATTCAATAGTTCAATCACATCAAGAAGATTTGTACACCTCCTGGCCCACCCAGCCTCAGAAGACCAACATTCCTGCGCAGAGCAGCCAACCCTCAGGAATGTAGGACTGGCCCACCTCACTGACCCGCAGCATTTAGGGGGACAACAGTGGAGAGACAGCGCAGGAATTGTGCCTGGTCTGACATTCCCCCACCCCCCAGCGGGGTGAAACACGAAGGGTGTGCAACCGAACAGCAAGGGAACAAAGTAACCAAAGTCCTCCAGGAGTCCCGAAAACAGACTTTGAACTTGGGGTAGGGGCAGGGCTTGGCACTGCATCCGACCTGATTGGAAAACACTCAAATGGGTCAGCAGACAGGCCTGGAACTATTTATAGGCTTCCCCCACTCCCACCCCCTTTCCCCTGTCTGTCTGTCTAAGATAGGCAGGATAAACGATCCTGAGGAAAACACAATGGGAGTGAAGGTTGGGGGTACGACATGGTAGAGGAGGAGGCAGAAGAGGTGGGGAAAAGGGAGTGGGGAGCCAACAAACTGAGGGCCTCGGGACCAACAAGAGATCTAAAATCAACCATGAGAAGGGTGTAGAAGGATCAAGTGCAGTGTAGCCAAGAGGAATGACCGAAAGCCAGTGTAGGTCAAACATGACAGTGGGACAGGAGGAAAATAAAAGGAAATAGAGGAAAGAACTAGGAGGCAAAGCCATCCACAAGAACAGGACACCACTGCCCTCATCTCCCATCTGCTCCACTCCAGACCCCTCCCCACGCCCCTGCCGCTCCTGGGGCCCCCACCCACCACAGAACCCACACTATTCTCCCAATCCAGCTCCAGGGGCTCTGCAAACCCCAGGGTAGACACCCTCAGGCTGGGAACCTCAGTCCATCTGTCCGCCCTCAGGCCCCCCCTCTGGCTGTGGGGCGGCCCACTGGGGACCAAGTGGTCTGGGCAGTGGCGTGGGGGGCTCTTTGATCTGGAACTTTAGGGTGTCGGGGCGAGGGAGGGGGGCTGCACCCTTGGGGGACCCTGTGGGCCCACCCCTGGGGACCATGATGAGAACCATCTCTTTGCCTAAATGCATGGTGCTTTGTGGAGACCTGGTGCTGCCCGGCTCCAGGGTGAGGCAGCAGCTGATGCGGCATGCATGGAGATGACCACGTAGTTCTGGCCCCTTTCCATCCCTCCCCCAGGCCCGTCCCTCCCAGTTAAAAAACAAAAAAAGGCAAGAAAAGGGGCAGGGGGAACTAACCCCCCCCCCAAAAAAAAACAACCCCAAAACAACCCACCCTGGAAAAATCAGTCCCTCGTTTCCTGATTTGCACAGAATTCTCTCACATGATGTGTCTTGCTTTCTCGAGAAGTGTTAACTTTAATCAATATCACCGACTAGCTGCGCCCTGCCTGTGTAGTTAACGAGAGAAGAAAACAAAACAAACAAAAAGACAAAGGGGAAAAAAATACAAAACAAAGACATGACCATGACATGAAATAAAAAGTAAACATGGCGGGGGGAGGGGGGGAGAATTAGGAGACAAAAGACATTTATAGAGGCATAAATATACGCATGTATATATGTAAACATTAATATAGAACGATAGGGATATAGGTCTATGCACATATATTTATATGTTAAGTAGTAAGGTAGCAGATGGACATTGGGCCTCTACTCAAGTCCTCCCTGAACACAAGAACTCTTTGTTTTAATAATCTGGCATTCTGTGATGCTCACCTTCCCAACATGATCGCTGAAGACAAAATGGATGCATAAGCTAATGTGGTGAAGAAAGCTGATGGTGCCCAGCAATTACAAGATATAGGGTCTGGGGTCTTAAAGGATTGAAGCTAAACAAGTGACTATCTAGCAGGGAAGCAACAAAGCCCACATGGAGAAGCACACCAACCTGTTTGATCATGAGGTGTCGAAGGGATCAGGGATCGGGTATCAGAAGAGCCCAAACAAACAATCATATCGATGCAAACGAGGTGGGTTGGAGTGGAGACCCAAAGACCATCTGTAGACAATTGGACATTTTCTCACAGAAGGCTCACAAGGAAGGGACGATTCAGCCAGGGTGCAGTATAGCACCAATGTAACACACAGCAATCCTCTAGTTCTTTAATGCTTCCTCCCCTCCACTATCATGACCCAGTTGTACCTAACAAATCTGGTTAGACCGCAGCACGTCACTGGTACAAATAAGAGCTCTCGACACATGGAATCCGGGACAGATAAACCCCTCAGGAACAGTACAGTGAACCCTCGTTTATCGCGGTTAATCGGTTCTAGACCCTACCGTGATAAATGAAATTCCGCGAAGTAGGATTCCTTATTTGTAAATCAAATATTTTCGTAGTTAGAGCAT
Organism: Echinops telfairi; assembly: GCF_000313985.2. Taxonomy (NCBI): domain Eukaryota; kingdom Metazoa; phylum Chordata; class Mammalia; order Afrosoricida; family Tenrecidae; genus Echinops; species Echinops telfairi. The sequence continues at coordinate 2,616,055 of NW_022111325.1, forward strand.
AGAGGACATGAAAAAACACCCTTTAGTCACCATTACACTCGTATTACCCAATTTATTAAACGAAAAAGGGAAAATACAGTAAAACATTTTGAACGTTACAATTATCATTTATTATTTATTATATTATTTATGGCATCAAGCGTGTACAGTATGAACCAATCAGTGGCAGTAATGACAAAGCTGTTTTGCGCTGTTACGCAAAACCCGCGATAGAGTGAAGCCGCGGAAGTCGAAGCGCGAAGTGGCGAGGGTTCACTGTAATGGGAGATACTATGAGGGTAAGGGGTAGGTAGGGGGAGAAGGGGAAGAAAGGGGGAACTGGTTGAAATGATTAATGTATAATGCCTACTCCCTCAGGGGGATGAACAACAGAAGTGTGGGTGAAGGGAGACAGTGGATGGTGTAAGATATGAAAATAACAATAATTTATAATTTATCAAGGGTTCACGGGGGGGGGGGGGGGAGGTGGCCGTGGCCGGGAGAGAGGAGCTGATACCTAGGACTCAAGTAGAAAGAAAATGCTTTGAAAATGATGATGGCAACATATGCACAAATGTGCTTGATATAATTGATGCATGGATTGTTATAAGAGATGTAAGAGGCCCAATAAAATGTGTGGTTTTTTGTAAAGCAGAGTTGTGCAATCATTACCAAAATCCATTTTAGAAAGTGTTCTTATTCCTTGTACTCATTGTTATTCATACAATTATTATTTTTAAAAATCGTGTCAAAATGCACAACAAACCCGGGATAAGGGAACAACCAGTGATCCAAAATTGGTGGTGAGGAGGGTGTGGGAGGCCTGGTAGGGCTTGATCAAGGGCAATATAACCGAGAGGAATTACTGAAACCCTACTGAAGGCTGACCATGATGTGTGACAAGAGGAAAGTAAAAGGAAACAGAGGAAAGAACTAGAAGGCAAAGGGCATTTATAGAGGTCTAAACACAGGCATGTACATATGTAAATATATTTATATATGATGATGTGGAAATAGATCTATGCACATATATTTATAGGTTTAGTATTGTGGGAAACAGAAAGATTTCTCCCAAGTTGTATCCCCCAAATATATCCCAAACTTAGCTGCTTGTGATACGTGGCGAATGACTATATACTTGGAGGTCAACAGAAGTAGGTCAGGGGTTAATCTCCCTAAGGGTTATCAGCCATCCAGAGCATGCAGACACTATTGTTTATCCCACAACAAGTAGGGGCCACTCCCTTCTGCTAAGGATAGTAGTAAATTGTTTCCCTGAAGGAGAGCCCAGAGAGGTCAAGCCCACTCAAGGGTGGCCAAGGTTAGGTCACAATCATGAATCTAGGGTCCGCCCCTCTAGTTCCACCCTTTTCTATCAGGTGCACAACCCTAGCTCATCCCCTTCCTGTCATGAATATGCCTATTGTACATCCCTTTCCTGTGATGTGTGGTTACCTGTAGACATGCCCCCCTAAATAGTTATAAACTTTGGTTAGCAATAAGCATCACTCTCACGCCGGCCTGTGCTCTCCGGCTATCTCCACTTGGACCACCAAGTGTGGCTGAGGTGAGCATGCTACCCTGAGTTGTGTCTGACTTCTTTAATTTACTCTCTCTCCCATCTCTCTCATGCTCTATTACTTTATTATACTCTTTATATATCTCAACCATACAATTGTGCCTATTGAACCGGTGATTAGGTGTGGGGGGCTGGCCTTTCCCCCCACATAGTACTAAGGTAGCAGATGGACATTGGGCCTCCACTCAAGTACTCCCTCAATGAAAGAATACTTTGTTCTATTAAACTGGCATTCCATGATGCTCATCTCCCCAACAGGATCACTGAAGACAAAGTGGGTGCATAAGCAAATGTCATGAAGAAAGCTGATGGTGTCCAGCTATCAAAAGATATAGCATCTGGGCACTTAAAGGCTTAAAGATAAACAAGCGGTCATCTAGCTGAGAAGCAACAAAGCCCACATAGAAGAAGCACACCAGCCTATGTGATCATGAGGTGTCGATGGGATCAGTTATCAGGCATCAAAGAACAAAATATCATATCACTGGGGGGGGGAGTGAGGAGTGGGGGTCCAAAGGCCATCTTTAGGCAACTGGATGTCCCATTACAGAAGGGTTGCGAGGGGGGAGACAAGCCAGTCAGGGTGCAGATTAGCAACATGAAACATACAACTTTCCTCTAGTTCTTTAATGCTTCCTTCCCCCAACTATCATGATCCCAATTCTACCTTACTAATCTGGCTAGACCAGAGGATATACTGTACACTGGTACAGATAGGAACTGGAAACACAGGGAATGCAGGACCGGATGATCCCTTCAGAATCAGTGGTGAGAGTGGCGATACCAGGAGGGTGGAGGAGGGTGGGGTAGAAAAGGGGAATCAATCACAAGGATCTACATATAACCTCCCCTGGGGGACAGACAACAGAAAAGTGAGCGAAGGGAGATGTCAGACAGTGTAAGATGTGACAAAATAATAATAATTTAGAAATTATCAAGGGTTCATGAGGGGGTGGGGTGGGGAGGGAGGGGTAAAATGAGGAGCTGATACCAAGGGCTCAAGCAGAAAGCAAATGTTTTGAGAATGATGATGGCAACAAATGTACAAATATGCTTGACACAATGGATGCATGTATGGATTGTGATAAGAGTTGTACGAGTCCCCAATAAAATTATTAAAAAACACACAACAAAATATTGTCTAATTCAACAACTTCTGCATGTATAGTTCAGTGCCATTGATGATGTTTCCCATTTTAAGTGAGATCTAAAGCCTTGCAACATACTTAATAAATATGAACTACACTTAGTATAATTGTTGGTGATTTTTCTGGTAATTTTTGGAGACATTTACAGGGAAACCACTAAATAAGGGAATCAGGAAAATATAGGGGAAGGTAGGGAAGTTTGTCACAGACATATTTGGACAAGGTCAATGGGTTAAAATGTCCACATTAAGGGTAGAGCAAGGATGACAAGACCCCAGAGGAGGGAGGTACTCACACTGCTGACGTCCCAACTTTCTGGTAGGCCGCTTTCATCCGTGAAACTGGAAACTGAAGTCCAGCATACATCCAGTTTGTTACTCGAGGGCTGCACTGCCTCATGAGCACACCACGCTTCTTTGGGCTCCTAAACGGGAGGAGGAGGAGAGGACCGTTGGGGTAGAGCATCTCACACCAGGTAGAACTTCACAAGTCCCCCTACCCTGATCCTTTGGCTTTGAGAATCGAAGATACCGTAGTAATCCTCCTGCTCACCCAGTTCACTAATGGAAATGGAAATTAAAATGTCCATGATTCAATATCATAAACTTTTAAAACTTTTATTCACCCGTAATTCACATATCATACAATTCAGTGGTTCATATGATCATAAACATCTATAATCACTATACATATCTACACTAAAGCCAAACACTTCTACAATGTAATATCCAAAACTTCTACAGTCACTGTATGCTTCTAAACTAAACCTCAAACCCTCTGGAGTGCAGTATCATAAATGTCTGTAACAACTCTGTCTACCTCTCTATGTATCTATCGATCTATAAATATACGTTTCTATAACTCAGTACCATAAGCTTCTCCAAGCACTTTTAGGTGGCCCCTCCCCCCTCCCCACACACTCACTTCCATCCCTATGTCCTCATAAAGCCGTGGTTGGTTCTCATAGCAGTGGAGGGTGGGGCCCCAAGCCCATGAGTTCAAGGGCAGCTCCTCTAAAGGATGTGAAAGAGAGCACACAGCTCATCACATATAGCTGCACACACACACACACACACACACACACACTACTCTTCACTTTTCAACAAGAGGAGACTAACCTATCAACTCCCTCCCTCCGCCTCCATCAAAAGGACTAGTCAGAGCAGAGGGGATGGTCTCATTCTGGAAATCTGAGGAAACTCCAAAGGACAAGGAGTTGTGAGAGATGGAGATGTGGGATACAAAAAGCCTGTTCCCCAGCTCGTCTCCTTCAAATATATGTCAGACCTCGGACTCTGCTTGCAACGAGTGGTAAATGATTGTCAAGTTCTCTCCCTGAAGACTCCAGCCATCCAGAGCAAGCAGACCCTCCTGTCTGTTCCTCCATGGGTGGGGCTCACTCCCCGCTGTGGATTGCTTTCCCGATGAAGAGCTCAGAACAAGTCAAACCAGCTGTGACCACCAAGGTTAGGCTGCCGTCAGGAATCTGGGATCTGCCCATCCCTAATCCCTCCTCGTCCTATTGCGTGTACACCCCTAAATTGTCCCCTCCCATTCCTGTATTACCCACAGTACAACCCCTTCCTGTGACGAACGTCTTTACCTGTTAATCAGGAGGCTTGCATGCCCCCAAAGATATATAAGCCTCGGTTAGAAATAAATCACTCTCTCCTCCGGTCCTTCTTCCCTCTCCCTCCTTCCCTCCTTCTCCGCGCTCTCTCTCTCTCTCTCTCTCTCTCTCTCCTGCCCTCACCGCCTCCCCCATTCCCATGTGGACCACCAAGAAGGGCTGACATGAGCATGCTACCATGAAATGTGTCTGACTCCTTTATTTTGCTATCTCTCTTATTCTCTATGACTTTACTGTAATCTTTATATGTTATAGCTGTACAATTGCACCTACAATTGCACCGTGATTATTTGTTAGGGGCTGGTTCCCCTCACATGGAGATCCCAGGACCCACCTTGTGATACACACAGGCCAGGGAGAAATTTGTTCAGAAGCAGACAGCAGTCTACTACCAACCTCAGGGGGTCCTGTTTGTGTGAGGTTTTCAATAGCTCCAGGTCTTAGCGGAGAGCACAGAGCTCTGGCTTCCCCAGAGTCTGAGTGCTGGCTGAGCCTCCTCCATGGTAGTATGGAGTGAATTCTGTTCTCCCCAAAATGGCTAGTGAGGACCCCTGGTTTAGTGGGTGTACAATGAAAAGAGACCTCAAACCACCAGATGCTGAATGCCTCAATGCTCCCCTTGCAGTAATAGGACGGGTTTTAATCTGAGAGCCAAGGACCTGCCCCTGTAAGAATTGATACAGGAAATTTCCCCTAGCATCAACCCCCATGCTCAGTGTAAGCAGAGCTCAATCAATCTAGAAATCAACCTGTACAAAGCAACAACTCATGGATTGCAGCTCGCAGTTGGATTGCACTTGGATGAATTTCTCATATTAATAGTATCTTAAATTCTAATCCGATTGGATAAATTATTGATGTTATCAATGCAATCGCCTTATACCCCAGAGGGATGCTTGGCAATGTTTTCTTTTTTGTTTCTTTCGTGTTTTGTTTTTCTGCCTCTTGTTTGTTTGTTTTTGTTCTAGTTGGTTTTTTTTTGTTTTTTCATAAGGTGACTGTCACAGTAGACCAGCATAGTCCATAACCTGTGGACAAGCAGATGAATTCTGGGCTCCCACTTAATTCCAATCCAAGAACAGTTCTTTTTTTCTTTCTGTGTGTGTGTGTGTGGGGGGGGGGGTGTTCCACATAGAGACATTTTATTAAGAATCTCCCTGGAGAGAAAGAGAAATCACTACACCAGTTACCATGACTGGCTCTCTGATGCTCTGCTCTCCCACCCACATGAAAGCAAGTTAGCCCCCATGCGTGCCCTCATGAAGAGATCACTGAAGATGAAGGTGCTACAGTAAAGGGTGGTGAAGAAAGCAGACGGTGCCCGGGTCTTAAAGGCTTGTATTCAAACAAGTAGCTTTGTAAGTGAGACATCAACTAAGTCCACATGGAAGAAGCACACCAGCCTGTGTGATCCAAAGAAGAAGATAAAAATGCCAAATACGACGAAGGGAAAAGTATCAGAGCTTAAATTGTGAACACCCAATTTGTAGAAGGTGGTGGAGGACTGTGGGAGCCCAAACCCATCTGCAGCGTGGCAGTCAGAGGAGGCCTCTGGCAGACCCCCTCTAGCCCCAGGCCTGGGACTGGGCCAGCTTGACTGTCAACAGAGTGTCACCTTGATGCTGGCGGATGGAACCAGGGTATCATAGGACACTCGGTCAGACGACCTCCCTCCTGACCAACCTGAATTTGCTCTGGGAGCAAGCATTTCTCGCTTGTTCCACGACAGAAATGTCTTCTCTGGCTTTTTAAATATGGATGGTGGTTTTTTTCTTTCTTGCTCTCTGTTTTTGTCTTTATAGTATGATTATTTTCTTCTTGTCTTTTTTTTATCGTCTATGTCGGGTTTCCCAGTTTGTGAAGCACAGAAGGAGTGGATGCACAGAGACAATCACCGATGAGGAGCAAACAATGAATGTGGGAGGGAAAGGAAGCATTAGAACCGATTGTGAGCTGTGTATACAACTCTTTTTTTTTTTTTTTTCGAAACTGGTAGTTTATTTTACATTTGATCACATACCAAACAAAAAAAGTGATGCAGGTCTAAGTAGGGAGATGATACGGTTGGCTACTGGCAGGACTCCCCAGCCTCCATTTCCCAGGGCAGGGGCCTGTGGCCCTGCTTTGAAAGGGCCACTGAAGACGCGCCAATTCTGGGCTCTCAGGCCTTCCTCTCACCCCTCTCCTGCAGAGCGGACAGGTGTCCCATGTTGGGCTGAGGTGACGGGGTAAGGGTCTCGTGATGCTGCACGGTGGCAACAATCCCACTCTCCACACTTGCTTGTTCCAGTGCCGGAGATCAACTCCAAATAACCCGGAGAGCGTCCGTTGTCCATGTTTCTGTCTCCGTGGAGTCTGCTTCAATGATCCACTGCTCAGGGAGCGGTGCTCCAAGAAGCTTTCTCTTGGAAAGGCTTCCGCCGTCACCACAGAATTCTTCTCGGCTCCCGATGCCCCCGGTGCCGGCAGGAGAGAAGTAGAACTGCGTGAAAACACCGGCATTTGCAGGGACAGGTACGCCGAACCCTCCAAACACGGGAAACGGCTGTCCGCAATCGCTCTCCCTGCATCGTTGATGACCAGGACACGGGCAGTCCGAGGCCACTTTCGAATGCAGGTCTATACAACTCTTTTAAAAGCGATTTCACTATGGAAGCTATGATATGTGATTACTGTATCAAGAAAACTACTTGAAAAAAAGCAAGAAACCGAACTTGACCAATGGTTACCATGCATGCCGGGGGAGAGCTGTTTTGGCTTGGGGGGCATAGACTTTATGTTGATGGTGGTGGAATAATTTGGGAAAATATGTCAATGATGGTTGTACAACACGAAGAGTATAATGAATGGCACTGAATCGTGCATGCAGAAGGTGTTGAATTGGAGGTCGTGTCTATTTTGCCACAATTAAAAAAAACACATGAGTAACAATGAATACAAGGAAGAAGAAAATGTTCGAGAATTGATCGAGGTAATGATTGTACAAGTCTTCTTGAGGAATGAAGCATTGAATTGTCTGACATGTGGATGGAGTGCCCATAGAACTGTTTCCTAAAAAAAGAAAATGACTGGGCGGAGGGACAAAGGGGAGTAGGAGAAGGGGCGGTGTGAATTCAAATGGATGAGTTCAAACAAAAGATGTATAAACCGTTCCCTTTACAGCTGATGATCGATCGGGCTGGAGTGGAGAACATATCCTTGCTTGGCCTTGTCCCCGGTTCCCTCCCCTCCTCCTGAAGGCATCCTCGCAGTGTGACTTTCTCGCCAGGCTCAGCCTGGAGGGAATCAGATGGAAGGCAGCCCGTCCTTATTTCCTGATCTCTCTGCCTCCACTTGGATGGTTTCTGTGTAGATGGGAGAGGGCAGGAGTTGGGAAAGCTGTGGGGGACAAGGGTCCCCCCTTTATCTTTACTCACGCTCAGGAAGGAAAGGGGGGAAGGTGGTCAGCTTTAAACTTGGTTGCTGGGACAACCAGAGGCCCCGCTGCCACCCTCCATAGGACAATTGCTCCGCGGGCTTTGCAGACTGTGTGTGGACATCTGCACGGGAGCGGACGGCCTCCCCTCCCCCACCCCCCACCCCCCCAGCAGCCGGTCGGTGAGCAACCCACTGCTTACCTGTGTACGGTCATTTAAAAAAAAGGGTTTCTCAATTCACTCTGGTCCCACCCACTTTTCCTTATTCGTCCTGATGTGGACAAGGGGAACTTTGTTCTCACTGTGCCCCCAGGGCACAAGAATGCCAGCATCTCTCTCTAGCAATCAAAGAGCGAGACACGAGGCCTGTTCTCTCCCTACCTGCCCTTGACTTACAGGGCTGATGTCTGAGGCAGCACGGGGGTGGGGGTGGAGGTGGGGTGGGGGTGGGTGGAGGAGGGCTGGAGCCAGAGGCCCAGCTTGATGGAGAGTGGGGTTACTAGGAAGAAAACGAGGCCTCTCTGCAGCGGACCATCTGCGCAAGGAGGCCTTGAGCGTCCACTTCCTCACTCCAGGCTCTCGTTCCGCGGGGCCCTCTGGTTTTCTTTATGGTGTTTGTTTGCGTGTTTTGACCTTCCTGGAGTTCAAAAGCCTTCTCACCCATCCACACCCTAGCCCCACAGCCTAGAGACAGAAATGGAGGAAATGGCATTCTGAGAGGGAGAGGGGAGAGGAAAGAGGGAATACAGCAAGGAAGGAGAACCTGGACTCCACCGGCCCTACGCGGTCCCGTCCACCAAGTTTGCTTCATTTACACGTGGTAGGAGATGCTCTCGTGCCTCTCCGTTTCCACCCAAACCGTTCCTTGGGCTTCCTGAAGATCGTCCTTGGCATCCGAATCCTCACACACACCGTCTAGTCCGCTCTTCTGCTTCCTAGGGGTCGGGTGATTTGCTTTCTCCCACCCAGAGGCGTCCCCTGCAGAAACGACAGCAGAGTCCCCACACAGCCACGGCCAGTAGACCCGTTCACCTCTCCGGGGGGTTCATTGACGACGCCTGCAGTGTCCTCAAGGTGTGCTCCTTCCAGCGGGCACGACTTGGAGGAGGGGCGTCTCCTAGGCTTGGACGATCTGGAAGGAGGTCCTGCCAACTCCTCCGTCTGGTCCTGCGCTGCCACCCTCCATCACATCCCCTCAAACGCACGATTGCAGCCCGGCTTTGCTTCCGCTTCGTGGGTACAGCACTGCGGACATGTTTTCCCCTTAGGAAACCGAGAACCCGAAACGAGGCCTGCTCTCTCCAGATGCACCCCGTACTTAGGGGACTTGACGTCCGAGGTCGAAGAGGGCTGAGACCAAGGGGTAGCTTAAGTCTGGCAGCCACTTCGGGATGACTCCAGAGCAGGGAGCACAAAGGGGAAATAACAGTGTCTCCATTACAGGGCGGTTTCCATTTTAAGCAGAGTCTAAACTGTTGCAAAGTATTGACACTTAGTGAGTCCTCAGTGAGTAGGAGTTCAGTTAGCGGAAGTACCCAGAGAGGGAAGAGCAAGGAGGAGGGAGGGAGGGATGCGGGGGTGGGAACCCTGTTCCCTTGGAGGCCCATGCCCTGTGAATTTGGGAACAGAAGGGTAGTACACATCAAGTTTGTTATGGGAGGGCTGGTCTGCCTCATCGGCACCCCACGCTGCTTTGGGCTCCAATGAGGAGAGCAAGGGCAGTCGCTTCGGGGTAAAGCATCTCACACCAAGCAGAACTTCAGGAGCCCCCCTGCGCTTGATCCTCTCACTCCGAGAGTCCCCACTTAAGTCCTACCCTCATCCGTATCTGTTATCATAAGCGATAATCACTGTAGATCTGTATCTCAACCCACATCAAAAACTTCTCTAATTTAACATCGGAAACTTCCAGAATCACTTTATATATTTAAACCAAAATCTTCTACACTTTGATCTCATAAACTTGTACAATTCAGTGCCATCACCTTCTCCAATGGCTGAGAGGTATGTCCCCTGACTCCCTCACCACACACACTCCACCCTTGTGTGCTCACAGAAGTGATGCTGTGGTTGTCATAGCAACAGGAGGGTGGACACCCCCCCTCCCCCGCAAGGCCCATGAGTTCAACAACAGCTCCTCTAAAGGATGTGAGAGGGCTGGAACTCCTCAGCTCGTCACATGTATGTACGCACATGTACGAGCGCACACACACACACACATACACGTGCACAGGCACAAACATACATACATACTCACGCGCGCACATACACATGCACACATGCACGCACATACAGAGGCACACACACACACACACACACACACACACACACACCTCTCAATTTTCAGCAAGACTGGACCAGTCAACTGCCTTCTAACGCCACCAAAATGAATAGCAACCAGAGGGAGTGGGCGATGTAATCAACTATTTAATGGGGCCCTTCTCGGCACAATTCCTTTTTCCATAATCCCTTTTGTGATGTATTGTAAATTCTGCCTCTATTTCTGTGGGATAATCTTATTTTGAAGGGAGTGCTCTGTTCCAGGGTGTGTTAGTCAGGGTTGACTAGAGAAACAAATTCATAGACACTCCTATGTATAAGAAAGAGCTTTATATACAAGAGCAATTGACTATTGAGAAAACATCCCAGCCCGGTCCAGATCAAGTCCTTAAGTCCAAGATTAACCCATATGTCTGGTACCAATCTATAAAGATCTCTTCAGACTCATGCAAGACATGCAATGATGCAGAATGCAGGAAGATCGCAGACCAGTGGGTGGAAAGTCTTGTGCATCCAGTGGTGGTGGAAGCATCTCAGCACTGGCAAGGGTCTCCACGTGGCTCCTCCAGCTCCAGGGCTCTAGTGTAACTCCATATGTCTTGTCATCAGGAATACCAAGCAGAGAGTGTGTGTCCTCCGCCTCCAGTGAGCTATTTATCTCCGTAGCACCTCCAAATGAGGTCATCAAGCAGTGACCAGATTGACAGGCTAAACTCCACCCCTTAATAGTTTCAAGTTAACACCAGATTATGTAACTACCACACAAGGTTAAGGTAGGATGCATCTGTAGTTTCTATCTTACTAGAGGATGCGACTTAAGTCACCACCCTTCTGTTTTCTTGGGGTGTGGTCTGCTGAAAGGCATAAACCACACCTCCGTCCAAGACTTCCCGTTGCCTTCTGTTTCCTGCCTGGGCACCAGAGAAGCAAGAAGACCTGCTTTGGCTTTTGGACAGTTTGGGCTTCTGGCTCAGCACTCTGTTAGAACAGGAAGGCAAGAAAAGCGGCCCCCGAGCATGGGTTTTCACTAACAGGCTTTCTTAGAGCTCAGACCTGCCCGGGTGTCCACAGTGGAGTGAGAGTCAAGGGGCAGGGTGAGGGGAGATTGGAAGACAGGGTAAAGATAGAATAGCCGAAAGGAAGAAAGGAAGAGCTAGAGAGAAGAGAGAGCTAGGGGATGGACGTGCAGCCACACGAGAAGGTGAAGAAAGTCAGACAGAGAACAAAGGAATCTGCGTTAATAAACTTTGGGACAGAAATAAATTATTATGTCTAAAAGGAGCCTGCACGGCCCCTCATTGGCTGTGGCACCACCAGAACCGGCAAAGGTTCTGCGAGACGTCTTGAGAAGGCGAGGTGTCGTTATGCTAGGTGGGGATGGAGAAGGGGTTAGAGACGCTGGCTATGACTGAGAACCGTAAGTGTTACTGCTGGACCCATTACTCTCCTTTGGCTTGCTTCTGCCAGACCACCAGCTCTTGGGACTTGAGTTACAGTGTATCACCTGATGAGATAGTTAGTGTTTCTTGTGCCAACCTGGCTGATAAACACAGGTGGGGTTTATTGAAGGGCGGAGAGATGAATGGCTTGGTGAGCCTGACCTTTCTAGTTTTGGGGTCTCTTGCTTTGTGATGGTCGGACCAGGGTGCAGCTGCCTTAGCCAGTTCCCCGCTTCAGCTGGCAAGGCTCACTTCCTGCAAGACGTCCCCAAGGAGAAGCCGCATGGACCTACCCTGATGCAGCCCTGGGTGCTGGAGCAGCCGTGTGGAGACCCCTGCTAGTGCTGAAATGCTTACACGTTCACTGATTCAACTTTCCTCCTGCAGTCGGTGTCATAGTGTGTGTTTTGTGAGATGGGGGAGGACTTTGTGGATTGATGTCGGACATATGGGTTAATGGGTTAATGTTGGACTTGTGCCCTTGGGCAGCACTGGTTTGGGAAGTTTTCTTGATGTGCACCTAACCTTTATATAAAACTCTCTCTTACGTATGGGTTTCTGTGGATTGGTTTCTCTAAAGTACCCAGACTAACACACCTGACCTGGCTTCACCAGTTTCTGCAGCCGTATGCAAAAGAAAGAGCCTCCAGACAGACATCTGGATTTCAGGTTTGGGATTTAACAGCACCCACAACCATGTGAGCCATTTCCTTAAAGTTTCGTGGGTCTTGTGATTTGGTGCCGATTGCAGAAGTCAGGCACTTGAGGGAATATAGCAAGGGGAGGATTGGCAGCAGGGTGGGAATAGAGTGATATAACATCTTGGAAAAATTGGACATCTGGGGCATCTTTAATTTCCAACACCTGGGGACTTATTAATTCTCCACAAAGAAACTATTTCTATAGGAAATGGTTTTAAATTCTGGAAATCTGACAGAACTCTAAAGAGCAAGGAAACATGACAAATACAGATCCCAAGATCCACCTTGTAACCCACACATTGGGAGTAGACATTTGTTCGGAAGCAGACAGCAGTCTGCCACCAGCTTCAGGGCCCCCGTCTATGTGCTCCTAGGACCTAGTCTGAGCCTTCTCTCCGTCCACTCTGTTACGGATTGAATGGTGTCCCCTGAAAATAGCTATTGAAATTCTAACCCCTGTACTTGCGATCCCACTTGGAAACAGGGTGCCTTTGTTGTATTAATTAGCCAGGGCCAGAGGAGGGTGGGTTCTCAATCTAATCACTTTTGAGTGATGAGAAAAGAGCATAGGCACAGCCAGGACAGGCAGGGAAGTCTGAGGGATGTCTACCAGCAAAGGAACGACAAGCCTCGCCCAAGACGCCAGCGGGGAGCAGAGAGGCGCACAGGAGGAATCGGCATGGCCAAGATCCTGATTTGAACGTTTAGCCTCCAGAACTAAGAGAAGATAAAATCCTGTTCTTTAAAGTCACGGATTTGTGGTGTTTCTTTTTCTTATTCTTTCCTAAAATCGATCTTATGTTGAAACGACATTTTCCCCTCCTCTCCCCCCCTTTGCTCCCTCCTCCCTGAGTCTTGCGGTAGCTTTTCAAAGTCTGCTTTCCTGGTATGAAAACCATTTCCCCGTTCTTGTACTTTTATCGTAGTGATCCCCTGTCATGTTTGTCTTGGGAAGATTGTCTAACTCAGCTGAGCCTAATGTCTTCCAGACTTGTCCTGGAGAGGTGTCCCCCTTGTTTCCAGGGATGCAGACTATTCCATTGTGTGTGTGCACCCCACTTTATTCACTCCTTCCTCCACCAACAGGCATTGTGGTTGCTTCCATCACCTTGCTGCTGGGCATCGGGCTGTGATGGGCACGGGTGTGCCTGTGTCTGTTCATGTTTGTTCTTCATTTCTCTGGGATGTATACCCAGTCCAGAGATCACTGGGTTCTGTGAGGTCGACTTGGCGATGGAAAGAAAGAAAGAAGGCAAAGGTAGAAAAGTTTCAAGGGTTTGTTTCAGAGCTCCGGGGAGGGAAGGGGGAACAGAGAAAGGGATGGGAAGCC
>NW_022111325.1:2629656-2640107 GCF_000313985.2 Echinops telfairi
CAGTTGAGACCCCGCGAAGTCACACTGTCCAGGCGAGAGGTGCAGAGTTTTCTAGCCTGGGTTTGTGGGGAGGGAGTAGCTGGGGAATTTCCCACTGTAACTCTGTCGTCTGCAGGTCCGGTGCTAAGCAACAGTGTTCAAAGTCATCTGTAATGGTTGGTCTGCTGCACCTGGGCCTGAAGGCCACCAAAGGGGAGGGGGGGGAGCGGGGAAGGGGTCTGGTCTCTAGTAGTGTCCTTGGAGTGTCTTCACCAGCTCGGTCTCCTCGCCCGCCTGCCCTGCCAACTCCCGCTTCTGCCTGACGGTCCTATAGTATTTCTATTTACAGTTATTTTCTCCCCACTTCCCCCAGCCTGCCCGTAAAGACATTTTTCTTGTTTTTTTGGTTTTTTAAAATTTTATAATAGTGGGTTCATGTAGGAATTTGTCTTTATAATACTCATCACAGTCTTTAGGGATGCATGCTATTCCATTTTCTGTACGTACTAGAGTTTTTTTAATCCACGCTTCCTCAGACATGCATTTTGGTTGTTGCCAGCCATTCGCTGTTGTGGACAGCTCCACGATCAACATGGGTATGTGCATAGATTCTGCGTTACTCTGTGTTTCTTTGGGGTATAGACAGAGTAGAGCGATTGCTGGGTCATATGATATTTGTCCGGGTCGACCAGCCCCTAACACATCATCATGGGTCTGGTAGGCGCAATTGTACCGCGATAATAAGTAAAGATTATAGTAAAGCCATAGAGAGCATGAGGGATAGACGAGAGATTGAAATAATGGAGTCAGACTCATCCCATGCTAGCATGCTCACCTCAGCCTTACTTGGTAGTCCACCTGGAGAGAGAGAGAGAGAGATTTATTGCTAACCAAGGATTTTATATTCTCTCGGGATGTGCAAGCCCCCTAATTACAGGTGAAGACATACATCACAGGAAAAGGTTGTGCTATAGGTAATACAGTAACGGGAGGGGGGCGATCTAGGGTTATCCACGCAATAGGAAGGGGAGGTATTAGGGGTACACATGTGACAAGATGGGTGGATCCTAGATTCAGGATGGCAGCCTAACTTTGGATGTCACTGAGCTGGTTTGACCTGCTCTCTGGCTCTCCATAGAAACCATTATCAGTAGGGTGTAAACCCACCCTACAGGGACCAAACTGATGACTGCAAGCCTTTAGGGAGAAGTAGCCCATTGTCCTTAACAGCAGGGAGTGGGCCCTACCTGTGGTGGGACCAGACAGTAGTCTGGCAACTGACTGCCTTCAGGGAGGTAACTTGACAATCATTTACCATTAGCTGCAACAGTGTCCTAAGTCTAACATAGATTTGTGGGAGAGGACTTGAGAGAAATCTTTCTGTTTCCCACAATATTTCTGTTTGCACTTGTTTAAGGAAGCACCACACTGTTCCATAGTGAATGCATAATTTTGCAATCTCACCAGCAATGTATGAGTGTGCCAATCTCTCCACATCTTCCTCAGACTTTGTTATTTTCTGAAATTTTTTTAGAATGTAAGTGTAAGGCGATACTGGGAGGGTAGAGGGAGAGTGGGTTGGAAAGAGGGAACGGATTACAAGGATCTTCATGTGACCTCCTCCCTGGGGGACGGACAACCGAAAAGTAGGTGAAGGGAGACGTCGGACAGGGCAAGATATGACAAAATAATAATTTATAAATTATCAAGGGCTCATGAGGGAGGGGGAGCAGGAAGGGAGGGGGGAAAATGAGGACCTGATGCTGGGGCTTAAGTGGAGAGGAAATGTTTTGAGAATGACGAGGGCAATGAATGTACAAATGCGCTTTCCACAATTGATGTGTGTATGGATTGTGCTAAGAGTTGTATGAGCCCTCAATAAAATGATTTTTTTTTTAAAGTGTGAGGCTGTAGCTCATGGTTTTAATTTGTGTGCTCTTAAAGCCGATACTCTCAGCATTTCCTCATATGATTGTTGGTTGCTTGGATGTCGTCTCTGGTGAACTGTCTATTCTTGTCACCTGTCCATTTTTTAACGGATTATTTGTGGTTTTCTTAACGAGGTGTGGCAGTTCTGTATAGATTTTCAAGGTTAGCCTTTATTTGAGACATCATTGCCGAAACCTTTTTCCCAATCTATGTGTTCTCTTCTTACGCTTTTGATGAACTCTTGTTGTACTTAAGTGCATCGTGAGGAGGCCCCATTCCTCGAGTTTGTCTTTTGTAGTACAGGTGTTTTTCATGATGTTGGCTGGTGTCTTTGTGCCTTGTCTTAGAGCCTTTACAACTGTCCTGCTTTTTTTCATGAATGATTTTATAGTTCTAGGATTTATAGTTGAGGAGCCCTTGTGGGATAGCGGTTATCAATTGGGCTGCTAACTTCAAGGTCAGCCGTTCAAAACTACCAGCTTTCTACTCTAGTAACCAGTCTTGGGAACTCTCAGAGGGCAGTTCTACCCTGTTCTATAGGGCAGCTCTCAGGAGGCATCCACTTGATGGCAGTGAACTTGGTTTGCAGTGTGTCTATTGCAGCCTCTAGTCCATCATGTGTTTGTTTTTGTTCACAGGGTGAGATATGAGGCCTGTTTCTCTCTTTGTAGGGGGAGAGCCAATCTTTGCAGCAACATTTGTTGAAAATACCATCTCTTCCCCATTTAATGTGTTTTAGCTTTTTATTAAAAATGAGGTGTCTGTATTATAAATTATTATGTTCATATCTTATACCATCTGTTGTCTCCCTTCACCCACGTTTCTGTTATTTGTCCCCCTGGGGGTGGGGGTTGTATATTGATCTTACAGCCTGCCACATTGCTAAATGTTTCAATTGGCTAAAAGAAAATTTATAATAAAACATTTTGGATTTTCTATATATAAAATCATATCATCTGCAAACAGAGAGTGTTACCTCTTCTTTGCTAATTTGGTTGCCTTGGATGATTTTATTTTATTTTGAATGTGTAATAGCTTTGGCTAGGACTTCCAGGGTTGTTTGCATAAAAGTCGTGATAAAGGACAATCCTGTCTGGTCCCCATTTGGAGGGGAATGCTTTCAATTGTTCTCCACTGACTGAACACTGGCTGTTGGTTTTGCATATATGGTCTTTATTAAGTTGAAGAGTTTTTTCCCTTTTATTCCTATTTTTATTGAGTATTATCAAAACAAATGTTTGAGTGTGCTGAGTGCCTTTCTTCATCAACTGATTTATGATTCTTTCGTCTTATGTAGTATGAATTACACTGATTGGTTTTCTGATATTGAATCATCCTTGCATTTTGTGGGGGGAGGTCAGGTGTGCCGGCACTTCCACCCCTGAGGGCGATCAGTTGCCAGACTGCACTGGGCCTGCTCCCTGCTGCTGGAGACAATGGACTATTTCTCTCTGAAGCTTGGGACCATTAGCTTGGTTCCTGGAGGAGGGGTTTACACCCTACTGATAAGGGTTCCTATAGAGACCCAGAGACCACCCCCTAGACCACCCACTCATTGCTGTGTAACCTATAGTGCAGCTCCTCTCTGTGATGTATGTCTCTATCTGTAATTAGTGGGCTGGCTTGCCCCCAAAAGGTATATAGGCATGGGTCAGCAATATCAGACCGGCGGACTCGGACCTCTCGGACTCTCTCTCCCCCCTCTCCAGTCCTCTCTCCCTTGCTCCCTTGCCCTCCTTCCCTTCCCCCTCTCTCCACGTGGACCACTAAGCTGGGCTGAGGTGAGCAACGGTACCATGTAAAATGCCTGATTGTATTATTGTAATATCTCTCATGCTCTCGATGACTTTAATATAATGCTTATATATCTCAACCGTACAATTGTGCATTACTGAATCCGAGTAGTAGAAATAGTAGTAGCAGCAGGTGGGGGCTGGTCCCTTCACCTCCCAGTGCCAATTTTTAAATTTAATACTACAGCATTTAATCATGATACATTAAAAATTTTAATATTTTGACGAATTCTCTTCGGTAACCTTTTGTTGAAGATGTTCGCATCTATGTTCATAGGGATATTGTTTATAGTTTTCTATTCTGGTACCATCTTTGCCCGGTTTGGGCATCAGGGTTGTACTTGCTCCATAAAATGAGTCTGGTAGTGTGCTGTTACCGTCTATATCCTGAGATGATTTATGCATCACTGGTGTGAACGCTTCACTAGATGCTCAGCAGAATTCCCCAGTAAAAGCATCTGCTACCGGATTTTTGTTTGGGACAATTTTTTAATGACCTGAGTGATTTCTTCCTTTGTTATGGGTCTGTTAGGGTTTTCTTTTTCAATCTGTTCATTTAGTTAGGCATCTGCTTCTAGAGATTTGTTCATTTCTTTTAGGGTTTTGAATTTATCGGAGTATAGTTCTTCATACTATTGTGCAATTATATTCTAAAATATTTTATTCTGTTGTCATGTCACCCATTTAATTTCTTTCTTTTTAAAACAGTGCCCTGCCTTAAAAAAACAGTTTTATTGGCACATAATTTTACATAGCACACCCTTCAATAGTTCAACCATATCAAGGAGAAGTGTACAAACATTACCATATCAGTTTTAGAACATTCCCCACGACCCCGCCATAGTTAAACCACCTTGAAAATTAGTTGAGTAATCACGGTCGGTTTTAGTGCTGCCTCCCTACTCCCATCTTCACCTTCCACTCCAGAAATCCCCCTTCCCTCCCTATCATCACCCACTCCCATCCCTGCCTCCCCTATCAACCCCTGTATCTGTTTTTATCACTCTGTATCACTCCTTCTGTGGGTGACAAACTGGGAAACGCAACTGTGTTAGTCCAGGTTGTCTAGAGAAACAAATCCAGAGTCACTCAAGTCCAGAAGTCCGATATTAGTCCATTTGTTCAACAGCAGCCTATAAAGTCCTCTTCAGACTCACGCAACCCATGCAGTGATGCCGAATGCAGGAAGACCACAGGCCAGTGGGTGAAAAGTCTTGTGGATCCAGTGGCAGTGGAAGCATCTCTAGGGCTCTGGCTGCCATCAGCGTTCCTCCATGTGGCTTGTCAGCAGAGAGCGAGTGTGCCCCACCTCCAGGGAGGAAGAAGATCCCAGAATCCTCATGAGAAGGCCACACCCACAAGGAGAGATCAATCAGGCTGGGATCTGATTGACAGGCTGGACTTCCCCCCCCACCCTTCATTCTTTTATCAAGTTGGCATAAAATTGTGTAACTACCACAGCAACAGAAACAATAAAAACCAAATTTGAAATAAGGTGATAAGCATAAAATAATAATAATCTAAAGACCAAAATACAAATAATGAGTAAGAAAGGAAAGACCCTTACCAGCATTCCAAGAGCCAGGGACGATATCTCTGTCGCGCAATAAGTCAGATGTGGGAAACAGAAAGATTTCTCCCAAGTCGTCTCCCCCAAATACATGTTAGACTTAGGACACTGCTGGCAGCTAATGGTAAATGATTGTCAAGTTACCTCCCTGAAGACAGTCAGTTGCCAGACTACTGTCTGGTCCCACCACAGGTAGGGCCCCGCTCCCTGCTGTTAAGGACAATGGGCTACCAGACTTGAGACCATTAGCCTGGTCCCTGTAGGTGGGGTTTACACCCTACTGATAATGGTTTCTATGGAGATCTCAAGAACAGGTCAAATCTGCTCAAGAACACCCAAAGTTAGGCTGCCATCCTGAATCTAGGATCCGCCCTTCTTGTCACCTGTATACCCCCAATCCCTCCTCTTCCTATTGCGTGTATATCCCTAGATTGTCCCCCTCTCATTGCTGTATTGCCTATAGCACAACCCTTTCCTGTGACGTATGTCCTCACCTGATATTAGGGGGCTTGCACGTCCCCAGAGAATATAAAAGCCTCGGTTAGCAATAAAGATCTCTCTCTCCATGTGGACCACCAAGTGAGGCTGAGGTGAGCATGCTACCATGAAATGTGTCTGACTCCATTATTTCAATCTCCCTTCTATCTCTCATGCTCTCTATGACTTTACTATAATCTCTACTTATTATCGCTGTACAATTGCGCCTACCGGACCCATGATGCTGCGTTAGGGGCTGGTAACCCTGACAGAGACACTTGCACACAGAACCAACTCAAGTCAGCTTATAGGGTGGTCATCTGGCCAAGTGTCCAGTTTGATCCAGCATCATCAAGATTACAATGGCTTCTGCCTGACAGCAAGGCTGGCTTAGTGGCTGCTTGTTTGAATACAAGACTTTAAGACCCCAGACACTGTTCCAATTGATAGGGTATTTCATTTCATATTAGTAATATTTGCTTATCATTCTGTGTTAAATCTGCCAGTGGTTTATTATTTTGTTAATTATTTTAAAAGTCCAATTTCTTATTCATTTTTTTCTGTTTTCCTGTTTTGCGATTTACTTCTATTCTTCATGTCTTTTCTAAAGGTTTGTTTTGCTCCTCTTCTGATTATTGTAGATGTTGAGTTAAGGTGTTGATTTGCTTCTTTTTTTTAGATATGTGAATTCATTGCTATAAATTGCCCTCTGAGTAATGCTTTCTGTGGGGGACCAGCCTCCACAACGAAATGGATGCTAAAGGGGAGTTGTGTAAATTAAAGGAACCATCAGACAAGGCATGCAAGGGCTCACCTCTTCCAAGGGCAGGATCAAGAGAGAGGGGAGGATTTAATGTATTCGCTGACAGGCTTATATAGTCTTGGGCAGCAAGCCGGGAAAACACACATGTAACAGGAAGGGGATGTACCTGGAGGCATACATGTAACAAGATGGGCAGGTTCTAGAGTTAAGAAGGTCGTCTCCGAGATGGCTTGACCCTAAGTGTCCCTAAGCTCTTCACCAGGGGAGTAATCTATGCTTCTTGTCGGGAGGGAGTGGGCCGGGCTTAGCTTGAGGTGTTCTGACTGCTTTTGATGGCAGATGGCAGACAGACAACCTTCAAGCAGACAGTAGCAACCATGTGCTTGCAAGCAGCACCTTAAAATTGGCATGATTACAGGGGGCATCGTGGGGAATAACTTTTAGTTAGGAAAATGTGACTGGGATTCATCTCCAATTCAAGACCGTGAAAGCTTCCCTCCTTCAAAGTCTGCCTCCCAGACTCTCAGTTATACGCATGGAGAATTTGTCCGCATGCACTCTCTTCCTGGTTGTGTCCCACAGCTTTTGCTGTGTCCCATAGATTTGGGTATGTTTCAAGGAATTCTAATTCAAATTCTCATTTCAAGGAATTTCTAAATTGTACTTTTAATTTAATTACCCAGTGTTTTTTTATATAAATCATTCATTATCCATGTAGTTAACTTTTTGCTTGATCTTCCTAGTGTTGATTTCTAATGTTCTAGCATGGTGATCTGAAAAGCTAATTTACATGAGATAGTAATATTGCAACATTTTAAAATGCATTGATGTTTGCAGTGGGACCTAACATAGGATCTGTCCTGAGCATGTTTCAAGAGCACGTGTTTCGGAATGTATGCCATGCAGTCTGTTGTTGGTGCAGTGTTCGTATGTTACAGGGATCGACGTAAGTGATTATGGCATGCACTTTTCCTGTACTCTGCTGATTTCCTTTCCAGTGGCTATCGGGAGAGTGGTGTATCGAAGTCGCATGCTTTAATGTAGGATTGTAGATTTCTTTCTTCCGAATTTGGCTGTGTTTTGAGGGTCTGACATTACGTACATAAAGGTTGATTACAATGATTTCTTGTTCAATTGGGGCTTATATCACTATATTATGGCATTATTTGTCTCTCCTGATAGCTTTTGACATCTATTTTGGCAGAAATTAATATGGCTAACCCTGTTATTTTGTTTTATCACAGTTAACGTCATATATTTATCCCATCTTTTTTTAAAGTCTGTTTTTATCATTTTGTATTGTTTCCTGAAAGCAACATATTGATATGACCTATGTTTTCTCATCCATATATCTTTTAACTAGTGAGTTTAATCCATTTACATTCAATGTTTCTACTGATAGGTGTGATATTATTCCTGTAACAATGTAATTTTTAATGGTATTGAGTTTTTTTGTTCATTGTAGTTTTCTGTAATCTTATTTTGTTTGTGCATTTTCTTGACATTTTTTTCTTTGCTGATTTTTGTTTTTTACAGTCCAGTAGATTCTGATGATTTTGCTCTTTTATTGTGTTGAGACTTTACCATTTTCTTTAAGGCTCTTGTTAATGTTTTTTTGCCAGTTTAAGGCAATGTCTCCTCTGCTCAACTGTTTTTCATCCCTGTATTACTTTATTGTTGTTTTGATTGTGGAGTGCTTTCTCTAGTTTCTTATTTTGAATCTTGTATTTTTAAAAAATTATTTTATTGGGGGCTCGTACAATTCTCATCACAATCCATACATCCACCCATTGTGTCAAGCACGTATGCACATTCGTTGCCCTCCTCAGTCTCAAAACGAATCTTGTATTTTTGCTTCACTTTGTATATTGCTTGTTCATTTCTCAACAATATTGTCTTGTATGTTGATTTTAGGTTGCTGTCTGCAGTTGTTTTTGATTCCCTGCTGAAAGAACTCCTTTTAGGATTTTTTGTAGTTGATCTTGTTTTTATAAATTATTTTAGTTTTTCTTTGTCAAAAAAGTCCTTATAGTGGAGGGATAATTTTGCTGGATATAAAATTCTTGATTGGAAATTTTCTTTTCTTTTTTTGTGGAAATCTTCTTTAAAGTTGTTTAATATATCATCTGTGGCCTTCTTGACTGTGTGGTTTCTATTTTAAAAGCTGAGCTCATGATTATTAGTTTACCTTTCTTTTTTGTGGGTTTGCCTTTATAAGTGACTTTTCTTTTTTCCTGATTTGCTCTCAGGATTCCTACTTTTCTTCGATGTTAGAAAATTTGACTATGAGGCATCAGGTGATTTTCACTGAGGGTCAGCTCTATTTTGAGTTCTTTCCACCTCTTGAATGGTTTTCTGCTCTGTTACGATGTTAGGGAAGTTTTCTTCGAATCATTCATGAGCTATATTCTCTATGGTTATTTTTTCTTCTTCCTGTTCTGGTGTGTTTATTAAACATATGTTGCTCATTTTGATAGTGACCAATAGAATGATTAGATTTTATTCAGCTTTCCTTTTAAAAAAATAATATTTTTTTTTCTTGTAGTTTGGATTCATGAGATTACTTTTTGAGCTCACTGATAGGTGTTTCCATTGCTTCAATTACACAATTTTTGTTCCTTCACAGGGTTTGTCTTCCGGATTTCTGTCTGGAGTTGTTGAAATTATTCCTAATTTTTAATTTATTTTGGCAGATTGTCCTTATCCTGCTTGCCTGAGTCATTTTATCTTCTAATGTTTTTTTCTGTGGCTCTGTAAAATTTTCCCACGATCCCATTTAAAGCAGTTGGACATTCTACTTCTGGACTCCCTCAGAAGAAAATCGAATGTTTCTTGTTTGTTTAATCTCAAATACATAGGTCCATGTCTGGGCATAAGGCACTTGTTTATGCCATCTTCTCTTGTTTTCTCACATGTGCTCAAGTTGCCTGTTGCTTCTGGGACTTGATGTGATTTTTATATTTATCTCGGTTTGTCGGTCAAGTGTGTTAAAATGAATGATGTTATCTGTGCACTAGTTGTGAATGTGGTGGTTCAAGGCATTGTGATGATGGGAAAGAATATCCTTATTTGGGGGAGATACATGTTGGCATACCCAGAACTGGATGTAATGTCTTAATCTTACTCTCATTTGGTTCAAACATATATATGTGAATGTGTGTATAATCAGACATATCAGTTCATAGAGAGAAATGAAATGAGACAGTATTTCTCAGGCAGTACTGCTTTTGTAAGGGACATACTGTATATACTCGAGTATAAGCCGACACAAATATCAGCCGAGGCACCTAATTTTACCACAAAAACTGCATTAAAAATGTGCTGAACACTGCTACAGATAAGAGCCCACAATGCTGGGAATCCAGGATAGATAAACCCCTCAGGGCCAACAATGAGAGTAGAGCTACCAGGAGGATTAGGGTAGGGTGGGGGGAGAAAGGAGGAATTGATCACAAGGATCGACATATAACTCCCTTCCAGGAGGAATAACAGAAAAGTGGGGGAGGGGTGACAGAGGACGATGTAAGATATGAAAATAATAATCTATCTCTTATCAAGCATTTGTGAGGGAGGGTGGGCGGGAGAGGGAAGGGGAAGAAGTGGGGAGCTGATATCAGGGGCTCAAGTAAGAAGAGAATGCTTTGAGAATGATGATGGCAGCATCTGTTCGAATGTGCTCGACACACTGGATGAACGTATGGATTGTGATAAGCGATGTAAAAGTAAGGGAAAAAAGAAACAGAAAAAAAGAAAAAAATGTATTGAAAACTTGGTTTATACACAAGTGTATTAGTCTGGGTACTTTGGAGAAACAAATCCACGGCGACTCACGTATAAGAGAGAGTTTTATGTAAAGAAAAGGTGCATCACGAAAACATCCCAACCCAATGCTGCCCAAGCCCACAAGTCCAACATTAACCCATTAACCCAACACCAGTCC
>NW_022111325.1:2642063-2644268 GCF_000313985.2 Echinops telfairi
CCCATGTCCCCCCGGAACTGTCAGTCCCGTTGTTTTCTCCTCCAGATTGTTCATCCAGCCTGTCCTATCCAGACAGGCCTGCGAAAGTTAATTTTTTAAATAAAGATAAACCACTTATTTATACATTTGTATCTAGAATATAGAAAGAACCCCTCTATAAATCCATTTTTAAAATATATCCGTTTTTAAAGAAATAGGTAAAACTCTTGTATAAGATGTTCACAAGGAATATATTAATATGGGCAGAAAGGTTATGAATACATGTTCAACAAGAATACATGCCAAAGAAAACGTAAATGGAAGCATAATGGTACCATACCCAGCTGCCAGAGTAAAAAGACGGGCAATACCAAGGGTTTGTGAGGAGACAGAGCAAACAGGATTCTCCACACTGCTATGGGACTGTCAGCTGGTATGACCACTTTGGAAAAGTTTAATGGTATCTATTAAAACTAAATATGTTTGCTCCTATAGCCCAGTAATACATCTCTAAGATGTAAAGACAAATGAGCGCAGAATGAGGGAAAATAAGTTATATCAGCTTTTAATCCTGATAAATATCCCCTGGCGTAGTATATCTTATTACATACAGTAACATATACAGATATTTACCAGCTAAGGAAACAGCCTCAGGGAAATAGATGAGCTTGCCGAAAGGTAAGCAACATGGTGTGGATTTGAAACAATGTCAGGTTGAAGCCAATCAAGGTGGACTACCTGATAGGACACGGCAATTTAGGGAAAGAGGTGTCAATTAGTCGGTCTGGTGAGAGGATGAGTTAGGGCTAGGCATAGTACAGGCATATCTTGATGGTCTCTGAACCCTTTCTGTTGGTCTCCTGCATAAAGAACGGTGGCTTCTGATTTCTTCATTTGTCACAGAGTAGAGCATTGTAGCTATCACACGCTGCAGAGCACAAGCAGTACACAAGCCAACACTCCTGGCCTTGGAGGACAGAGAGAGTAAAGAAGAAGGATCTCTGAAATGGACATAGGGGTGCCCCAAATCCTGAATCTCACTGGGCAGAGTGGAGCTTCTGTCGGATGAATTTTTCCCATTAGGTGAGCATTGAGTAACTCACTCTGAGATAGTGCACCCAGTGGCATCACCAAAGAAGGTTCTCTCTGGTCGCGGTGAATTTTTTCTTTCTTTTTACTTTTGTTTGCTTTTTAAACTTTTTCTTAAAAGCAGTTTCCCTCACACCTCATTTTTTGTGATGGCCAATTAAAGAGAACAGCATGAGACTGTGAAATTTTGTTTCCCGCTCAGGAAAAATGCCCCAGAATCTGTTACGATGTTGACTACAGCTTACAAGGACAGCACTATGGGAAAAACTCAAATGTACAAGTGGTTTTCTCATTTCAAAAAATGTCAAAGGTCAATTGATGAGAAACCTCATTCTAGATGTTCATCAGTTTCACATATGGACGAAAACGTTGACTTGTAATGCATTTGGTGTTCATTCCACCAGGTCAGACTGTTAATCAAGTTTTGTATTTAGAGGTTCTGAAAAGATTACAAAACAGTGTGGGACAAAAAAAGGCCTGATGTGTGACAGATGGGGGACTGGTTTTACCACCACAACAATGCCCCTGCTCAGGCAGCCATCGCAGTGTGCCAGGTTTTGGCTGAAAACAGCATGTTTCTCTTGCCCCATGCAAGAGAAACCTGACCTTCCTCTAAGCAATTTCTTTTCATTTCTACAAATGAAGAGGGACATGAAAGGACAGTAATTTGACAAGAGGTGAAGAAAAAAAATTAGGGAGGTGCTGTCAGCTGTCCAAACAGATGAGTTTGAAAAATGTTTTTAAGAATGGAATTGCAGATTTGACAAATGCATTATGTATAATGGAGAGTGCTTTGAAGGTGATAAGGTTTTGTAAAATAAAAATTAACTACATAGCTTTGAAAAACCATTCTGTTTTTTGTTTTTTTTTTTGGTGGGTGGGTGGGGGGGATACCTCCCTCCTACAGCTATTCTAAAACACACACTAAACCCGCTAGTTCCACTTCCCTTTCTCACCAAGCTTTTCATGACAGCAAGACAGAGGGTCTGCAGAACACACAGGAGCAGATGACGGGGGAGGAGGAGAGACTGGAGCACATCCTGGCCCACCAGGCCTTGAGGACGATGACCCCAATTAGAGCAGCCAGTCCACAGAGAGGACTACATGGCCAGCCCCACTATGAGACATGATGCCCCT
>NW_022111325.1:2646047-2668100 GCF_000313985.2 Echinops telfairi
GTTGCCAAGGCTATAAATCTCTATGGGAATAGAAGGCCTCGGCTTCTTCCCCAAGGAGCGGCTGGTAGGTGCCGACTGCTGTCCTTGCAACACAACCCGTAACCTAACGAGTTTACATAGCATCACTTCCATTTGCTAATGCGGGACCTTAGCTAGATACCTAAGTACCTAGTTCCCTTAACTGTAAAGAGGTAGTCTTAATGGTCCCTTTTCAATAAGCTCTGATTCACAGAAGGAAGTCCGAGCTTGGCTGAGATGTGGCAAATGCGCACACACTAGACACAGCATTGCACGTGCGTTGTGAGCAGTGCACATGAGCTTGTACTGCCTCTCCTGTGATGCAGCGGTTGTAAGTCTAGCATAAGGTGACATTAGTCTATTACAGTCCGTGCTTATGGCCATGAAAACGGAGTCATATTTGCACAGACTGGTGTCTCCCACCACCTACAGATTTGTCGTTAAGCCCAAATAAAATTAGACGTCTAGCTTTATCAGGTCATCACATGACCTCATTCTCTTTTTTTAACCTGTGAAGGCTGTTCTGATTTTTCAATTGATTTGGTCACGCAGCACTTCCTTCATGTCACATGATTCTCGGACCTGGGCACACAGTCATGAACGAACCAGATAGAATCTCGGCTCTCGTCCCTGATGCGGGAGGGCACACACATAACGTTGTCTTGCGTGACTAGAACATACAGGAAGGTAAAACAGGGTGATGGGAATATTGTTTCCCAGGAGTTTGAGCAAAATCTGTAGCTACTGAGGGAGTGAACCGTAGGGGTAACTGGGGAAGGTGTCCCAAGCAGAATCTGGAATAAGCTGGAGTTCTAGTTTGTTCGTTCGTTCGTTGGTTAGTCCTGACCGTCTCAAGTCTTCCCCTCAAAGGCACATGGAAAAGTACCATCATTATATCAAACCTGCAGGTCTGAACCGAATTTGGCTTCAAAGAACTTCAGAAAGATAGGCCAAACCCAAATGATTCAAGCCAGGAGTTTAGCATTTATAAGAAAAACAAGAGTAAAGAGAAGGAAGAGGGAAAAATCTGTCACTCTTATGTTATTAATTTTTCAGTCTGCATTAAGTACCTGCTAGATGTCTGAAGTGCTTGGAGCACAATGAATGGAAGAGAAAAAATCCATGTCCTCCAACAGAAAAATGGGTGAAGGGAGACATCGGACAGTGTAAGATAAGACAAAATAATAACTTATAAATTATCAAGAGTTCATGAGGGAGTGGGGAGCAGGAAGGGAAGGAGAAAACGAGGAGCTGATATCAAGGGCTCAAGTAGAAAGAAAACATTTTGACAATGATGCTGGCAACAAATGTACAAATGTGCTTGACACAATGGATGGATGGATGGATTGTGATAAGAATTGTATGAGCCCCTAATAAAACGATTTTTTTAAAATCCCTGTCCTCAGGAAGTTTACATTATTGGGATTAAAAAAAAATCAACAAGTAGGTAAAACCACACACACATGAAGGTAAGTAAAAAATATGCCTACTAAAATTCCTGATCATACATGCACCAGTTGACTCAAAGGAATCATGCTCAGACATGTTTCTGCAACCCGTGGATGCCTGCAGACAAGTCCTCTCAGCAGCACATTTCTCTTAGTCTCAAGGAGGGACCTTCAAAAGCAGGTCCAAGGAGCGCAGTGGCTTCGGAGTGGATCTGCTTGGCGATCACATTCCGGCAGAGCGAGGCCAGCTCAGATAGGTATCTAGACTTTCAGTTATTCTACAGGGGTCCTTCTGAGAGATCATCTTAAAGGACATGGGATCATCTTGGGTGGTAGTGGGGGCGGGGAGAAGTTGGAAAACATGAAAGACTCCCCCCTCTCCCTCCCACACACATTACAAGGCTGCACTTCTCCCAGTGCACTGGTAAAGCCATCTGCAAGGAAAGAAGGCACAAGGGTTAGGTGCAAACATCTCATCCAGAAGAGAACAATCTCAGCCAACTCCCTAATTCTTTTTCTCCCCAACTCCCTAATTCTAAGCACTGTATTTTTAGTTTCCAAGCGCCCAAAAAAACTCCAAGAAGGTAAGCAAAAGGAGCAGTTAGATGACGCTGAGCATGTTTGTAAAGAGGAGAAAACTTGGAGCCAGGAGGCCTGAGTAACTTCTGTGGAATGACCACATGAGGAGCACTCATGACACAGGGCAGGGCAGGGATGGAGCTGGAACAGAGTCAAGTCCTTCCCCCTTAGCCACTCTGAAGAGGGTGAAGTGGCTCCCCCGCTGTCCTCACAGGCCACTTGCAGACTGGACGGGCAGCCAGCAGCCCTGCTCCTCGTCTGGTGCACACAGTCTCCTCCAACCCCTCCCGGGGCTGAGAGAGGGCAGAAATGAAGCCCTGAGAAGGGTTCTGAGAAGTCTGCAGCCCTCCCCGCGTGGGCAGGAGGCGAGGAGGGTCAGAGCCGGCCCACATGCCTCGGTCCTGGACAGGAGGCCGGGAGTCTGGAGCACACAGCAGACAGCTTCGTTCTAGGGTGGCCACTTCGCCTCTGACTCGTGTCTGTTAACTCATCAGGCACCAGCTACCCTGAGAGGACCCCGAGACCGCTTCCGACGGTAACATCAACACAAGATGGGGAAACATAGCTGGAAGATGAGTTTAGGGTTCTATATGACCCTTAATAAATGATGAAAGATAACGTAATGTTGTTTCCATGAAAAACTTAGAAATGGTGTGAACTGCTAGTGACGCTTAGATTTCTCTGTTCTGTGCCTGTCAAGGCCCTTCCTGCTGTGCCAGCCCAAAGCTCATTTACTCGGTCCTCTCGGGGCCTTTATAAACCCAAGCCCTAAGCTTTTGGAGGGTCTTCTTCATCGCTTCAGGCTCCCCCAGAGTTGAGCATGCTACATGGGTTCAGGAAACATCTGCTGACCTTTACAGCGATGAACCAGGAGATGCGCTCTCTACTGAACGTCTCTGAAAGATGCAGACACGGGGAAAGCTCAGCCAAAGTCCGGGCCTCGAGAAACTGCTAACTGGACTGGGGTGAAGACTGACATCTGAGAAGGAAGACCCCGGGAGGCAGCAAGTCATTCAATGTGCAAGTGCCACAGAGGTACGGTACGTGCTATGGAAGCGGGGATGCAGCCGGTGGGTGTCTGCGGACGCCAGGACCAGGAGGTGCGGTGCCAAGCTGAGCCCTGAGAAAGCTGAGGATAATGAAGAGGAGAGAGTGCTTCAAACAGGGTCTCAGAGGGACCCTCTGCAAGGGGAGAAAGCTGAGGAGACCGCGACCAACAGGCCTACTGGACGGTTCACGGTGACAGACAGCTCAGTCCCAGGGTGGTCAGCAGTATCGTTCGAGAAGGCTTCAACGTGGGGACTTGCATTCACCTGGGACTAGTGCACACGATGGACTGCAAGGACAGGGGTGCTGTCAGCTGGGCAGCAAGGACACAGGACACCCCAGACTCTGAGGAAGACAGGGGAAGAGGAGCAGGCCAAGGCACCCCCCTTTCACCCAGCACAGCCGCACGTCACGCTTCCTTTCTTCACCCAGTTTCCGTTCAATCTTTTCTCCCCACTAATTTTCTGGGTGTTTTGGGAGTGCTCTCCAACTTTTCAAGGAAAGGCCTATTGAACTTGGGACAAGTTCCGGTAATCTGAGAGCTCTGAGCCCCAGCCTGCTAGAAGGTGGGGCAAGACAGTTCAACAGGCCCCTCCTCCTGGCTGAAGTACATGAAGTTGCTCAGGTGAAGTTAAAGTAGCCGGAGAGGGAGCCGGCCAGGGGTGCGGGAGACTGCGGATAAGCCAAAGTTATAACCACCCTCCAGAACAGCCGCCAATGTGCGGACAAAATGCCCGCTCACAGAATAGCTGCCAACGCGTGGTGCGTGCATCCCCTCCGTCCTCGGCACGAATGAAGAACAGGAACACAGATCTTTGGGGTCCTTCTCAAATGAAAGCATGTCATTCTGCACATATTTGAAGGGGTCTGTCACATACTCAGTGTCTAGTAAACTTTCCAAGAAACCTATGTTAGAAAGGAAAAATCTCAGTCACTGAAGCCCACAGAAAACTTCTCATTGGCTAAAACTGAAGGAAGTTCTGGAAAATATAAAACTACCAAACAAAAACAAAGGATAAAAGGAACATTTTCCCATACCAGAAAATCTAAATGTATTTCATTTACAAGCAGGAAACAAGCAAACAAAAAACGTCATTCAAAAGCCACATGAAATAATTGGTAAATATACATATTTGAAAGATCATCCGGGGGGCTGGCTGGGGACTGGCACTGGGTTTCCCTGTTGGGCAGCCCCCACTTAGAGGGACACTTTCTGACAGACCCCACAGCTAAGATCACCTACTCCTGTGGTCTCTCAGGCCATGTCTGTGCTGGTGGGAGGCCCTGAGGAGGGCACCTGCTGCTCTGTCCCTTGGCCCAGAGGGCCTCCTGAGCCTGGGGCTGGAGGCCCCACCTGGGGCTTCTGCTTAGGATTCTGCTCGTTTGGCAAGTGAAATACGGGAGCAGCTGGGCCAGAGAAAGTGGGGTCCACAAGCTAGCGTGGGCCCCAAGCCCCAGCCTCTTACCCCTGGGAGGCTGTCTCAACAAAGATGAACTTTTGAGGGTCCCCACAAGCCCAGGGCCCCTCACTTCAGTCATCTCAACTGTTGCTGTCAGGTCTGGGCATAGCAGCTTCTCTCCCTTTACTCTGGTCAGGCCCTGGGGAAAAAAAAGAAAGATCATCAGGACCAACCTATCACCTAGATTACTGTTTATAAGCATCAGACTTCCCTGTCCACCCACAATTTTTTCCCATGTAGTTCCTTTTTAAAAAAAAATCATTTTATTGGGGGCTTGTACAACTCATGATAGTCCATAGATAGCATCCAGCACATTTGTACATTTGTTGCCATCATAATTTTCAAAACATTTTCTTTCTACTTGAGCTCTTGGTATCTGCTCATTTTTCCCCTCCCTCCTTCACCCTTGATAATTTATAAATTATTATCATTTTTTCATATCTTACACTATCCGACGTCTCCCTTCACCCACTTTTCTGTTGTCTGTCCCCCAGGGAGGGGGTTCTGTACAGATCCTTGTGATCGTTTCCCCTTCTCTCCCCCACCTTCCCCTTCCCCTCCTGGTATGGCTACTCTCATTATCAGTCCTGAGGAATTTATCTGTCCTGGATTCCCTGTGTTTCCAGCTCTGATCTGTACCCATGTACATGCTCGGGTCCAGCCAGATTTGTAAGGTAGAGTTGAGCCACGGAGTTCCTTTTACTGGATTTGGTACTGTTAGAGTTCCTGCATCGCCTGAGAACTCAAAGAAAGAAATGGGACAACGGACAGCCTCACCTACCCATCACAGAGCACATGAAATGCGAGGCATGTGCATTTCGATCATGCCACCATCTTTTACAAAGTGGTAACAGGAGTTGGGATTTTAAACCTGCGGCGGCTGCGCTTCCTATCTGCCGTCCAGCATGCCACTAAATAAGACTCCCTCACGGCTGCCTTGCTGGATTCCTTCGTAACTTAAGCCCCGGGAGATTTTGCTGAAGAAGCTGCATCCTGATCCTGGGAAATGTGTGGCCCAGAGCCCACCAAGGTACAGTTAAGGATCTGGGTTCCCAAAGGTCTCACCTTGAACCCCTTGTTTCTCGGAGTCAGCCTTCTCACCCACAGTCCTTTTCACAAGACACAACGGCATTAGCGTGCATGAAATGAGTCCATCGCAAAAGGTCAACTATTGTAGTCAAGACTGTCCTATGGGGGCGAGCGGGGAGAGAGCCTTTCATACAAAAGGGCGGAGGTTTCCGAGGAGGGGAGCGCAAAGGAGGAAGGAGGAGGGAATGGGACGGAGGCTGGCAGGGGTGGACTTGGGTGAAGGGGAGGATAGTTCCCGGGGGAGAGAAAGAAATCAGAGGAGCAGGGTTGGTTCATGGAGGATTTGATAAGTAGTTTGAATTGGTGAAGGCACAATTAGTGATCTGGAATGTAAGACTCCCACTTAATTCACAATAAACAGGGTTTTTTTTATAAAGAAATCATCTAGATTATGCCTCCCCACCACCACCACCACCACCAGAAACCATCCAATCCATCTCCTCTGTATGCTTCATAGCCTGTGAGAGCTAAATTTTATTGTGCCAACCTGGCCAATAAACACATGGGGCTAATTGAAAGGCAGAGAGATAAATGGCTGGGTAAGCCTCGCCTTTCTAGTTCTCAGGTCTCTTGCTTTCTGATGGTTGGACCAGGGTGCAGCTGCCTTAGCCAGTTCCCTGCTTCAGCTGGCAAGGCTCACTTCCTGCAAGACATCCATGAGGAGAAGCCATATGGACCTACCCCGATGCAGCCCTGGGTCCTGGAGCAGCCGTGTGGAGACCCCTGCCAGCACTGAGATGATTACACATTCACTGACGTGGCTTTCCTCCTGCAGTGGGCATCATTGCGTGCGTTTTGTGAGATGGAGGAGGACTTTGTGGACTGGTGTTGGACAGTTAATGGGTTACTATTGGACTTGCGGACTTGGACAGCACTGGGTTGGGATGTTTTCTTGATGTGCACTTACCTTTTCCATAAAACTCTCTCTTGTACATATGAGTTTCTGTGGATTTGTTTCTCTAATGTACCCAGACTAACACACAGCCTCAGACTGGGCTGCAGCAACCACCTTCCTCTGGTTTCCCCTAGATCTCCCTCACCTGACATCCACGTCTCTGGCTCCTCCAAGCCAGACACACGGCTGCAGAAGGACCATGACAGTGAGACTGCT
This sequence comes from Echinops telfairi, assembly GCF_000313985.2. Classification (NCBI taxonomy): domain Eukaryota; kingdom Metazoa; phylum Chordata; class Mammalia; order Afrosoricida; family Tenrecidae; genus Echinops; species Echinops telfairi. Next base: position 2,652,800 of record NW_022111325.1, read on the forward strand.
TAGAGAGACCTTGCTGCCATGCTGGCGACCTTCCCTCCCTGCCACCAGCCTCCATCACCCTGTGCCAAGAGGATACGGGGCAATCCGGTCCCATTTGACATTCAGCATTCCAGAGACAATGCCAAAGTCTTCTGGGGGGAAGGAATCATCCGATAATTCTACGTCCAACGCAGCACTAGGAAAAAAGGGAGTAGCAGGGTTAGTCAGCAATGGGAACACCGTCAGAACCACGGTCCTCACAGTGAGACCCGCAGCCCAGACACCTGGTCCACAGGACCTTGGACTTGGAGCACAGAAGAATCCTGTCCACGGACTAGCTGCTGTGGCTCAGGACACCAACATGCTCAAACCTGTTCTCACCTCAATTGCTCTTCATGGAGGGGGCGGCTTTGGACAATTTTTTTAAAAAAAATGCTATTATCTCTTATTTGTCTTCCCACCAGCAAGAGAGAGGGAGGAGGAGCAGGATGGATATGCAGGAGACAGTGAAAGGGGATGAAATGAAAGAAGGCACAAAATACTTGCCTATGAAAGGATGACCAAGCAGGAGGCGCTGTAGCACGATAGACACATGCACACCCAAGAGATGCATGCACACACATGCGTGCACTACGCATCTCAGCACTACTCACTCACGACAGCAAGAATGACCCAAACGCCTATCAGTGGAAGAATGGGTGCATCAGCGTGGGTGCACACACACCATGGAGCACTTCATGCCCTTAAAGCAGGGGTTCTCAGCCTGGGGGTCGGACAACCCCTTCGCGGGGGTCGCCCAATTCATAACAGTAGCAAAACGACAGCGATGAAGTAGCAATGAAAAGAATTTGATGGTTGGGGGGTCCCCACACCATGAGGCACTGTATGAAAGGGCCGCGGCATGAGGAAGGTGGAGAAGCACTGCATTAAAGCATAAGCTTAACACCCCATGACACACACGGACGTAGAGGACATTGGGGTGAGTGAAGTCATTTAAACCAAAAAGGCCAAATCTGCTATAAGACCATTCTTGTGAAAGACAAACATCAAGCTAACAGGCGGCCGGTTGGACGGGAATTAGCTAGGGTGGAGAGGCAGATACCAGGAGAAGACAAAAATAAAGGGCGCCAGGGAGGACGAGCTATTGAGAGGGTTGAGAAGCAGTGAAAATGGTGGAAGATAAAAATAATCTGAAATGTCAATGGCACGCCTGATTCACAACAGAAAGTTGTTGTTTTTTAAACAGAAAGGAGGTTGAAAAGTTAACCCCATGGGTAACAAAAGGGCGGGTGACTCCGTTTTTGCAGAACGCTGACTTTTTGGCACAATGGCCTGGTCCTTGGAAGCTCACCAGGTGGATAAGCGAGGGGAGTGTGTATCTTCTGCCTCCTCCACTTATCCCTGTTATACCGCCACTCATCACACTTCTTCCCCACTCTGACACTCTCCCAACCCCTGAAAGGCAAGACTGCCTTCTTTCAAATCTCATCATTCATGCCTGCTAGCGGATGCAGGCGGTCCCCCCAAAGAAGTCACTACCCGCCAGGATGTCCTCTGTCCCCCCACCTGGAGCTCCAGGGCGTCGGGGCCTCACCTTGAGCCGACATTATAGATGTTGTACTGCAGCGTCAGGTCTCGGCCCTCCACAGCATATCTGTTCAACAGTGATTTGGAGGCCAAAAGCCTGGCCCCCTCCTCTGCTCGAGTGACAGCCAACAGCGCCAACGCCACAAAGACCAGCACCTTCATCTGCGGAGGGAAAAGCAAAGTGCGCACTTAATGCAAGTCCGGGAGTTGAGGGGGGTCCCCCAGGTGGTCCGGCCCGCCCTCTGATCAATGTCCTAGAGCTCCTTTGAGCCGGTCACAGAAAGCACCTGCAAGCGTCCCGTCCACAGAGCCACCTGCAAGACGCCCCCTCTGTGGCCTGCAGCTCGGACAAAGCCAGTCTAAGGGCTGAACAACGTATCTCCCGCCGTTCCGCTGGCGGGGCAGGGATGCGCCCGAGCTGTCCTCCGAGGGCCCACCATCCCCGGATAGCGACTGTGAGCCTCACACAGCCGAGTCCCCGGGCTGCAGTGTCCCCACGGCCACGCTCCACTGGGGACCCGCCGCGCTCGCCGGGCCCCACTCCCCGGTTTCTCCAGGGACCCATTCCCCCTGGCCGCCCAGAGCCCCTGGGGGCTGTCTCTCCTCCGGTAAGCTTACACATCACCCGTGGGCGCCCCCTCCCCAAGCTAGCACCCAGCCCTGTTGGGTAACTTGAGAACACTCTACAGCCTCCTCCTGTCTGGACCCCCACAGGCTCGGGGTTCAGTGCGCGCACCCCAAAATCCTCCCGTGCACCACCAAGACCAAACTAGAGCGCCTTCCCCGCCCCAGCTCCCTCACCCCCAGAAGCCAGAAATATGTGCTGGCCCGAACTCTCCAGTCTGTCTCCATGCCTTGTGGGACTGTAGTTCCTGAGAAAGTCCCTGTAGTGCCGCCGCCTGGAGCAGGGAACTGCCTAAACCAGCTTGTCCGTTTTTGCTTCGTGCCTTTCTTGCCCTGCCCTCTGGAGGCCCTTCAATTGGCCGCAGTTACCCACCCGGTGCTCTGGGAGACAGTAAACCTGGAGACGGAGTCAGCTGTAGAGGACCTTGAGGGTATTGTTGGAGAACCAGGAATTGGAGAAAAGACAGGTCTTTCAGAGCTACCAGCACACCTCTATTCCCAGGTGACAAACTTCACGTTTTCCTAGATTCATGAAGTCCCCGGAAGTCCGAAGAAAAGGAGCGCTTTCCCCTCTGTTCCCATCTCCACATTCGTTCATGCTTGTGGTCCTAGGCTGGCTTTCCGAAGTAGCCTGCCAGGTTTTCTCCACTTTTTAATCAGCTGCCGGACAACGTTTCCCCACAGGAGTATGAGCAGGAAGAGAGAATGGACTGTGGAGTTATGAGTTCAAGTCCCAGTGGTGTCACTCCCCAGTTGGGTAACTTGGAGACAGGCACATTCTCCAAACGCCGTGGTTTCCAAATCGGAACAGCAAGCCCTGGAACGGTCTCTGGAGATGGCCAGGGAGGTCCGCTAGATCCAGGGCCGGGGGAAGGGGAGCAACTGAAGGGACTCCCAGCACGAGGGAGGTGAAGACACAACTCCTTTCTCAGTAGTTTCCCGAAAGGAAGGGATTCCCTAACACAGGAGCAGGAGACAGCGAGAGGGTGTGGGCTACAATGGGCAGGCTAGTCACAGCACCCCCAAAAGTGATTGAACTCACCCTTGTTTTCTGGCCTGTGAACTTTGAGGCGCGCACATAATCTGTGTAGGGGAGGCGCGCTACAAGCAGCCGGTCAGTAGCACCAGGCCCATGGAAGAGGCGGCCAGTAGCGGCGATCTCACTCGTTCTCTGCCTCTGGAATATGCTGGGGAAAAGATCCATTGGGGGCCATCAGCGGTCACTCCCAAAGCACCTCGCTGCTGTTGGCGCTTATATTTGCATTTGCCCCCGCCTGTAAAAAGTGTATGAAAAACCAAAAAACACGTGTTTTTCAGGTGAGAGGGGGCAGGGATACCTGGGGGCCCACCACATATTTAAAATAGTATCTCCAGAATGCTCAGCGATTAATCCTTTAGGCCAGCGGTTCTCAACCTGGGGTCCTGCCCCCTTTGGGAGTCGAAGGACCCTTTCACGGGGGTCGCCTAAGACCACCGGAAAACACATATTTCTGATGGTCTTAGGAACTGAGACACGTCTCCAAGTGGGTCTGCCCACATGCAGAGACGTCCACACACAAGTCCCTGGCGCGAAGACTGTTACCCACGCTATACCAGGCTTCAAGACAAAATTTCATTTCTTTGTCATTAGAAAGAAATATTTCACAATATCGAATTACATAGTTTTTGTGATTCACCACTATGCTTTAATGATGTTCAATTTGCAACATGAAAATCCATCCGGCATATCAAATATTTACATGACGATTCCTAACAGTAGCAAAATGACGGTTATGAAGTAGCAACAAAAATAATTTTTTAAATCGTTTTATTAGGGGCTATTCATACGACTCTTATCACAATCCATACATACATCAATGGTGTAAAGCACATTTGTACATTCATTGCCCTCATCATTCTCAATACATTTGCTCTCCACTTAAGCCCCTGGCATCAGCTCCTCATTGCAACAAAAATAATGTGATGGTTGGGGGTCACCACCACATGAGGAGTTGTATGAAAGGGACCACTGCTTTAGGCTGCCTTTTGAAGCTTTGTAAAGAGAGACACTGGCCAGAAGCCACTTAAAAAAAAACAAACGGGGACTATTTCTTAGGTTGCTTAGGGTATTGCAGCCCTCCCCCTTAAGCCAACACATATCCCCCACCAGCTGTGGGACAGCTGGGACTAAGGGAGTTATTCTGTGGGTCAAATGAGAATATTTAAACTCTCAAATGGTCATCATTACTTGGTGTTGTTGTTAAGGGTTAGTGTGTTCGTCTGAGTAGACTAGAGAAACAAATAGACACTCATATGTGTATCAGAGTTTTATATACAAGAGCAATTGTATGTTGAGAAAATATCCCAGCCCAGTCCAGATCAAGTCCATAAGTCCGATATGTTTCCTCAAAACGATACGTCTCCCCCAAAATAAGACTGTGTCTTATATTAATTTTTGCTCCCAAAGATGCGCTAGGTTTTATTTTCAGGGGATATCTTATTTTTCCATGAAGAATACGGTACACATTTATTGTTAATTGTTTCATTAAAAGAGAACTCGCACTTCCTGTCTGCTCCGGCTGCGCCGCAGCCAACAGCAAGCTGCACGGGGGTGCGGTCCAGAGTTATGGTAGCTTCGGGGGGCCTTATTTTCAGGGAGGTCTTATTTTTTGGGGGATGCCTTATATTTCAGCAAGAGACAAAACTGTAAGTAGGACTTATTTTCGGGGGATGTCTTACTTTTGGGGAAACACGGTAGCCCATATGTCCAATACTAATCTATAAATTCCTCTTCAGACTTAGGCAATACATGCAATGACACCGAATGCAGGAAGATCACAGGCCAGTAGGTGGAAAGTCTTGTGGATCCAGTGGCTGTGGAAGCATCTCAGCACTGGCAAGGGTCTCCATGTGGCTCTAGTGTAGCTCCATGTGTCTTGTCATCCAGTGAGCTATTCATCTCCGCAGTGCCTCCAAACAAGGTCATCAAGCTGCGACCTGATTGACAGGCTAAACTCCACCCCTTCCCAAGTTGACAAAAGATTATGTAACTACGACAGTCAGCAAGTCAGTTCTGACCCATAGCAACCCCACGCACAGCAGAAGGGACACTGCCCGGTCCTGCGCCATCCTCACAACTGTTCCCACGCCTGAGCCCATGGTCGCAGTCGCCGTGTCCAGCCATCTGCTGAGGGCCTTCGCCTTTCACACTGCCCTCCACTTTACCAAGCACGATGTCCTTCACCAGAGGCTGGTCTCTCCTGACAACATGTCCGTTGTCTCGCCGTGCCTGCCTCTAAGAAGCACTCTGGCCGTACTTCTTCCAAGACAGATTTGTCCTTTTGGCAGTCCCGGGTACTTTCAATATTCTTCCCCAGCGCCAGCACTGCACGCCATGGGTTCTTCTTCTCTCTCCATTAGTCGGTGCCCACCTTTCACAAGCATCTGAGGCCACTGAGACTATCACGACGTGGCTCAGGCGCCCCTTCGTCCTCAGAGTAACCTCCCTGCTTGCCAGCACTCTAGAGAGGTCCTGTGCAGCAGATCTGCCCAGTGCAAGTCGTCCTGGGATCTCTCGACTGCTGCTTCCATCGGCATGGATGGTGGAGCCAAGTACGACAAAGCTTCAGTCATTTCTCCAGTGATCATGATGTCACCTACCGGTCCCCTTGAGAGAACTTCGATCGTCCGTACTGAAGGCCGCGATCCTTCATCGTCAACAAGCACTTCAGTTCCTCCTCACTTTCGGCAAGCGAGGTTGTATCATCGGCAATATGACAAGTTGTTAATCAGCCTTCCTCCAGGCCTGAGGCCACCTTCTGCTTCATACACCACAGCTTCTCTGGTGATTTTCCTGAGAGCGTACAGATTGAGTAAGCGTGGTGAGAGGCCACAACCTTGGTGCACACCGTCCCATCCGGATCCTGTTCAAACCACTGCCTCGTGACCCACGTACAGGTGCTGCATGAGCACAGGGAAGCGCCCGGATTCCCGTTCTTCTCAAGGCCACGTGATCCACGCAGCTGGATCCACACAGTTGGATGTCTTTGCCTTGACCACCTTGACCAGGTAAGCAATTAAAACAAACAAAACACTAGAAGTCATGAGAGAAGCACAAGGAGCGTCGTCTCGCCAGTAGATGGCGGCAATCTCCCTCAGAAGGGAGCAGCCAGCTGCGCCTGACACCCGCTGGCAGAGAGAGGAAAGGTACACCCAGAGTGTATGTACACAGGGTGCTCTGGGCACCGCGGCACAGAGGTGCTGGAGACACAGACCCCTAGAACTTTTTGAGGAGTAGAGGCGTGAGGCTTCATGAGTGCAGGTGGGGTGGGAGGTGAGGTTGGGGTTGCAGTAAAGCTCATTCATTCTAGAAACCCAGGTTCAAGAAGGGGTGCCTTTCTGCATGGTACATAGCCCAGCAGAGGCGCAGGGGAGGCCAGCTTCTGCCAGGCTCCCCGCTCCTCAAGATCAGATGGGAAAGCACACTTCGGTGACGTCACACCCTTATCCCTTAAGAACCGGGATACTGGACCCAACTCACTGCCACGGAGTCGTGCCGACTCCTAGTGGCTACAGGACAGGCTAGAACTGCCCCTGTGAGTTTCTATGGATTTAGAAAGCCCCCCGCCCCTGTCTTTCTCCCGTGGAGCAACGGGTGGTTTTGAACGGCAGACCCTTTGGATCGCAGCCCAATGCATCTCTACTAGAAGATGAAATGTAGTCAGTTACTTAAAACGGCCCTTCTAGCGCTAGCCCCTTTTGTGGGTGTAATCCCATTATGGAGGGAGTTCTCTGTTACAAGATGAAGGTGAGATGCGCCCGCGTCGAGAGTGTGACTCGAGTCCACTGCGTTGTGCTTCCTTGGGGAGATGGGCTTCTGGGGGACAGCAAGGTGCCGGCTCCGAAGCAGGAACTCAGAGAGAGGCCCGGGCCGTCCAGGGCACGTCCTCGGCAGAGTGCTTGCGGACGGAGCTCTGTCTGGAGGGATGGAGGCCGAAACCACAGGCCATGGGATTTATCAAGCTAAGGAGCCAGGCTGCGGCCAGAGGTCAAGGCAAGGAGACCATGAGAAGCCACAGAGGTGATGCGCCAAGCCTGCAGGACTCTGAGGCAGGCTGGCTTCCTGGCCCCCAGAGGCAGAAGTCAAGAGACCCCCAGCTGGCCGAGGGGCTGCAGTCTGGAGAGAGACTGGCTGCTGGCCGGAGGAGAGGCGCTGCTGTGAGCCAATGGCTGCACCCTTACTGTTTACTCATCCTGACTTGTGGTAACTTGTTAACTTTCCTAATAAACTCCCGTCCTTGTGACTTTTGCCCATGAATTCGGTGTGGCCCTTGCAGCAGAAAAGTGGAGTGTGTGGGAGGAAGAGGCGGTGACAGAATCCGTTAAAGAAGACGGAGGATGGATGGAAGGTAGCATGCCTGACATCTGCCTCGTAGGGAAGCCAGTGGAGGTCCAATACGGCCCCCTGCACCTTTGGGGCGGGAAAAAGACTGGTGCTCTTTCATAATCGCTCTTGACCTCGGTATAAGGTAGGCAGTGGGGAAATTTGGCCTGACAATGGTAGTCTACATTATGATATATTCAGACTTGTTTTGCAAAAGGCTGAAAGCAGATGATACCAGAAAGGCATTTAACTGTGTTTATTGACGACCCAATCCATGTCTTTAAGGAGATGGACTGACTCCGGGGCTGCAGCAAAGCGCTCGAGCGTGGGAAGCGTTGTGAGGCTGGCGCAGGGCCGGGCGGTGTCTCGATCTGTCGTTGTGCATAAGGTTGCCGTGGGTCCGCATCGACTCGGTGGCACCTAACAACAATAGCAGCCACAGCAACAATTGACTACGTACGCAGACATTCGTGTGTGCCTGTACTTAGGGATAGCAAATGAGGTGCCGCCTCGCGGAGAAAGGGCACGTCAGAGCATTTCATCGTGATGGCGCTGAAACTGTATGTGGCCCAAGAGGCAGGCGTTCAAGCAGAGCAAGCTAGGGTGGCCTTGCATCGGTCTCCCACCACACTCAATGTGTACACCGGAGTGTGGGACCATAGGACAAACGGCATCGGCACCGGAAGAAGACTACAAGGTGCTGAAGACACAACCTTGCTTACCCAACGCACAGAGGACCGGAAGGGCCTCCTAATGAAGGTCAAAGAAGGCAGACTTCCCTGTGGATCGCTCAGTGTAAAGCAAGCAAACAAGCAGACTGTCATCACGACTAGACCGATAAGCAACATCATAAAGACAGAGGAAAATGCTGATACTGTCAGGATTCCATTTTGCCTGGACCCACAATCAACGTCTATGAAGGGGCAGTGAGGTAGTTAGTTTATTGTGCCAACCTGGCTGATAAACACATGTGGGGTTAATTGAAGGGTGGAGGGCAAAATGGCTCAGTGAGCCTCCCCTTTCGAGTTCTCAGGTCTCTTGCTTTCTAATGGTCGGACCAGGGTGCAGCTGCCTTAGCCAGTTTTCTGTTCCAGCTAGCAAGGCTCACTTCCTGCAAGGCATCCCTGAGGAGAAGCCACATGGACCTACCCCAATGCAGCCCTGGGTGCTGGAGCAGCCGTGTGGAGACCCCTGCCAGCGCTGAAATACTTACACATTCACTGACTCGGCTTTCCTTCTGCGTCATTGCATGTTTTGTGAGATGGAGGAGGACTTGGTGAATTGGTGTCGGACATATGGGTTAATGTTGGACTTGTGGGCTTGGGCAGCACTGGGTTGGGATGTTTTCTTGATGTGCACTGACCGTTTATATAAAACTCTCTCTTAGACATGAGTTTCTGTGGATTTGCTTCTCTAAAGCCCCCAGACTCACACAGGCAGTAGAGAACTTGAGCGAAGGTGCGTTGCCTTAGGCGAATCTGCTGCCAGAGGCCTTTTTCCTAGAAAAGCCAAAATGTCACTTGGAGGACTCCGGTGAACCCGATCCAAGTCTTGGTCTTTTCAGTTACCTCGACATGCATGGGCAGCTGGACAGCAAGCAAGGGCAACTGCAGGAGAATCGATCCATTGGCATTTCGGTATCGGCGAAAAATGTGGAGCACACCACTGACTGCCAGGAGAATGAACAGCCCAGTGTTGGCAGCAGTCAGCCAGAAAGGTCCTTACAAGTAAAGATAAGGGAACTTCCTCTCACTTAACTCTGGACATGTTATCAGGAGGAACCAGTCCCTGGAGAACGTCGTGCTGGGTAAGTGGCAGGTCCGTGAGAAAGAGGAAGACCGGCAGTGAGACCGATCGGCGCAGTGGCTGCACCAATGGGCTCAAACAGGGTAAAGATGGTGAGGGAGGCGCCCGACCAGGCAGTGGGCTGTGAATCGGGTTCTGTGAGACGGAGCTTGCTTGATGACAGCTTGTGACATTTCTTGATTCGTTGTGCAAATAGAAAGTACCTTCCTTTGTTGTTGGCACTCTTCCAACATGGCAGTCACATAATCTCCTGTCAACTTGCAAAAGGTGGAGTCTAGCCTGTCAATCAGGTGGGAGCCTGATGACCTCATTTAAAGGCACCCACGGAGACAAATAGCTCACTGGAGGCCAGACACACTCACTCCCTGCGAGACATTCCTGCTGACAAGCCACATGGAGCTACGCTGATAGAGCCAGAGCCCTGGAGCTGGAGGAGCCACGTGGAGACCCCTGCCAGCCCTGAGATGCTTCCATCACCACCAAATCCACAAGATTTTCCACCCACTGGCCTGTGATCTTCCTGCATTCAGCATCATTGCATGTATTGCATGAGTCTGAAGAGGAAATTACAGACTAATTATAGGCTAATATCAGACTTATGGACTTGATCAGGACTGGGCTGGGATGTTTCCTTAATATACAATTACTCTTTTTAAAATTTTGATTTTATTTTATTGAGGGTTCTTACAGCTCTTATCACAATCCATACATATATCAATTTTGTCAAACACATCTTTACATAGTCATCATCACTCTTTATATAAAGCTCTTTCGTATACACATGTGAGTGTCTGTGAATTTGTTTCTCAGTCTACCCAGACTAACACACAGGTATTGGGTTTACAGTGATGAACAAGACAGATAAGGTATCTACGTTCATAGAGCCTGCATTCTTGTGGAATGATACATACCACTGGTATTTATTTTACTATCTATTCCCAGGCACATACACTCCCTTCCTCCCTGACCAGGGCTTCTGGAGGAAAGGCCAGCTGGTTCCCATCACTCGGGGTCATTCCTGAGCACACAGGTGGGCCTCCAGGAGTGAGTCCCCCCTCCCACTCTGCAGTCTGCTTCTGCTTCAAGCCCTTGTGCCTATTGCTTCCCTAAGAGGTTTTTCTTATCCAGCTCGTCTTTCACGGCCCCGCTGAGGAGTCTCATCCCCGCCAGAAACATTGCCTCGGCTTTCCAGGCCGCACTCATAGTTTGGTTGTGGCCCGAGAAGTGAATCTGAAACACTAGGTCCTATTTCTCCAGCGCACACTTACCTAAAAGTCCTACAAGGATGCTGAGAACACAGGAAGTGCTTGAAAAACATTTGCTGGTAAGAGATAGCTTCATTTCCCCCCAAGGTTGTTATCTGTAGCAAATACTTAAGGACTAGAATGCTGCAGGGTGTGACTGGCCTTGCTTTTCAGACTCCTGTCCCCCAAAGGGGTATGTTCAGCCCATAAAATCTGGATACCCTAAAACATAGCCACTTCTGGATTCAGAAGAGATAGATAGATAGATAGATAGATAGATAGATAGATAGACAGATAGATAGATAGATTCTTCCTTTGCCCACTCAGCCATTCGCCGCTACGACATGCATTGAGTTACTTGTTTACTCGTCGGCATAGTGAACACCTACTTTGTGTCCCTGCCACTTGTCTGTCGGTGTGTCACACTGGGTGGGGGCTCTGCCACTGACAGTCCGTGGTCCAGCAGATGTCATGTTTGGTGAGGGCCAACGAGGGCAGGGGACCCTCGGTGGATGGATCAGCACCACAGCCAGACAAGGGTCTCCGAGATGCTGGCGGTTATGAGGACCGTGCACAACGAGGACCGTCGTCCTGTTGTCCACGAGGCTGCCGTGGGTCCAAGTGAACCTCGTAAAGGCAGCCACACAGCATTGTGTGTCAAGTACTGCGATAGTCACGGAGGGAGAGACGGAGACGGGAGACAGTGTCGTCCTCCAGGAGTTTAGCATATCGTGATGGGGGTGAGCTAGGGCTCTATAGGAGCTCTATTGAGACCATGTCAACATCCTGTTTCTCCACCACACGTGCTGCATGCCCGGCTCTGTCCTCCGTGGTGGGACGTGGTGCAGTCACCCTGACTCTGGTGTTCTACCTATGAGCTTCTCTCCTCTGACCTGCCTGTACTTATAAGCCGCACCTCTTCTGTAAAGAAGAGCCATCCCCAGTCCTAGGAAGGCAGCCACAGGACACGGTTCCTGGGGGAAGGGACTGGAGGAGGCGGGGTGGTGAGAGCAGTGGTCCTACAATAACAGGGACAGGGGACTAGTAAGGTTCTAAAATTGATGGCGGGGAGGATGTAGCTTTCTGGTCACGTTTGATCAACAGAATTGTATCTGAGAGGAATTGTTGAGAGGTGAATGATGGATAGACATGATGGTGGGACAGGAGGAGAAAAAAGAGAAGAGGAAATAAGAAGAAAGAAAAGAAATATATATAGGTAAATATTTAAATATAGGGATATTTTTCATATGTGTAGATAAATGCAAATGCAACAAGGAAGCAGATGGACTTGGGCCTCTACTTCAATCTTGCCTCAGTACAGGAACTCTTTGTTTTAACAACCTGGCATTTTGTGATGCTCACCTTCCTGACACGATCACTGAAGACAAAATGGGTGCATAAGCACACGTGGCGGTGAAGAAAGCCGATGGTGCCTGGCTATTAAAAGATAGAGTCCTGGGATCTTAAGGGCTTTGGGGGTTTCTTTCTTTCTTTCATCAATTTTTACCTTCTTAAGAGTTCTAGGCCATAGGGCTAAAAAAACCTTCTCCTGCCTCTGGGGGGTCCCACCCATCCACACGCTAGTCCCATTTTTCAGAGATGTAAATTCCCTGGAATTAGGAAAGGGGAAGGAGTGTTCAAGGAGAGAAAGGGAAAAGAGAGAATGCGACCCTATCTACCCAAAGGAGAAAAGGGGAGGGGGCCAGAGAGGGAGCAAGCTGGCATCAGGAAGGCCACAGACCATCCACACAAACGAGCTTCGTTTCATTCAGACGTGGGAGGATTGTGATCTCGTGGCAGCCCAACCATTCCTTAAGATTCGAAGTTTGTCTTACCCTTCTCCTTTCTGGGGAGTCCCGTGGTGTGCTATCTCCCACTGCCTTCTGTGGGTGCAACCACCCACAGAGTGCAAAATGCAGCCCAGGCCGCAGGGTGGCTCTGGAGAATGAGTTCACGCGACTGGGGAGCTTCCTTGCGGGTGCTTCTTGTCTCAGGTGGTGGGGCTCAGAGGATGGTGCTCCCCCGGGAAACAGAAGGTCCGGAGGAGTGTCCTCCTCCCTCCTCGAGCTTGTCGTCCTCCTTGAGTGGCAGCCCCACACCATCCTGCCCGAGCGGACCATGCACCTTTGCTCTCAGCCGGCGCTTGAGCACTGCTGGAGCTTCCCTCTTGTAGAGTCGGAGTGAGCAAGGAGGCCTGCTCTCTGAAGACCTGCCCATCACTGAAGGGACTTGGTATCTGGGACAGGGCCTGAGGTGGAGAAGGCCTGAGAGCCCAGGTCCAGCACCGACTTGTGTGTGAGTCCAGAGCGGGGAACACAAAAAACAAGCAATAGTATCCATATTTCAGGGTGGTGGGTTTTTTTTTTCTGATAAAAATTTTTATTTTCCATTTAAATTAGCATTGAGTCAGGGGCAAAAGTCTTCGATGCCATTTTTAACTTAAAAAAAATCATTTTATTAGGGGCTCACAGAACTCTTATCCATACATACATCAATTGTGTAAAACACATGTGTACATTCATTGCCCTCATCATTCTCCAAACATTTGCTCTCCACTTAAGCCCCTGGCATCAGGTCCTCTTTTTTTCCCCTCCCTCCCCGCTCCCACCTCCCTCATGAACCCTTGATAATTTATAAATTATTATTTTGTCATATCTTGCCCTGTCCGACGTCTCCCTTCACCCACTTTTCTGTTGTCCGTCCCCCAGGGAGGAGGTCACATATAGATCCTTGTACTCGGTTCCCTCTTTCCAACCCACTCTCCCTCTACCCTCCCAGTATCGCCACTCACACCACTGGTCCTGAAGGGATCATCCGCCCTGGATTCCCTGTGTTTCCAGATCCTATCTGTACCAGTGTACATTCAGGGTGGTTTTTGAATGAAATCTAAACCCTTGCAAAGTATTGACCCATAGTATTTGCTTAGTGAATACGAGCTACACTGAACTATTATTGTAGGTAAACGATTGGAGCCATATTTGCAAGGAAACTACTAACTATGTGTACCAGGAAAACATAAAGGAAGTATGGGAGGTTGCGACTGACACTACTTGGGGAAGGTTGAAGAGGTGAAATATGCACACAGGGGAGAGCGAGGAGCAGGGGACAGGGGAGGGAGGGATGCAGGGTGAGGACCCCTCTTGGGCGGTCTGCCTCATTGGTCAGTCATAGACCACAGTCCAGCACATCAAGTTCATGACCGGGAGGGTCGTCTGCCTCGAGGGCACCTGAAGCTTTGCAAGGGGGAGAAGGAGGGGACAATTTGAAGGAGAGCATCTCACACCAAGCTGAACTTCACAAGTCCCCTGCCCTTGATCTTCTTGCTTTGAGGCTTCCATATTGATGATAAAGTCATAGCTTCATATTTATGCATTATGATTAGCTGTGATCACTACATATAGCTAAATAAAACCAAAAAATTCTATAATCAGTATCAAATTGATTGTATGTATCTAAACCCAAACTAAAAACTTTTAGAATTCAATATTATAAACTTCTATAATCACTGTATATATCTAAACTAAAACTAAAAGGTATACAATTCCACATCATAAATTTCTATTATCATTATATTTATATATATATAAACTGAAAAAAACCCTTCTATAAAACTCAAGGACCTAACCTTTTTGTTGGTAATGTTTTTACGGGGAGTTTTCGGGTTGGACGCTCAGGTTGGGCAATAGCGTGGGGCGCCCACACATTACCAAGGCTGTCTATGATTCAAAGTCAGATCCACGATGAGCAGGGGCGCCATTCTTCTGGCTTTCTCCTTCCTCCTTTTCCACTTCAAGAAAGGATTTCTCCAGTCCTTCCGGATGTGAAATCTTGCAAGGCCGGGCGCCCCGCAGGATTCCAAGCTTGATGTTTTTGCTGCTTGAGTGGACCACCCCCAGAAGAGCCTTGATGACAAGCTCAAGGGCCAGGCCCTCCACCTCAATGGCTTTGTCAGTGTCGTGCTTCCCAGGAACAACCTCGCGACACACTCACTTCACCCACACGTCATCGCAGAAGTGATGGGGTGGTTGTCATGGCGATGGCAGTGTGGGGCCCCAGCCCATGAGTTCACATCTAAAGGATGTGAGAGGGAGAGAACTCAGCTCATCCCATAAACGTGTGTGTACACACACACACACACACACACACACACACACACACACACACACACATCTTTCTTCACTTTTCGACAAGAGGAGGCTAGACCTATCACCTTCCTCCTGTCGCCTCCAAAATGCCTAGAAAGAGCAGAGGGAGTGGTCTCTGAGCCTTCTCTCCATCCATTCTGTTATGGATTGAATGGTGTCCCCTGAAACTAGCTATTGAAATGCTAACCCCTGTACTTGACACCTAATTTGGAAATAGGGGTTAGCCCTTGCCAGAGTAGAGTGGGCTCTAAATCGAATCACCTCCAAGTGACGAAAAGAACAGAACAGACAGCCAGGAGAGGGGAGAGGAAGACTGAGATGGTAGGACCCGCCTGCCAGCAAGGAAAGACAACCCTCTCCAGCAGCGGGCAGGGACGAGCAAAGCGGCTCTGGAGGGGGATGCGCACCTC
Organism: Echinops telfairi; assembly: GCF_000313985.2. NCBI lineage: Eukaryota > Metazoa > Chordata > Mammalia > Afrosoricida > Tenrecidae > Echinops > Echinops telfairi. The sequence continues at coordinate 2,667,957 of NW_022111325.1, forward strand.
CGCGTGTCCCTTCCGTGGCCTCCCCGCAGACCCCCCTGCCATTCAGGGCTGACAACTGAGAGCAGGTCATCACCAAGGTGGTTTCAGAGCGGGATCACGGGCCAGCCTTGGAGAAACAGAGGGCCCACAGATGCTTTGGGTGGG
>NW_022111325.1:2668205-2704298 GCF_000313985.2 Echinops telfairi
GCCTCCCGATCTTCTTTCTCACTGTCCTCCAGTGGCTTACCACGCATAGCGACCGTATAGGACTGGGTAAAACCTGCCTTGGTGGGTTTGGAGACTAACGCTTTACAGAAGTAGAAAACCTCATCTTTCTCCTGCAGAGCGGCTGGTTCTTTTGAACTGCCAACCTTGAGGTTAGCAGCCCAATGGGGAACCCAGCACCCCACCCGATAGTATGCAAACCCTTGCTTGCTCAGAAGGCAGGGTGGCTGAAACTCTGGCCCTTCCAACCACCCTAGGGGTGAAGTCCTGCGCCTATGAACGGCACTCTGCCTTCAATAACAACCTCCCTGGCTCCCAGATTGCCTCTGGGGCTATTCTTCTGTCAGCCTTACTTGGAGAGACTCTTGGTCAACTCTAGTAATTGGCAAGGAAGCTGCCTGTTTGGGGGCTCACTCTCTTGGCGAGCAGCCAGGAGCTCAGAAACTCCAGGACCCAACCATGAGGTGGGATAAGAAGGGGGTTCATGGAGAAATCCCTAGTTAGATCTAGCTAGCTTTCTAGAGGACTGGGGATCACACTGTGAGTACAGGGACGTCCCCCAAATGTGGCAAAAGTTGTTAGAAATCCTGGAAGCAGCCCAAGAGAACAAAGTAAAAGACGATGCTGGTCCCGCACTGGTAGCCCCGGGGCCTTGGCTCCCTCTCTACTTGTGCGCATGCTGTTAGTCCAAGAGGAGCCGGGTGGCGTGGTGGTTACGTTGGCTGCTAAACGCAAGGTTAGCAGTTCAAACCACTGCTAGCCACTCCACGGGAGAGAGACACGGACCTTTAATCCTGTAAAGAATTATTGTTTGGGAAACCACCAGGGCATTTCAATCCCCTCCTGTGGGGTCACTATGAGTCTGAATTGGCTCGAGGCCAGTGAGTTTGAGGGTTTTGTTTTTTAATGTTTAGCAGAAATGGAAAGTCAAGTGAGATTCTGGCCAAGAGAGGGCGATCTGCAGTAAGAATGGATAATATAGGCCCAAAGGATCAGCAGTTCAAAACGACCAGCTGCTTCCAGGGAGAAAGAAGAGGCTTTCTACTCCCCTAGAGGGTTACGGTCTTGGGAACCCACAGGGGCAGTTCTGTGCTGGCCTGTAGGGTCGCTGTGAGTCGGCATGGACTCGAAGACCGTGAACTTGGTCTGGTTTGCTGCTTTGAAGGGGCTGCACCAGCCAAGCGGCGACGTCAGAGTCCACAGGGATAAAGGCTCTCGCTGACCACCTAAAGGACCGTGGACAGGGTGGAGCTCCAAAGCTGGAGTCCTCTGCAGACTCACAGAGAGGGGAACAGTGGGAGTGTAGTATTAAATTAAAATGACTAGGAGATGGAGGAGGGTGAGGGGCCAGCCCCTACCCGCTGCTTCTAATACTACCCACGGGTTCAGTAATACTACTTCTGGGTTCAGGAATGCACAATTGTACGGTTGAGATATATAAGCATTATATTAAAGTCATTGAAAGCGTAAGAGATAATACAATAATACAGTCAGATATATTACATGGTAGCATTGCTCACCTCCGCCCTGCTTGGTGGTCCTCGTGGCGGGAACCTGCTGCCAGAGCAGGAGCCGCCTCCCTTGCGGGAGCAGCCCTCTCGTCCACCGCCCTCATGGGAGCAGCCCTCCCGTCCACCGCTCTGTCGAGAACCAGGGAGCCTCCTTATTTATTGCTAACCAAGCATCATATCACTTTAGGGGGATACATCGTTATAGAATCACAAGTCACAGAAAGGGGCAATGCAATTCACAACAACCTGCATCATAGGGAGGAGTTGCAACATAGACAATACAAGCAATAGGAGGGGCATGACCTAGTCATCTTAGAGTGGTCCCGGGCTTGCCTTTGGGCACTGCTTCAAGGGAACAATGTCAGAAGGGAATGGGCCCTATTTGGGGTGAGTCAGACTATCAGTCTGGCCGCTCTAGATGGCTGATGTTAAGGAGAATAACCTCTGACCTACTTTCGCTGATCACCTATTATACAGTCATTCTCAAGCAGCTAAGTCTGGTACATATTATTGGGGAGACAGCTTAAGAGAAATCCTTCTGTTCCCCATAGTGGGAGGAGGAAATAGTCCTTCCTGGCAGGCCTGGCAGGCCCCTGTAGCCATTGAGACACACCAAGCTTGCTTATAGAGCCCTGGGGGCACAGTGGTTATGCCTTGAGTTACTAACCTCAAGGTCAGTGGTTTGAAACCACCAGCCACTCCACTAGAGAAAGATGAGGCTTTCTACTCCCGTAAAGAGTTACAGTCTCAATCCACGTGTGGACCCTGTTCTACCCTGTCCTATAGGGTGACTCTGAGTCAGAATTGACTCGTGACAGTGAGTTTAGTTTTTAAGGACCCTTTCCTACTGGGTGCACTCCACCACCCCACCACCCCCATCCTGAGAACTGCCAGCGGACCCTACAAGCAGACTGGGAAGAGTCTGTTGTTGTTCACCTAGTCAGCCCATGAAATGCTGGATGAAAGGGGGGTCCACTTTAATCCAAATTAGCAGTGCGCGGGCCCCGGCCCAGAGGGGGGAGTGCTCACAGCCTGTGGCACAGCACCGCCTGGCAAGGCCTCCACAGCCCATCTCCTCCTACCCGTCTCCTCCACGCGCTCCGGGAAAAAAGCAGATTTGAAGATTTCTAAAACACGCCTTGATCAAATGCGATGCAGCAATACATGCACGACTCTTGATAAAACTGCTTGGTTAAAAAGTCATCGGGGCCATTTGGGGAAAATGAACGATCAACTACATATTAGAAAACAGCATTCTGACAGCGTTAGCGGTCCTGTGTATGTGACAACGGTCTAGTGATGGTGGAGAAGAATGTCCTTGGTGGGGGGGGGATCTGCTGGTGCACCCAGAGGTGCAGCAGTATCCCAACTTCATCTTACCTCAGATGGCTCCAAGCATGTATATATGGACTTGTGTGGACTCATACATAGACATGCCAACGCAAGGAGAGAGAAACAAAATAAGAGAGAGTATTTCTGAGGCAGTACTAACTGCTCTGTTTTTTGGGGTTTTTTTTTCAAAACCATTTTATTGGGAGTTCAGGCAGTCCCCAAGTGAAGATCATCTGACTTATGAACAGCCATAAACAGGACCCAATCCTCATAGAGCCTATTATATTCAAAATTCAAGGTACATGCCATGGTTTGTCATAACAAATGGGCGCTACTCCGTGATGAACATTATTATGATCGTATTATTTTATTAAAGGTGGTTTAGTGAGCTGGAAGTGCTTCTTTTTTAATTAAATACTCTTACTGGGAGCTCTTCCACCACTTATCACAATCCATACTTTCATCCATTGTGTCAAGCACCTGAAGTGCTTCTTCAATGTCTTATTTGCATAAAAAGATACCAACAATTAAGCAACCCACTGCCATCGAGTCAATTCTGACTCATCGTGCCCTTATCAGAGAGTAGAACTGCCCGTCAGGTTTCTGAGGCTGTAAACCTTTAAGGAAGCAGATGGCCACTGTATTAGTCTAGGTACTTTAGAGAAACAAATCCACAGCAACTCATGTATAAGACAATTTTATGTAAAGAAAGTGTGCATCACGAAAACATCCCAACCCAATGCTGCCCAAACCCACAAGTCCAACATTAACCCATTAACCCAACACCAGTCCACAAAGTCCTCCACCTCACAAAACAGAGGCAATGATGCCGACTGCAGGAGGAAAGCTGAGTCAGTGAACAAATAAGCATCTCAGCACTAGCAGGGGTCTCCACATGGCTGCTCCAGCACCCAGGGCTGCATCGGGGTAGGTCCATGTGGCTTCTCCTTGGGGATGTCTTGTAGGAAGTCAATCTTGCAAGCTGAAGCAGGGAACTGCTAAGGCAGCTGCACCCTGGTCCGACCATCACAAAGCAAGAGACCCGAGAACTAGAAAGGCGAGGCTCACTGAGCCATTTATCCCTCCGCCTTTCAATTAGCCCCACATGTGTTTATCAGCCAGGTTGGCACAATTAACTAACTCAGCCACATCTTCATCCCATAGACTCCTGTGGCTTAAACAAGTTAGCAACTGAACTCTTTTACCACTATTCTATCAACGCTTCTCATAGAAAGGTACATTATATGTAAGGGGGCTTTAAGAAGTTTGAGGAAAAATGAAATTATAAATGAATCAAAATGTCCACAAACTTTTTGAAGCCTGATGAATTGTAAAGGGCTGTCTGTAGTTACTTTGTAGGGGGTAATGACAAGGTCTGAGTCTTCCGGGGTGCTGGAAATACTCTATCTCTTCATTCATTTAACTCACTGCTATCGAATCAATTTCAACTCATAGTGACCCCATAGGAAAGGGTAGAACTTACTACCCCTGTTGGTTTCCCAGGCTGTAACTCTTTACGGGAGTAGAAAGCCTCACCTTTCTCCCGCGGAGTGGCTGATGGTTTTGAACTGCTCACCTTGGAATTAGCAACCCAACGTGTATCCACTACATCACCAGGGCTCCTAACAGATAGCTTCATAGATGAAATTTCTTTGGGCTACATATACTTCAAAGTTAGGTATTTCTTGTGAATGTTATATCTTAATGTTTTAAAGATAGGGGGAATTATTCCAACTAATACTGAGACATGTAGGGCTAGCTTCTGTCATTCTTAGAACTGAGTCTTGGACATTAGAGGCAAATCACATCTTCCCCACTGCCAGAATGCGTCTCCCCACCCCCCACCCAGATTCTTCACCTCCATTTGAGTAACAGATGGGACAAGGGTTATATAAATTGGGACTGTCAAGGAATTAGCCTTGGGGGTTAGCCTCTTTGAGTACCCCTGCTGTCGTCCTAGAAGGGTGAAGACCAATGGCAGATGGTGTGTTCATGCCCCGGGGTAAGGAGTCAGCTGAAAGACCGATCATCTGCATCTAACCCTAATTGGTAACTTGAACTGAAGTCCTAGCCGAGAGTCCACATTTGGATTTGTCCTTCACGACTCTGCCAGTCAAAGGTTTCCAGCGAGGGATCACTCAGAAGGGGACAGTCTAGTCTTTCTCAGTGGCCTGGTCTGAGAAATGTGCTCCAGCAGGGATTTGAAACACAGATGGTGTAGCTCCCAGCATCGCAGCAACCCCACGACACCATAGAGCAACACACTGACAGGCCTGCTGTTTGCTGCCTGTGGCACAACTGCCTGCATTGCCCTACGGAAGAGTCAGCTGTCTGCTTCCTTGACCTTGGACCGAGCAGCCCTCCTGAGTTGAAGGACTTCCAGTATATTAACTGTTCCATGGAAGTGAGTTGAACTGAGCCCTCTGTACTGCTGTGTGGACTAATTAGCGGTTATATTCCTTCGTGCTGTATCTATCTATACCTATACCTATACCTATATCTATATATTTATTTATATAATCATAAGTGTCCTGGCTTTGTTTCTCTAGAGAACCCTGTCTAACATGCCTATACTGTATTTATTCAATCTGTCTGGTAGCATAGAATCCCAGGAACTGGACTATCTGTAGGTGGCTCCATCAGCATTGGAGAAAGTATTATTAATGACTGGTAAGGTGCTGATGACACACCCTTACTTGAGGAGCAAAGACTTGATGCACTTGTTGAGGGAGGTCAAGGACTGCAGCATCAGTACCAACCGAAACTCAGTGTAAAGCAAAGCAAAAGCCTCACACTTGGGCCACAACTCACAATTGGACAATACCTTGGTAAAGGTTATAGTTGTTGAGGAGTTCATCTTGCTTGGATCCACAATCAACATGCCAGGAAGCAGAAGTCAAGAAATCAAAGGATTTATTGCATCGGGCAAAAATCCGCTGCACAAGACCTCTTTATAGTGTTAAAGAGCAAGGCTGTCACTTTGAAAACTAAGGTGTGCCTGGCCCAGACTGAGTTAGTTAAAGTTTATTGTGCCAACCTGGCCGATAAACATATGTGGGGTTAATTGAAGGGCGGAGAGAGAAATGGCTCGGTGAACCTCGCCTTTCTAGTTCTTGGGTCTCTTGCTTTGTGATGGTCAGACCAGGGTGCAACTGCCTTAGCCAGTTCCCTGCTTCAGCTGGCAAGGCTCACTTTCTGCAAGACATCCCCAAGGAGAAGCCGCATGGACCTACCCCAATGCAGCCCTGGTTGCTGGAGCACCTGTGTGGAGACCCCTGCCAGTGCTGAGATGCTTACACATTCACTGACTCGGCTTTCCTCCTTCAGTCGGAGTCATTGCATGTGTTTTGTGAGATGAAAGAGGACTTAGTGAATTGGTGTTGGACATATGGGCTAATATTGGCCTTGTGGGTGTGGGCAGCACTGGGTTGGGATCTTTTCTTGATGTGCACTTACCCTTTATATAAAACTCTCTCTTAGACCTGAGTTTCTGTGGATTTGTTTCTCTAATGTACCCAGACTAACACACAAACCGTGGCATGTTCTGTTGCCGCATGCAGGTGAAAGTTGGGCATCGAATAAGGAAGTCTGCAGAAAGTTGATGCCTTCGAGTCGCGCAGCTGACGAAGAATTGAACGTGGCGTGGACTGCTAGGAAAACCACAAATCTGTCTTGGAACAAGTGCAGCCAGCGTGCTCCTTGGGAGAGTGAGGATGCCAGGTTCTCTGGACGTGCCATCAGGAGAGACCAGTCCCTGGTGAAAGACATCATGCTTGCTAACGTGGAAGGCCCTCAGAGATGGATGGTCACAGTAGCTCTGACAATGGGCTTAAATGTAGCCATTGCGAGGATGCCCACGATGGGCCATGTTGCTTTCCGCTGTGCAAAGGGTCCCTATGGGGAGCCACCCACGCCCACTAACAACAGGGTGACTCATTTTGGTGCGAAATGAATGAGAATATTGGCTGTGGGTGTCAGAAAGACTAGCAAGGACCACAGATCTCGTTTCCCCAGAATCCATGGTGCCAATCAACTCTTAAGTTGAAATCAGCGATCCAACGGTCGACCAGCATCTTGAGTGTCTGAGATGGCCTCTTGTTTTCTCCAGTCAGTCCCCAAGTCTCCTCTTCCGTTTGTTTCTACGGACACTCCTGTTCCCTTCTCCTGCTCCTGTCCTTCCGCAAGCTGCTACCCCTCCATCAGAGCAGCGAGAGACTTGATATAGCGCTGACTGGTCCCTCTAGGAGTCCCTGAACTTCCAAAGAGCTGTAGCTCTCCATGGTGAGGAAGACAACCTCTTCTGGGTCCGTGCTTTCTTCTTGCTGGACACAGCTGATGTGTTGGAACCCAGGCCAGCTTCAAGGCATTTCAATGCCTTGAAGGACCAAAGTGCTCACAGACAGTCATGCTGGTAAGATATGTCAGCAACTTCAAATTCCTAGTCTCCTCTTCACTGTATCTAGAAAAGGACCTGGGCCCGGAGATGTTTTCTATCAAAGACAAAGCCTTAGCTGGCATAGGAGATTTCCTCCTGCTTTCCTGCCAAGAATATCTGGGAATGTCACCCTGGTTTTATGCTAGAAGTGCAGGTAGACCAGGGTAGCCTGGGTATGGTAGTTCATCTGCTGTCAACTTGTGGAGGGGCGGAGTCTAGCCTGTCAATCAGGTTTCAGATTGATGACCTCATTTGGGGGCACTAAGGAGATAAATAGCTCGCTTGAGGTGGGACACTCACATACTCCCTGAGAGACATTCCTGTTGACAAGCCACATGGAGACATGCTGATGCAGCCAGAGCCTTGGATCTGGAGGAACTACCTGGAGACCCCTGCCAGCACTGAGATGCTTCTACCGCCACTGAATCCACAAGACCTTCCACCCACTTTCCTGTGATCTTCTTGCATTTGGCGTCATTGCATGTGCTTTGTGAGTCTGAAGAGGACTTTACAGATCAGTATCAGACATATGGGCTAATATCAGACTTATGGATTTGATCTGGACTGGCCTGGGATGTTTTCTCAATATTCAGTTGCTCTTGTATATAAAGCTCTTTCTCATACACATATGAGTCTCCCTGGATTTGTTTCTCTAGTCAACTCGGACTTACACACTGGGTTTGACCATCTTGATCTATGTATCCTAAAAATGGCTTCATTCTAATTCTTCTAGATTGTTTTTGAGAAGCCACAATCAGAGATATGTAGGGACTCGGCCTAGGGAAATGGAAAAATATCCTACATGAATTGCCATCTGGTCAATTCCAACTCATAGTGACCCCACACAACAGAGGAGAACTGCGCCTTTGGGGTTCCAAGACTTTGAATCTTTTTTCTGAAGACTTTGAAGCTTTATGGGACTGGACAACCTCATCTTTGCCCCAAGGAACAACTGGTGAGTTTGAACCGCTGACCTTGCGGTGAGCTCAATGCATAGCTCACTATGCCGCTCAGGCTCCTGATAAAATGTTACTCAAACTCACTGCCATTGAGTCGATCCTGACTCAGAACAGCCTGTGGGTTTCTGAGGCTAGAACTCTCCATGGGAGTAGGGAGTTGTGCTTTTCTCCTAAGGAACGCCTGGTGGTTTCAAACTGCTGATCTCGTGTTAGCAGCCCAGCCCACAATCACGACACCACCAGAGTTTGGTAGCAGAGGAATCTAATAAAATATTGGTAATGTAAAATTCCTCCTGTATGTGATCTTTTATATCATTGGTTCTCTCAGAATCTCCCCTAATGGACTTTGGGATGTGTAACCCCTTGAGTGAAGCAGGAATATTTTCCTTCTACTCTTGGTGGAGTGGGGTGCCTCCAGGAACCTGCCAGTGGAGCTGAAGAGCTTTGTAACACTTGCCCAAGCAGAGCAAGAGGACCATGGGACCTAGTGGCCCAGGCCCAGAGACAGGCCTGCCTGTGGGCATGACTCTGATCAAAGAACTGCATCCCGTGTCATTCCTAAATCTGAATTTTAATCTGTTCCTTCCCTGACAGTCCCCATAATTGTGAGTGTGGTCATTGCAATGCATTATTGAAGCAAGACTTGAAGTAGAGAGGGTGTGGGAAGGACAACTGGTAAAAAGGTGGGGTCGTGTCTGCCCTGCACTTCATAGGAATCAGACCTGGGCTGATACTGATGATGATTCTCCTCTCCCTGAAGATGCTTCGGCCACACCATTTTTACATGGTCTCAGTCACTGATGTTTCCAAGCTTTCAAGAGCTTCCCTATTCGTAGCTCTAGGTCAGATGGGGCTGAGGAAGGAAGCCGTTATCAGAACCTAGAGATCATGGCTATTTAGCCTGTCAGGATAGGAGTTAGAGGAAGAGCTACCCCAACTTCACTCTCTTCCTAGCTTCCAATTTCTTAAGAACGTTGACTGTCTGACTGATAGACTATCTTAGGCTGGGTTCTCTAGAGAAGATCGATAGATGAGAGATACCTGGTTAAACTGATCAAGAGAGAGATTAAGAAAGAGGCTCGCGTAGTTGTAGAGGTGACCACGTTCTAGGTCAGGTGGTTGCAGGGGTTGAGGAGCCTGAGGTCAGCAGGAAGCGCTTGTAGCTACAGATGCAAATGAGCCCGAGGTTGTGGTGCTGAGGCAGCAGGGTAGGTTGTGGTGCTGAGGCAAGGGAATCCAAAGTGGGCAGGTCAGAGGGGAGGCCGCTGATGAGTCCTAGGAAGGGCAGGCAACCTAACAGAGAATTGGCTCAAGTTCCAAGAACCAGATGGTCAGCAAGTCAGATGCAGGATCCAGACCCAACAAAAAGCAAGCGAGCTTGCCCACAGCCTCTGCTTATGTTGAAAGCAGGCCACACCCATCTTGAGGATCGCTGGGTCTTAGTTGCCAAACCACTGAGAATCCTGGCCCAGCCAACGTGACCCAAAACCTGGACAATCACACTATCCCTACTCATTAGTCAAACCTCACCAATAGTCAGAGTGGAAAGGAAGTCACAAATGAGATTCGCTCTGGGCAGCCTTGTGGGGGAACCCCAATGTTGTAGTGTCTGTTCTAATTCCTAGTGACAGAGTAGAACTGCACCGTGGACTTTCTTAGCTTTAATCTTTATGATTAACCTTCAGGTGAGGAGTCAGTAGTTGAAAGCACCCAGAGACCAGCCTCTTGAGACAAGGGCAGGTGGTGATGCTCCTCCATCAGGACCCAAGGGCTGAAGAGAAATAATGGTGCGGAGAAGAGAAAGAACCACATCTTGTCACATAGAGAGTTCCCACCTCTTCATCTCTTTAGAACAGCATACACAGATGAGAGTATTTTATCTGTCCATTTCTTTATTGGCTATAACTGAACTAAAGCCGGAGAGGTCGGTGATGTGAGGGGTTTTTTTCACTGCTGCATTCCCCAGCATCTACCTGGAGCAATACTTGCCAAATAGTCAGCTCTCAATAACTTTTTGGCAAATATGGAAACTATGAAATACAGGGCTATGGTGCAGCCTTGGTAGAACTCTCCAGCATCTACAGAGCCAACCCCATTGTCTTCCCCACGCGATTCTCTTACTCAGTTGCTACTTCTGGGCCCATTCATTTTCCCAATCACTAACCTTCAGTTCAGTCTCCTCTTCAGTAAGTCTCCTTTTACTTCCCCTTAGTGTTCTCTCTTCGTATGTTGATTAATAAATCATCTGGCTTCCCTGCCTCTAATCCTTCTCTCTTATTAAGACATACTTCCAATCATGCCACTCATGCCTAAGAAAATGACCCAGTGGCTTTCCCCTGTCAAGGGAGTGCAGCCCAACTCCTTTGTGTGATAGCCGAGCCCTTCACTGGACTCTCCCCCAGCCCCTCCCCATCCCCCCCCCACCCCCCCGCTCTGCTCCAGCCAAACGGATCAGTCACTCTTGTCGACATGCTCACTTGCAGAATTTTGATCATCGAAATTGACGTTCAATAAGTATTTATTGGATACCTGCTACCTCGAGGCCTGTACGGGGCTCTTGATAAACAAGTATGTATCAGACAAAACAGTTGACTTGACTCCCAAGACTATAGCCCTTTGGCCAGTGGTTCTCAACCTTCCTAATGCTGTGACCCTTTCATACGGTTCCTCATGTTGTGGTGATCCATAAAATTATTTTCATTGCTACTTCATCAGTGTCATTTTGCTACTGTTATGAATCAGGCGACTCCTGTGAATGGGTCGGTTGACCCCCAAAGGGATCGCGACCCATAGGTTGAGAACCATTGCCTTAGGCACTCTTTAAGCCTGGAACCAAGCTCACCTCAGGCGTCAACTTCCCCCCAGCAGTAGACAGGCTATAAGGTGATGAATCCCACACACCAAGTAGGCTCCCACCTCTTAAACAACCAACCAGACTAGATCAAAAGGATAGACCTTCCCAGGAGTCAAGTTCAGAAGGCAAGAAGGGTGGGAACGGTGAGTGAATGGGAACCGGAACACAAGCAAGCAGTGGGAGGAGTGTTGTCACATTGTGGCGACTGCAACCGATGTTACAAATCACAATGTGTATGAACCGTTGAATGGCAAACCAATTTGCTTGGCAGACCTTCAGCCAAATCACAATGAAAAGTTAAAAAGAAGATAAAAGGGAATTTTTCTTTTTTGTAATCTTGACTTGAAGAGTTTCTAATCTGCTAGCAGAGACAAATGGATTCTTTTGACATGTGGGATCTATGGGATCAGGAATGCTTGGCACAGTTCCCAGCTGGGGACCACTTGACAGAAAGCAGTGATGCCTGGTTTGTCTTGAGAGAAGAGGCAGAATTGCACAGATGAGACAGAGAGGCTGAGCCGAGCCTACAGGCATGAGCAATAGGTGCGAAGCAGTTCAGCCCTGTGGGTTGGGACGCACGTGAATGCCATTGTGGAGAAGGCTAGGATGCTGGACCTGTACTGGTAGAGGTCACTGCGACCCTAACCGGGCGCCTGCTGTGGGGGTTCAGATGCCTTCAGCTTGGTTGTGACTCATCGTGGCCCTACACACAACAGAACGAGACACTCACAGTTGTGCTTGAGGGCCTCTTTGCGGCCACTATGTCATTCCACCTCATTGAAGGCCTTTCTCTCTGTTCCCGGTAAGGCTCCCGGGGCTGCTGCTCACTGTCGCAGCCAATTCTGACTCTTCAGAACCCAAAGCACAGATGAAAGATCAGACTGTAAATCTTTACCAAAGTACATAGCCTCATCTTTCCCCCTCAAAGCAACCGGTAGTTTCAAACTGCTCAACTTGGGGTTGACAGCCCAACGCATAAGCCATGATGCCACCCGTGTCTGGAATTGGTAAAGATCTGTCCAGGGCACTGCATGAGGCTGTCGGACTTGCAGGTTTGTAGTATCTTAAAATATAGTCCAATTAATTTCAGGATTAAGTATTTATTGTAGTGTAACTCTGCAGATAACTACTGATTCATGGATTAAAAATTGCAGTCCTGATATGAGTGGAACACCTGCTTTTCCATCTTTTGGCGGGGGAAGCAGAAAACACTATAAATAGGCCACAGGTATAATTTCAACCTTTCACACCAAACCCATAGCCGGGGAGTCGATCCAGCTCATAGAGGTCCCTAGGCAGTGCACATGGTTTGCACTTGAGCCTTGGTGCACTGCTAACCGCAAAGTCGGCAGTTCAAACCCAGTGGCCACTCTGAAGGAGGAAGAAGAAACTGACTGCTCCTCTAAAGATTTACAGCCTCAGAAACTCTGGATAGGGTCCTTCTGAGGCGGAAATGCCTCAATGGCAGTGGGTTTAGGTGGTTGGTGTTGGTGTTTTTTTTAAACCTAAAAGTTGGCAGTTCAAGTTCATCTATTCGTGCCATGGAAGAAAGGTTCAGCAGTCTGCATCGGTACAGATGATAGCCAAGAAAACCCTGCCACTCACGAGTCTTAACGGCATTCGGTTTGTGGTTTGGTCTTGAGATCCTGGGAGGAGAGCAGATGGGCTGGAGGGACTCCAGGGAAATCCGGGAGGAGTCAGGAGGAGCCTACAGAGGCCAGGAGAGCCTGTTTGTGTTTTGGTTTTCACGTCATTTTTAAGCTATCCAAGAAGCTGAGATGAGTTCTCGCCATCCTTGCTTCCCAGGAGCATTCTGGCTGTCCCTCTTCCCAGACCGCCTGTTGGTCCTTCTGGCACTGAGGCCACGTGCTCTCAGTATCCTTCCCCACATCACAGTTCGCTTTGCCCACCCTTCGGCCTTCCCTGGGCCATGTCCAACTTCCACAGGCAGGCGGTTGCTGTCAGGTGCCATCCACTTGGCTCCAACCCATAGCAGCCCTGCATGCGGCAGAACAAACACACACGGTCCGCACCAGCCTTGCAACTGCTGCGATGCCTGAGCCCCCGGTTGCAGCCTCTGCGTCCACTCGTTTCATCGAGCGCCTTCCTCTGTTAAACGGCCCTTCCACTTTACCAAGCATGATGTCCCTCTCCGGGGACTGGTCTCTCCTGAGAACATGTTCAAAGTAGGTGAGATGACGTCTTGCCATCCTTGCCTCTAAGGAGCACTCGGGCCTCACTTCTTCTAACACAGACGTGTTTGTGCTTTCAGCACCTCGCGGTGTTTGCAGTCTTCTGCAGCACAATGCAGAGCCATTGGTTCTTCTCCAGGCTTCCTTACTCAATGTCCAAACCCCGCATGCGTTTGATGCAACGGGGAGCAATACCATGGCTTGGATCAGGCGCACCGTAGTCCTCAAAGTAACCTCCCTGTTTTTCACCACTCCAAAGAGGTCTCCATGCAGCAGAATCTCCTCAAAGAAAGCATCCTTTGGTCACTGGAGTGCTGCTTCCATGAGCATTGACAGGCGATCCAAGCAAGCATGATGAAATCCTTGACCACGGCAACCTTTTGTCATTCATCATGATGTTCCCTATTAGTGCGGCTGCGAGGATTTTGGTCTTGCTGACGCTGGGCTGTAGGGAAGCTTTCCTGAGGCTGCGATCTTGGATCTTCCCCAGCAAGCAAGGCTGTGTCACCTGCACTGCCGGCGGTTAGTGAGTCTTCCTCCAGCCCTGATGCACATAATCCTCTTCACAGACTCCAGCTTCTCTGATGATCGGTGTACTAGTCTGGGTACTTTAGAGAAACAAATCCACAGCGATTCATGTATAAGAGAGTTTTATGTAAAGAAAGTGTGCATCACGAAAACACCCCAACCCAGTGCTGCCCAAGCCCACAAGTCCAACATTAACCCATTAGCCCAACACCAGTCCACAAAGTCCTCCACCTCACAAAACAGAGGCAATGATGCCGACTGCAGGAGGAAAGCTGAGTCAGTGAACGAATAAGCATCTCAGCACTAGCAAGGGTCTCCACAGGGCTGCTCCAGCACCCAGGGCTGCATCGGGATAGGTCCATGCAGCTTCTCCTTGGGGATGTCTTGTAGGAAGTCAATCTTGCAAGCTGAAGCAGGCAGCTGCTAAGGCAGCTTTGCACCCTGGTGCTACCATCACAAAGCAAGAGACCCGAGAACTTGAAAGGCGAGGTTCACCACCCATTTATCCCTCCGCCTTTCAATTAGCCCCACAAGTGATTATCGGCCAGGTTGGCACAATTAACTAACTCAATAGGCTAAAGCATAGATTAAATTAGTGAAAGGCTGCAACCTCGATGCATTCCTTTCCAGATGTTAAGGAATGTTCTGTTCACACACTGCCTCTTGACCCACGTACAGTTCTGATGAGCACCACGATGTGCTCTGGAATTCCCATACTTCCACACCATCTCATGCCTTTGCATGGATAAGGAAACTCAAATGACCATCTTTCTGGTATTCTCGGCTTTGAGCCAAGATCCATCTGACATCAGCAATGATATCCCTTATTCCATTTCCTCTTCTGAATCTGGCCTGCATTTCTGTCAGGTCCCCATCAATGTACTCCTGCAACCGTTGTTGAATGATCTTAAATTAAGCAAAAAGAAAGAGGAAATTTTACCTATGGACCTTCGATAACTAATTTGTTTTTCTCTTTAACTGTGTGTCATCTGTGAAACCTATTAACATCTTCGTTTCACTTACATCTTCCAGCTGGCAGTTCTATTTGGTCTGTTTCCATTTAGAGTTTCCATCCTGACTGTAAGTTCCAGGTTTGGCTTTGGTCCTCTGAAACCCCCGCCACGACTGTGTCCCTTCCTCTCTCTCCAGGGCGGGAGAGCTGTGCTCTGCCTGTTTCTGCTGCTCGTGCTTCGCTGCAGTCCCATGGCTTTCTCTCTTCAAAACCTCGATTACTTTGAAAAGTGATGACAAAATGTTTGAGGTCTGGGATGCTCTTCCTGTCCACAGGATTTTTCTTTTTGGAGCTTTTTTTCTAACAAGCATCCTGAGGTGTTTGCAATCCGGGATCATTTTCTTCCAAGTTCTCAATACTGAGAAGTTAGGCAGCACACAATGAGAATTACTTTATTCCCAATTCATCTTTAAGGGTCGCAGCCCTAAAGCCGCAGAGGGAGGAGGTCACAAGGCCCTCCTCTGTGCTGACTGGTTACCATGGTCTCTGTCTTTATCAGTCCCTCTGGTCCCCAGTCCTACAGGGCTCTGGGCACACCTCAGCTTCCTTCTCAGCAGCCCTTTCCTGAGGGGGGAAAAGGCTCCAGGTCAAAGGTAGCTTTGTTTCCTGATTCTCAGACTTCCTCTCTAGACTGCTTGGGACCTCCCAGTTAATTTTGCCACTCTGGTTACTCTTCGAAGCCTATATGTGAGGAGGTGGCCCCCAAAGATTGCAAGAAAGCCCTGCTAGGCAGAGCTTGCACAGTACACAGTTTTCCTGCTAGGCAAGCATGTAGCAACTCACTCTGAGTGTGCTCACTGGCTTCACCTGGGAAGGTCTTCTGGTCACGGGAACTTTTTTCGCAAAAGGAGTTTCGCTGGAACCTCATTTTTTTGTGATGGCCGATTTAAGAGCACAGTGTGCAGTTGTGAAATTCTGTTTCCTGCTCTGGAAAAAACGCTGCAGAAACTGTTGGGATGTTGAACATAGCTTACAAGGACAGCGCTTTGGGGAAAACTCAAGTGTACACGTGGTTTTCTCATTTCAAAAAAGGTGAAATGTCGATTGAAGACAAACCTCAATCTGGACGTTCATCGACTTCCCAAATATTTGAAAATGTCGACTTGTAGTACATGTGGAGTTCGTTCCACCAGGTCAGACTTAATCAAGTTTCCCATTCAGAGGCTCTGAAAAGATTGCATGACAGTGTGCAGCAAAAAAGGCCTGATCTGTGGCAGATGGGGGACTGGGTTTGCCACCATGACAAAGCACCTGTTTACACAGCCATCTCGGTGTGCCAGTTTTGGGCAAAAAACAGCATGCCTCTTTTGCCCCACACACCTTACTCACCTGATATCGCTCTGTGCGACTTCTTTTTGTTTCCACGAATGAAAAGGGACATGAAAGGACAGCGATTTGACAATGTAGAACAGGTCTGGGAAAAAATGAGGGAGGTGTTGTCAGCCGTCCAAACAGATGAGTTTTTAAAATGTTTTCAAGAATGGAATCAGAAATAGGTGGGATAAACAATCTGGAGGCGAAAACAACAGGACCGACGGTTCCAGAGGGACATGGAAGAGGAGGAGGCGGGGGTGGGGGTGGGGGAAGGAAGTGGGTATTAACAAACCCAGGGACAAAGAAACAAGTGAACTAAAATCGATGACAAGGAGGGTGTAGGAGGCTTGATAGGGCTTGATCAAGGGCAATGTAACCAAGGAATTACTGAAACCCAAACGAAGGCTGAGCATGACAGTGGGACAAGAGGAAAGTAAAAAGAAATAGAGAAAAGAACTAGAAGACAGGGGACATTTATAGAGGTCTAAATACAGGCACGTACATATGTAAATATATTTATATATAACGAGGGGGGGAATAGCATTCCATGATGCTCACCTTCCCAACACAATCACTGAAGACAAATGGGTGCATAAGCAAATGTGCTGAAGAAAGCTGATGGTGTCCAGCTAGCAAAAGATATAGCGTCTGGGGTCTTAAAGGCTTGAAGGTGTGGGGTTAAGGGTAAGAGGGAACCCCACAAAACATCACAGGTTTGGTAGGCGCAATTGTACAGCGATAATAAGTAGAGATTATAGTAAAGTCATAGAGAGCATGAGAGTTAAAGGATAGAGTCAAGTAATGGAGTCAGACACAATTCATGGTAGCATAGCTCACCTCAGCTCGGCTTGATGGTCCTCGTGGAGGGGGCTTAGCTGTCAGAGAAGAAGCTGCTGCTTCGTCCTCCTTAGTCACCTTCTCCAGCCACCCTCTGGCCAGCCACCCTCTGGCCAGCCACCCTCTCTGGTACCAGGGAGCCTCGTTATTTATTGCTAACCACGCATCATAGTCATACATCACAGAAAGGGGCAATACAATTCATTCTAGAACAAGTTTGATCACTCTAATGTCTCACATAATAAAACAGACAATTACTATTCTGGGAGGCATGCAAGTTCCCTGATAGTGGACAATAACCTGAGTCACCAGGAGGGGTTGTAACATAGGCAATACAAGCAATAGGAGGGGGATGACCTAGGGGTGAATGTGCAATAGTAAGAGGAGGGAATAGGGGGCATGTGTGGCAAGATAGTAGCCTAAGCTTAGTCATCTTAGAGTGGTCCCAGGCTTGCCTATGGGCACTGCTTCGAGGGAACAATAACAGAAAGGAATGGGCTTTATTTAGGGTGAGTCAGACTAATAGTCTAGCCACTATAGATGACTGATGTTAAGGAGAATAACCTCTGACTTACTTTCGCTGTCTAAAGAACAGTCACGCTAAAGCAGCTAAGTTTGGTACATATTTTGGGGAGACAACTTAAGAGAAATCCTTCTGTTCCCCACATGAAGGTAAACAAGCGGCCATCTAGCTCAGAAGCAACAAAGCCCACATGGAAGAACACATCAGCCTGTGTGATCACGAGGTGTCGATAGGATCAGGTATCAGGCATCAAAGAACAAAAAAATCATTGTGAATGAGGGGGAGTGTGAGTGGAGACCCAAAGCCCATCTGTAGGCAACTGGACATCCCCTTACAGAAGAATCACGGGGAGGAGACGAGCCAGCCAGGGTGCAGTGCAGCACCAATGAAACATAGAACTTTCCTCTAGTTCTTTAATGCTTCCTCCCCCCACTACCCAATTCTACCTTTCCAATCTGGCTAGACCAGGGGCTGTACAGAGAAGAGCTGGAAACACAGGGAATCCCAGACAGATAAACTCCTCAGGTACAATATTGAGAGTAGCCATACCAGGAGGGAAAGGGGAAGGTGTGGGCAGAAAGGGGGAACCGATCACAATGACCTACCTATAAACCCCTTCCAGGGGGACAGACAACAGAAAAGTGGGTGAAGGGAGACATCGGTCAGTATAAGACATGAAAAATAATTTGTAAATTATCAAGGGTTCGTGAGGGAGGGAGGGAAAAAATGAGCTGATATCAAGGGCGCAAGTAGAAAGAAAATGTTTTGAAAATGATGATGGCAACAAATGTAAACGTGCTTGATATAATGGATGGGTTGTGATCAAAGTTGTACGAGTCCCCAATAAGATGATTAAAAAAAAAAAAAAGAATGGAGTTACAGATTTGAAAAATACATTAATTGTAATGGAGAGTACTTTGAAGGTGATAAGATTGTTTTGTAAAGAAATTTAAAGTATATAGCTTTGGGGGGGAAATACTCGTTTTGGGTACTATATATGTAAAACTTGTATTTCATCTACCCCTGATGCCTTTTAAATATATTTTTATTTCATCCAGCTTTTTGAGTTTAGAGTAGGAATGTTGGTATGAAGCATTTAGTGGACGATTGTCAGAAGTGGAATCTCCCGATCATTCTTATTTGTACATCACCAATCTCTAACCCCTAGCTTTGCTGTAACAAAGGTAAAACCTCAGAGATGCAAACACTCCCGTGAACTCACACAGGAGCGGTACGACCAAGCGTCCACTCAGAGCTCATGACTGTGACCCTTCACTGACGTGGATCTGCACGAGTTCTTGCTTGTTTACCTTGCACTTGAGGTGAGCTGAGGGCACTCTTGCTCACAGGTCAGAGGATAGACACAGTGGCCTAGCTCCCTTATCAAGAGTGTATTACGTTTTTCTTGAAGCCCTGCCCTGTGGCGAAAAGAATCTCGGACAGTTCAGTGTGGGAATAGAAGAACGATGCGTCTCATCCCTAACGCAGGGGTCACAGTCAGTCACGGGATCAGCCAGCCCTTAGCCTCCTATCTGAACACCCGGCACAAGCATGCACCGCTTCCTCTCTTCCCTTGTCCACCTACGTCACCTCAAACCAGGTTGTCCTCCGGCAGCTTCCTCCCACGCAGAGAACAAAACACCCGGGCAGCCGTGCAGTGGAGACCACGCCATTTATTCACAAGGCCAGTGTGGAAGCTGGGGAAATGGGGCGGGAAAGCCACAGACATCCTCTCTGGACGGCTTGGGACCTTCCCAGGGAAGCAAGTTTCTGTTCCTCTTGCTTCCATAGTCTCAGCCACGGGCCCTTCAAGTAGCAGAGGGAGGAGGCAGCAAGACCCTCCTCTGTGCTCTGTACAGTAAGTGTTCGCCTCCGGGTCGAAGCTATCAGCGCCAACCTCGCCTCTCCCTCCTCATTGAGAATGCCCTGGCCTGGAGGACAGCGGTCAAGAACGGAAAGAGCAGGGGCTAGCGGGCCAAAGGTCTCGGTCTCCGGAGGGGAAGTCCTCTCTGTTCTCCTGGAGCATTCTCAGAAGGAAGAGCGACTCCGAGTGCTGATCAGTTCTGAAAGCTTCAGGGCTACCCCACCCTCCCCTGAGGTTGTCCGGCACCCAGAAACCCAGGGACCTCGCTCTCCTGCCGGTGTCCACCCCTGCCCTAGCCTGGCCAGTCCACCGTCTCTCCAGTCAGAGTGTGCTGACTGAGAAGCCACCAAGAACCCGCCTTCCAGCCAGCACAGGCATCGCCAGTGGTCAGACACACCCTCGCGCAACTTCCCCCTGCTCAGCCAGAGCTCAACCCCTGCCTGTCTTCTGAGAGAGGCTCAAGACCCTGGTGCCTGGGGGGCACAGGCAGGTTTGGGGGTTCACGGAAATACATGTGTGCAAGCATGTGTATCTGAGGAAATGCAGCCAATATGATCTCATGATCCCTAAGCCGCACTGAACCCTTGCCTTCCACGCAATTCTGTTAGCATCTCTCAGCTCCTCTGTCAGGCCGGGGCCTCGACTGGCCCATCTGAAAGAGCTGCTAGTGTTCCTACCCGCTAACTGGCCATTCCATTGTCCATGATGTTACTCATCCTCCCCCCCGCCCGCCCCCACCATACCCCGCTTCATGGAGATTTCGCCCACTCATCACCACTGGGCTGGTTCAGGGCTTGCTAGTTCCTTGTCCAGAGGGTCAAGCCTCACCTTCCCCTTCAGACACGGAAGAGTTCCTCCTCCCCGCTTTGGGCATCCCAACAGAGCCCAGGAAAAAGGACTGCATCAGAATAGGAAGGAGAAGGAAAATCACAGAGAGCCGGCTTCCCCGGCCCTCCTTCGAAGGATGAAGCTTTAGTAGGGCCCCTTTTCTCAGCAGAGGCAGGGCTGTGGGGAAGAGGGCGTCAGGGGAGAGAGGGAGAGAAGAGTTACCAGAAGGAAGCATAAGGTAAGCCAACTCCTTGTGGTACAGCTGAAAGAGCCCGTTCCAGTCTCCCCCCCAGAGCGGCTGCCTCCTCTGGCTCTCCCTTGCTGCTGAGAAGTTTGGAGACTCCCAAAGGTGGCTGTGGGACAAGGGGGCGGAGCCAACCCGACAAAAGGGCAGTGCTCCAGAGCCAGGCCCCAGGAGGACCAGCTGAGAAGGTTCAGCAGGGGATGCGGAAGGAAAACCAGAGGTTCTGGGACAGAGCTGTGGGGCTGGGGGCCCATGCCTCGAAGCTCACTGTGCTGTCTGGAGAGAAACCGGAAGGGACGGCAAACTCCAGAGGGTGGGGCGGTCAGAGGAATGGAACACTGGCATCAGGAAGGGGGAGCAGGAGGCATGGGCCCAGGGATTAGGAGAGCTGAGAGCCCAGGAGTCTCTCGATGGCGGCGTTGATGTCGCCTCCGGTGGCAATCAGGGCCTGCAGGTTGGCCTCCCGATTGATGAAGCCCATGGAGTTGAGCTGCTCCAGTTGCTGCTGAAATCTTACTTCTGGGGTCTGCACCTGGAGGGGAGGGGGAGGAGGTCTTGTGACCTGGGCTTCGGCCCAACCTTGACCGTCTACCTGAACCTGAGGGCTCCGAGAGGAGGGGAGAGGTCCAGCCTTCTCCAATGTCCTCACCATCAACCAACAGAGGGGAGGGCAGGCTGCAAGCAGCAGGAGGTGGGGGGGGGGCAGGGCCTGGAGCCTTGGGTTCAAGTCACTAAACAACTGTACAATGACTGGGGGAGGAGTGTGTGTGGAGAGACAAAAGACTCATCGTCAGACTCAATTCCAACTCACAGTGACCCTCTAAGGCACAGGGGAACTGCTCCTTTGGGTTTCTGGGAAGGTAAATCTCTATGGGCACAGACAAGCTCACCTTTTTCCCTTGGGGTGACTGGTAGGGGGCTGGGGGGGTTTGAACTGCAGACCCTGCTGTTAGCCCAATGTGTCAACAACGAAGGGGCACCTCTCTAAAAATTGCCAAGTCAGCGGCAGGCCTAGCTCAGCCTGAATTCCCACCTGCTTTCCTTCAGTGATCCCGTAATGGCGCAGGCACTCCCAGAGCCCAGAGCTCTGGGGACAGATACGCTGCCCGCGTGAACGCCATGCACATGCTTAATGGTACATGTGACAACTATTGAAATGGGGAATGTTTTTGTGACCTACATATTTGCAGCAACTTTTTGCTGGTCTGAGATAAACTTGTCATGAAAGACTTCAAGAACAAATTTCTTTCTAATGCCTGCTAAACATTCCTTCTCAGCCCCCCCCCTCACCTCCCCACCCCTGGCCTACAGCCACCACATATACAACCTTATGAAAGGCCAGAGAAGCATCCCAGGAAAGAAGGCACCCATTTAATTGTGTTTAACTGATCGATACACACAACTATCTGAGAGGAGGCTTTTCATTTTGACACTCCTGCAAACATCACCTGGAAGTGTGTCCCCAAGGGAGGCGTGGGAAGCACTTGTCCAGATAAAACGGAGCCCTGGTGGTACGGTTGGTTAAGCACTGGGCTGCTAAACACAGGTCAGTAGTTCGAACCCACCAGCTCCTTGGGAGAAAGATGGAGTGGGGGCGAGGGTGAAATAAAAAGGGAGAGGCTAGAGGATCCTGTTGTTGAATTTAATTTCTTGATGTGGGTTGTATAATATGTATGTGGGAAACAGAAAGATTCCCCCCAAGTCGTCTCCCCCAAATAGTAAATGATTGTCAAGTTACCTCCCTGAAGACAGTCAGTTGCCAGACTACTGTCTGGTCCCACCACAGGTAGGCCTGCTCCCTGCTGTTAAGGACAATGGGCTACTTCTCCCTAAAGGCTTGCAGTCTTGGTGCCAGTAGGTGGAGTTCACAACCTACTGAAAACGGTTTCTATAGTGAGCCAGGGAACAGGTCCAACCGGCTCAGTGACATCCAAAGTTAGGCTGCCATCCTGAATCTAGAATCCGCCCATCTTGTCACATGTATACCCCCAATCCCTCCTCTTCCTATTGCGTGGATACCCCTAGACCACCCCCCTCCCATTACTGTATCACGTATAGCACAACCCTTTCTATTGCGTGTATGTCCCTAGATTGTTCCCCTCTCATTGCTGTATAACCTATAGTGCTTGTATATAGTGCAACCCCTTCCTGTGAGGTATGTCTTTACCTGTAATTAGTGGGCTTGCACTCCCCACAAAGGGATATAGATCTGGGTTAGCAATAAAAAGCTCTCTCAGGCTCCCCTCGTGTTCAGTTCCCTCTATCCTCTCGTCCTCTCTCCCCTGTTCCCTTTCCCCTTGTCCTCCTTCCCCTCCCTCTCTCCACGTGGGCCACCAGGTGGGGCTGAGGTGAGCATGCTACCATGAAATGTGTCTGATTCCATTATTCCAATCTCTCATGCTCTCGATGACTTTATTATAATCTTTATAGATCTCAGCTGTACAATTGCGCCTATCGAACCCGCGACTAGTGGTGGGGCTGGCACCTTCACCCTGCATATGTATGTATGTTTCTTTGGGGGGAAAAAAAATCCCTCCAGGTTGCTTATCCCTCAAACCTACATAGCGGTTTGAGTGGCTTTAAAAAATAAACAGAGAAAATAAATAAATAATTCAAAAATTTTTTAAATTAAAAAAATAAAATAAAATAAAAAATAAACAGAGGAGGGAAAGTGAAATTGAAAGGGACTTGGAGTCTGTGGTGACAGACAGGTCATCTCAGACCAACCAACCAAGATGACGTTCTTCCCGCCCACAGACGGGCGGCCTCGGCAAGAGAGAGGGTCAGCTCTGCTCTGTCCAAGAGGGTCGCCGTGAGCTGGAACTGGCTCGATGGAAGTGAGTTTTGAATTTTTTTTAACTAAGCATTCAAACTGGCTGGGGGTAAGGACCGTTACCACCCTCAGTTCCATTTCACAGTGGTGTGGACACTGAACTCGGAGGGTCAGTCACAGCCCGAGGTTAGTCAGGGACAGGCCAGGCTCTAACACCGCTCTGGCCACCTCTGGAGTCTGCTCTACTGCCTCCACCCCACTGCTGCCCTTGTCTCTGCCCAGGGTCCAAGTGGGGGCCCAGCCCCGCTGCCCCACGTACCTGTGAATTCCCACTTCCGGCCAGAAGCTGGGCCATCTGCTGCATGAGCTGCTGTTGTGCGCTGGAGGTGCCTGTCGGGGAAGCGGTGGCCGGCGGGGCTGGCGAGGAGCTGGGGGCCTCCGGCGTAGGCCCAGTGGTGCTGCCTGCTGAGGGTGCTGGGGTCCGGGACATCCCAAAGGAGCCCAGGCTGCAGGCGGGAGACAACTGAGTGAGACCCGAGAGGTGGAAACGTGTGGTCCAGCAAGAACTGTGGCTGGAGGCAGAAGTGTCTGTCCCTCAGGGGGCCAGGGGGTGGGGGGTGGAGTGTCCCTTTCACCTCCTGACCCTGTCAGAGGGGGTGACACCAAGATGACCCCAAGGTCTGCAGTGGAGGAGTGCTGCTGGAGGAGGGGTCCCCAAGGCAGTGGCATCATTAGGGTTGCTATTACTCTCACCCAGTGACAGGCAGCAGCTAAGCACATACCCCCACACAGGGTACCAGCCAATGGATGGAGAGGAGGGTCTATGGTTTGGCCAATGGGATCCCTAGGGGTGGAGCCAGAGCTGGCCTCTCCCCATCCCACCCTCACTGTAGTCACTCCCTCAGAACTCTGTAAGTGGGGTGTGTACATGTGAGTGTGTGTGTGTGTGTGTGTGTGTGTGTGTGTGTGTCACAACAACACTAGGGAAGCCACTGGTTAAGGGAAACAGGAAATCAGACACCTTGGCTGTCAGACACAGCAGGGCTCAGAGGGGCATGAAGGGCATCTGCCCATCGGCCCGGACCTTACCTGGGTACCAGCCCGGGGGCCTCGGTCTGCAGGGTCTGCAGACCCTGCTGGATCTGCAGCAGCGCCTGCATGGCACGAGGGTTGGTCAGGATGGAGAGCGAGTCCGGGTTCTGCATCTGAGAGGAAGCAGCAGAGGAAGACAACGGGAGGTAGCAGGGTAGACAAGAACCCACTCTGGCCCCCGAGCCTCCGTCTCACCTGTGGGCTTTGCCCTCACCTCTGCCCCTCGAGGCGGCGGACTCACCTGCTGCAGGAAGACAGGGAGCTGCAGGCGGAGCTGCTCCTGCAGCTGGGGGTTCCCGGCAAAGAGCGGCACGTTCACCATCATCTGCCAAGAGGAAGGTAGTAGGGGGAGGCCTGGGCCCCTCCATCTTAAGAACTCCCCAACTTCCGGTTCCCTGGCCCTGGCTACTCCCATGGGAAATCTGGCCAGCTTTTCCAGGATTTCAAAGTATCCCGAAGACCAAAGTGGGGCCGAACTATGCTCGGGGGCAGGGTGGGTATCTGGAGCCGGGGTGCTCAGCCTGGGTCTGTAGGGGACAAGGATGACAGCAGCAGTGACCGCTAAGGACGGGCTCCTCTAGTGCCACGTCCTGTCCTAAGCAGGACCCCGGTGGCCTAGTGGTCACACATCAGGCTGCTAACCTCAAGGTCAGCAGTTCAAAACTGCCTGCCACTCCGAGGGAGCAAGAAGAGGCGTTCTACCCCGGGGAAGGGTCACAGGACAGGTCCACGCTGCCCTAGAGGATCACTAGGAGTCGGCAGGGACTCGTCAATGGCAGTCGTTTCTTTGTTTTTCGCCCGAAGGAAACTGAGGCCAAACCGCATGCGTAACTCACAGTGAGGGCATGGAAGAGCTAAGGAAGCAAACCCTGCCTTGGCTCAACCTCACCACCAGAAACCGCTCCCGCCAGAGCCCACGGCCCAGGGCCGCAGGTTCAATACCTGCACAGCGAAGTCGGGGTTCTGGGCCAACGTCTGCATCATGCTGCGCATGTAGGGAGCCGAGATGGCATTCTGCATCAGCTGGGGGTTCTCGGAGATCTGCTGGAGGAGGGCCTGCATCTCGGGGCTGTTGAACATTCCTGGGACGAGGCGAGCGGGGGAGCCACCGGGAGAGAAGGGGTCCAGATGAGAAGAAGCTACTGCGCTCGGTCCACCCCCCGCACTTTATACCCACGGAGTGGTTACACAGCTTAGAGAAGACGTGGTCAATGGCCACCCACAACCGGTGAGATCTGGGCCCAAATTCCTCGGGGTCCCTGCTGACCCCGACCGAGGTCATCTCACCCTGAGCAGGCCTGGTCCCTTGCCCATCTTCTTTGCTAAGGGCAGGCCAGGCGGGGCTCTGGACTGTCCCTGCCACAAGCTCAGCTGATGGCTGAGTGGGAAGGCTCAACTTCAGGGACCCTAGACCTTGTCTTTGCAGCGAGGCCCTTTCCTCCAAGCAAATCCCACTCAGAATCCACGTGTG
Organism: Echinops telfairi; assembly: GCF_000313985.2. Lineage (NCBI taxonomy): Eukaryota > Metazoa > Chordata > Mammalia > Afrosoricida > Tenrecidae > Echinops > Echinops telfairi. Next base: position 2,693,993 of record NW_022111325.1, read on the forward strand.
TCCACGCTCTGCTTGCAGCTGGCCCAGAAGCCCCGGGGCTCAGGAGCCCCCCTAAAAGCCCTCAGAGCAGACTCAAGTCCTTCGTGTTACAAAGAGAGAAAACGAAGCTCACGGAGTGGAAGGGACAACCACTAGGATGTCGATCAGGACATCTACCCAAATACCCTTGGGCTCTAGGTCTGGCCGCCGTCCAGACATGGACTCCGAGGCCTCTCCACGACACCCCTCTCCAGTCGGAGCCTCTTGCCCTGAACAGGACTAGAGGGGCTCAAAGAGCGGAGGAGGGGAGCCCGGTTTGTTCATGAGCCCCTACTTGACAAGGACACCAGGAGACGGCCAGAACCCACCCTCACCCCAAGGGGCCCAACCACTCCCCCAGGCTGCAGAGCCCTCCAGTGGCTTTGACCCCAGCCCCACCTCCATCTTCAGTAACCTGGGACAGTGAACCCCATTTGGTCCTGGGGCTGCCCCGGTGACCCCACCAAGCTCCTTCCGCCCCAGGACATACCTGACCCCAGGCTAGCCGCATTGATCCCAAAGGGGTTCGAGACTGTCGGGTGCACCTGGCTGGTCCCCGATCCTCCGGTGCCCTCCCCACCGGACCCGGGGGCCTGGGAGGTGGGGGGCGAGGGGCTCCAGGGGTTAGGGAGGGGCTCTCGATTCTCAGTCCGCAGAGGCTGGGAGGATGAGCTGTCGGAGTTCCCGGTCAGGGAGGAGAAGGGATTGTTGCCAAACTGGGAGGAGGGAAAGGTTCTGGGTTAAGGACTGAAACAAATCTGGGACCGGGCTGGGCCCCTTCTCTCTTGCACCTGCAACGGGCGAGAGATCCAGGGCCGTGGGGGTTTCTGCTCAGTTCTCTGCCCCACAGTGGGCGGCTCCACCCTGGCCCTGTTGATGTCAATGACTGGGGAATCGAACCCCGCCAGAGAGGGTTTTCATCTCCCCTGTGCGCCAAACAAGGGTCTCTGGCCTGCCCCTCTGTGTCCCCACAGCACTGACTCACCTTTCCCACGCTGACAGGACAGTCTCAGACTCCCCTCTGCACCCCTCGCCCCAGGCACTAGTAGGTGCTCAGTAAGGCCTGGCAGCTCCAGGGCAGCTGCCGCTCAGAACTGCTCTACTCCTTCCACACTGATCTGCCTCCAGCTCCCTTTGTCCCACCACCAGAGTCCAATCCCAGCCCCCCACCCCACCCCGCCCCCCAGGCCAGCTCTCCACCTCCCAGGCCCGAGGGCCATCCTGTGGTCCAGGCATTTCACAAGGGAGGGTTCCCTCACAAGTCCTCTGGCTGCCCGCACCCTCCCAGGGCTTCCCAGGGCTTCTCCTCCTTCCCCAGGGCTCCCCACCAGTGTCCCCCTCCCCAGCCCCACTCCTCCCACTGGCCACGGCCGCCTGACGGGCCGCCGCATTCCCTTCTTAGCGCCAAGCCCCTCACTGTGACACTGGAATGATCCACTGGACCCTGGTGCCCTGCTTCTCGCTGAACCCTGCGGCGGTCAGAACCGTGAGTCTCGGCCCCCATACCCCTTGTTCCCCTTCCTCCAGGGGGGTATGGCAGCCCAGCTCTGAGCACATGCACGTGTGAGTGACCTCAAGGCCCCCATGGGAGGTGTCTTATCCAGTCCCTTTTCCTGTTTATTCAAATTGGGTCATGAGGGCCAGGGCTGGTCAAGGCACTCTCCTGTCCCAAGTCACCGGTCCTCCTCCTCACCAGATGCCTGTGCAGATAAGAGGGCGCCCAGGCCAGGATTCAGCACCAGCACCACCGGGTCAGCCTTTGCCCTTGCTTCAGGCTTCCTTTGTTGGCAACTTGCCCAGGCTCACAGTCTGGGCCCTGCTTTGTTGTTTCCAGAACGGCCTAAGGACCACCGAATCCCCTTCCTAGAAGCCCCATAGTGAGAACAGCCACCACTTACGGAGCACGCACTGCGTGCCTGACGTATCTGACGTAATTCTCACAATAACCCTCTCAGGCACCAGTTCTCAACGGGTGGGCAGAGAGCCCTGTGAGGTCCGAGTCATGGGTCTCTCTCATCTTCTCAGGAGGGTACAGAGCGTTTTCCAAAGCTATACAGCATGTGACATTACAAAAGAAGCCACCTGTCTTACCATAAGCCCGACCCAGAAGAAATCTGCAGAAATGGAAAAGGAGCCCAGGCGGTGCTGTGGGAAACGGTTATTTCTCTAGGCACCATAACAAAAGCCCTAGGGGCCTCTGCTGCTACGAGGTTGAAAATCTATGCTACAGCACATCGCACCCCTACTCTGAAAATGAGCTCAGAATCAGAACATTAAGCCAAGTCACTAAACATCCTATAGAGAAGGTGGCAGCCAGATGAGAACCCACGTTTGTTGATGCCAAACGCCATGTCCTTTCTGCTAATCCATGGGTGCCCACACCGAGTGTGTACCAGACACAACCAGCTGCAGTGCTTCGATACACTTGCCCCAACGCTGTGGTGGTGGCTTTTTTACAATCAGTTTCATGCATGACTGGGATTTTAAAAAATTAGATGAAAGCTGAAATAAAATGACAAATACACAATGATCCCCACAAGCAATTTGTAAAATCAACTTGAGAGAGCGAAGCCAAGAATGAGCAGGATGCTGGGGAAAAGCCAAGCAGGGGACCCGCTGGGCCAGACCCCAAGACTTGAGACAGTGTGGGATCGGGGCAGAGATCGGTCCGCTGATGAGTGGCGCAGAAGCGAGCTAGTGAGAGAAAAATTCCCCCGTGCACACACACACACACACTCTCTCTCTCTCAGCTGGGAAAGTGTGGGCCGCTCACACTTGTACCAAACTGGTCACTCAGAGCGCAGAGGAACGTGAGATCCAGGCGCCACACCCGGACGCTGGTTACAACACCTGTGTTTGGTTGGTGAAACTCTGTCACGCTGCGGACTTACAATAGGTGCATTTTTCTCTATGGACTCATCCTTCACAGAAACAACTCAGAATGTCTTTGAGCGTTTCATTTCAATGTTTACAGCGAGCTCAACATGGTGGGAGCAGCACGAGACCTCGCTCGTGCGGTTGAAAGTCTGTAGAGCAAGACTACAGCTTGTTGTTTGGGGTACACACTTAGAACATAAACACAAAGAAAAGGACCGGAAGGATGAACACCAAATGGAGGCCACTCATTACTTCCTGCAGGAGCTCTGGCAGCTAGCACAGTGGCTTTCACATTGAACTGCTACCCGCAAGGTCGGCAGTTTGAATCCACTTGCTGCTCTGTGGGAGACAGATGAGGCTGTCTGGCTTGCAAAGATCTAAAGTCTCGGAATCCCAAAGTGGCAGTTCTACTCTGTCCTAGAGGGTCACTGTGAGTCAGAACTGCCTCGGTGACACTGAGTCGTTAATTACTTCCGGAGAGGGATATGTTAAGGCTGCAGTCCCATTTCTCACGTCTTGTTCGCCAATATTAAATACGTGTAGAAAATCCACAAAACCCATTAGTTACCTCTGGGGTGACAAAGAGACAGCTGAGCAGTGGAGAGAGAAGGGTGCTCCCTGCGCACACTGGCCAGCGGTGTCCCTTCTCATGCTTCGTGAATGACCTCTGGTTACCTCGTGCAGCCTGTGGCTTTAGAAACGCATCAAAGCATCATGCCTTTAATATAAATTCCATCTTTAGGACACACACCTGAGGAAGCATTCAAACTCCCTGAGGGAACTTGAAGAGGTTCATGGGAACAGCCCATTCTCTTTCAGTCCTATATTTCCATGATTGCTTTTGGGAGCTCCCTCCTATAAGACAACGTATGACGGACGGTCGGTCCGTACTGGGTGCTAGGTAGGAGAGGATCCCTGTCAACATGAGTAGGCACGCCCGTGCCCATGGCGGCACTGTTCACAACAGCACGCGGAGGGAAACAACCGGAAGGCCCGTCGGCAGAAGGGAGAAAGCAGCTTTGGTCCACATACACCACGGACTACTGTGTGTCGCTATACCACCACCACTGCGCTGAAAGCAGGTGGGACCGAGGGCAAGGATGCGTCTGGAGAACACGGTGCTGCGTGAACTCAGCCCATTCCATGACCACTGTGCCAAAGGGAAGAAACAGGACAGGGCCTTCTCTATCAAAGGGGACCGACTTCGAAGATGACCAAGTGGGGAGGGGAGTGAAGCCGCAGACTCGAGGGGTGACAGGCATTGACTTGGGTGAAGGGCACCATAGTAATCTACAAGAGGTAGAAGAGAAATCAAAGAGGGCGCAGTAAGTGATGGCGGCGCGTGTTGATAAGTAGTTGAAACACAAAATTGGTGAATTTTATATTGAAATGTAAATCTCCACCGAATTTTAAAAATCGCTAAATAAACAAATAAAGAGTGCGAATGCTATGTCTTTACCCATTCTTTGTTGTGTATTTGGAAATAAATCCATAAAGCACGCTTGAAGGCGCCTATCCCTGGGACCGAGCCCCAGGGACTGAGTCAGTAGGAAGCACATGGACGAGCTCCCCACGGTGTCCGCGGCAGCTGACCTGAGGACCCCACTGGGGACACTCTGTGCCTGGCCGCCCCACAACATCTGAGTCACTGGTGTGAGAAGTTTGTCAGAACAATGCCAAGCCCTGGGACAGTACATCCCCACGCCCACACCTCCGTGGGAACTCTGCTATCCTCCCCTCTAACCATAAGCCGCCTTAGATCAGTCACCCTGGCCTGCACACTGAGAGCCGGCTTTCAGGCCCAAAGCTCACCGGTGGGTGAGAAGGAGGACGGAGGCGCTGGGGGCAGCCAGAGGGACCTGGGCAATCTCGAGCTGAGCGGGGGCAGGCAGTCCCTCCCACCGCCCCCAGGCCCAGGCCGTACCTGCTCGCGGGCAGCGCTGAACATGGGCTCCTGGATGTCGGTGTACATGCGGCGGAGCGCATTGTACCCTCCGGGGATGCTCTCCAGGTTGCTCAGGGCCCGGTCTTGGTTCCGCATCATCTCCTGCATCATGGCTGGATTCCGTGCAAGCTCCATGGTCTGGCAGAAGGGGAGAGAGACGGGCTGGGCCGGTCAGCAGGGGCACGCGAGCTGGGACGAGGGGGGCCCCCCCGCAGAGGGATCTGCACCAGGGCTGGAGTCCAGGCACCGACGAGAACTTGCTTCCTCCACTGCAATCCTGGCCACCACCCTGCCTCCCCATGGGCACTTTGGTTAGCCTGTTCAAGGGGGGGGGTGAGTGAGTGGTCCCAGATAAGTAGGGGCAGCAGCTGCCCTCCCTCAGTACCCGGGGGTGCATGGAAGTGCCAGCGAGCACGAGGCAGCAGGGAAGAAAGCACGTGAGCGAGTGGGCAGGCCAGAATGGAACATCTCCATAGAGCAGCCTGAAACTGACCAGCACTGGGCCAAATACAGCATTTAAATCATTTCATCCCCGTCATCACCCTTCTGTCCTTCTTTGACAGATGAGACTTGCTAGCAGTCTGGTGACACACAGCTGGCTAGTGGTGGCGCTAGGTTTAAAGGCAAGGGCAGCCTGTGTAAGCAAGACCACCATTCTGCCACCAACAACAGACAGGAACACCTTCTGCCCCTACCTCCCGGTCAGGTCTCTGGCCTGCTGACTACACTGTGAGAGTAGGATGCGGCCCTGGCTCACTCTCAACTAGGGGTGATCCATGACAGCCCCAGGGGGGGAGGAGTGTTGTGTGTGTGTGTGTGTGTGTGTGTGTGTGTGTGTGTGTGTGTGTGTGTGTGTGATGAACATAGCTCCTTCTTGCTTGCATCCTGCTCGGAATCCCTTCCCTGTCCAACAGCCCTCCCACCCACCTCTCACTCCTAAGATGCCTTTATGGACTAACAACCCACCGGGCCTCCCGGGCCTCTGAGTTCTTGCCCCACAATTCATTCATGCAGTAGATACTTATGCGTCGAGTAAGAGTTGGCTTGCAAACCATAAAGTCAGTGGTCCCAACCCAGCAGCTACTCCACAGGAGGAAGACAAGGCTGTCTACTCTTGCAAACAGGGACAAAGCCTCATAAACCTTATCCATGGTCGCTGGGTTGGAGCTGACTTGATGGGAGGGCACCTGGTGTTGGGGGTTAGTGTATACCACTGGGTAAGAAAGGAGGCCAGGTAGTGCTGTGGGTTAGGCATCGGGCTGCAAAGCATGAGTCGGCGGTTCAAACCCCCCATCTGCTTCCATCCAGATACCCTGCCTTGGAATGTCAGAATGAGCTCAGTGACAGAGGGTTTCGGGGTTTGGCTTAAAAGTGTACCAAGTGGGCTCTGCTGGCGCAATGGTCAAGCTTGGCTGCAAACCCAACTGTGTACTCAAAAGGGGGCCGGTCTGTTTCCATAAAGATCACAGCTGAGCAAACAGCCACGGGGTGGGGGTGGGGGGCCGCAGGGGGTGCAAGACAACAACAACAACACAACAACGGACCAGAACGAGGCCCTGTGGGAGACCAAGCCAAAAGCCAAGCTCGCTGCCATCGAGTCAGGGCTGACTCATAGCAGCCCCCTGTGGGTTTCCAAGACTGTAACTATCGATGGGAGGAGAAAGCCTTGTTTGTCTCCTGAGGAGCGGCTGGTGGTTTCGAACTGCCGACCATGTGGATGAGAGCCCAATGAGTAATCACTATATCACCAGGAGTCTGTTCAATAGACAGGGAACAAAGAGGACCAGTAAACCACCCTTGCCTTCCCAAGAAAGGCCTGGAGATCACTTTTGAAAAACAGCGGGTGGAAACACCTCAGGTGCCGAGGGCACCTCAAACCGGCCTCACTGAGGGGAAAACGGACCCGCTCTCCAAATGCAGCCCAGCCCTAAACCATGCCCTATCAGGACAGATTTCCTAATGAGTTTAGCACAGATGTGCTAGCAGATCCTAGCTGCTTGTCCCCAACTAGAATGAATGGGCCCGGAGAAGCCACTCCCAAAGACCAACCCCCAAAGTGCCTTCCTCATGGGCCCTGCCCAGCCGCATCACTCCCCACACCCCCACGTTCGTTTATACCCAGGCTTCTGCCCTGAACATTCTTCTCATTGTCCACCCCTAATTCCGGGTCCTCCTCCATTGGGTCTCAGCTTGGATGACGCCTCTTCAGGGGAGCTTCCTGCCCTCGGAGGAGGCTGTGACCATCCCTACAATAGGGCTATGTTCTTATTGCCCGTTAACCTGCCCCAAACCCCACTGAGAAGGCTAAGCCTGGGTCTTTCCATCACTGTGTACACACAGACACACAGACACACACACACACACACACACACACACACACACACACTAGGGTTACAACAGGGCTGCTGAGTAAATGAATGAATACATCAGCAAAGGCCAAGGTAAGAAAAGACTGGGGTCCGGACACTCCTCCCTCCCCGCCTCAATCTCCTTTCATGCCCACCTGTCTCATGAGCTCGGGGTTGTTGAGCATGTGGCTGATCTCCGGGTTCCGTTCCATCAGCTGCTGCATCTGCGGGTTGGCCATGATCATGTGGCGCATCAGGTCGGGGTTAGACATCATGTCCTGGACCAAGGGGTTCTCCATGATCTGAGATAGCATCTCGGGGTTGGACATCAGCTGCCTCTGCATCTGCTGCTGCAGCTCCATGAAGTTGGCAGAGCCCAGGCCCAGGCTGCCCAGCCCCAGGAGGCCCCCAAAGCCAGCTGTGGGGAGGGGGCACGGTTACCTGCTGCTCCAGCAGCCTTTTCCCTACCTGGCCAAAAACCATGCACGCGGCTCTTTGGCAAGGGCCCCATTTGTCCTCGGCTTCTCTCGGCTCCCTCTCCCACTTACTCCCACAGGCCGACTATGATCCATTACAAAGAGCTGCCAACCTAGTGGTTCTCAACCTGTGGGTCGAGACCCCTTTTAGGGTCGAACAACCCTTTCACAGGGGTCGCCCGATTCATAACAGTAGCAACATGACAGTGATGAAGTAGCAATGCAAATAATGTTATGGTTGGCGGTCACCACAACATGAGGAACTGTATGAAAGGGTCGCAGTATTAGGAAGCTTGAGAACCACTCTATTAGACAGAGACCTCTTGGGCCCCAAAGTCTGAGATGACCCCAGGACTGAGCACAGTACCTAGCACACAGCAGGGCAGCCCCGATGGGATGGCATGAGTAAATGACTACGCCCTGTCCTGGCTCCTGCTGGGCCTCCCTTCACCCCAGACACGCAGGTTCTGCCAATATCAATCCCCTCACCCAGGGCTCCTCACATCCCCAGCCCCATTTCTCCTCTTCCTCTTCACACAGTCTAGCCTCCTTCCTGGTTGGGTTCCAATGCCCTTATTTAGAAACCTACGCCCAGGGTCATAGAAACCCATCAACCAGGAGCAGGGACCAGGTTTCTCCCTCCTCCGGACTCTGCCCAACTCCCCAAACCAAAAGAGGGCTGTGTTCTCTCTGGGGGCTTACAGAGTATGGATGAGGTAGCGCTGGGGGATCCCTCCCCAGCCCCTGGGGAGGGCCCCCCACCACTGCTTCTCCGGCTTCCACTGCCAGCATCTGAAGGGGCGCTGCCGGAAGTGGAGGGCTGGGTGGGGGTGGCAGGTGAAGCCGGTGTGGTGGAGGGCGCAGAGGCCGGGTCTGGAGAGGAGGGGGAAGAGGCGGTGGCAGCAGCCGGATCTTGAGCTCTGAGGACAAAGAAGAATCCTAGTTGGAGCGCATACCCCAAGAACCAGGAAGGCCCCACAGAGGAAGATGGGACTGGCTTCCTCTGCTACTACCCTAACTCTGACTCCTGGGGTAGGAAGGGGGAGGGGGACAGGAAGGTCAGCAAACTCCTAGAGGAGAAGCTTGTGCTCTCTGTCTCGGGGCATTCTGGAAGGGGTAAATAAAGACACCTCCCTCCCCAAGAAGAAGGTAAAATTACAACACTGCCTGCAAACCCACCCAGGCCTCACTCTGCCAGGCCTTGGCCCATAACCTTCTAAGTTGAGAGGAGTTGCAAATGGGGAAGTGCATGGCGGAGGTCAATCACCTCCTGAACTTACTTCTGAGGGGTCTTGATGACCAGATGGACAGTGAGCCCATCCTTGATTCCATGCTGGTTCAGCGTGTCCCCATCCTTAAGGATCTTCCCAGCAAAGATCAAGACGAGCTGGTCCTGCTGGGCCTTAAACCTCCGGGAAATTTCCTCTTTGAACTGGGATCAAGAGACAGAGGTTCCCTTCTGAGGCTGCATAGCTCCACCCACCAGGGGCCCTGCCTCTTCTTCAGAGCTTTTGCCTTCCCTTGCTCCCACCTCTAGCCCTGGAAGTTCTTCTTGCAGTCTCGACTGCACTTCTCACGCTGCAAAAAGCAGCTCCTTTTCAATTGCACAACTCCGCTTAATATATTTGCAACACTGAATCGTGTAGTGTGGTATGGGAATTAAACAGATAAATAAAATAAACAAGCGGCTCCTTTCTTAAACATGTGGAGACGGAGATGGAGCAGTGAGAGGCTTGGGTCCCCCACCCAAGAAAGTCCTTACTGCTGTTTGCCATCATCCCACCTCCACTACCTGTAGATCCCAAGTTATTCACCAGATAACAGTATAAATCCCAACAGGTCTGTCTCCATTAAAAAAAAAAAAAGATCAGAAAACTGAGCCTCAGAGCAGGGTAAGTAATTGATCCCGAGTAGAGCGGCACTGACCCACTCAGACACACTGCCTTCCAATCGGGGCTGATTTCACATTAAGAGGTCCGGGATAACGGATTTAAAGTGTGGAACTGAGTACGTTTATAAGGGTGGGAGGCCGTGGTGACACCAGGGCTGCTTTAAGGGGCGCAAAAATCCCCAAACTCGAGCAGCCCCTCCCCTAAAACCACGCCGCCACAAACCGACACTCGGGTACAGGCAGCGCACTTGCTTAGGCAGAGACAGTTCAGACTCCCTCTTCCAACCAGAAGGTATGTCTTAAGCCCCGCCTATGTGAAGTGTTCGAGCAGCCACTGGGGGTGAAGAACACAGCAATAGTCTCTCATTCACATTTTTACTGAGCATCTACTGCACACTGCGTAAATCCCCAGGAGCCGAGCCCCTCGATTGGAGAGGAGAAAGGATCCGGGCAGGGAAATCCTCTCCCTCGCCTGAGCCCCTGGGATGCACAGTGCGCCCCCAGCGCCCTCCGCCTGCACCCCAGCCCCTTCTCCAGGTTCAATCCTCGGCTGCTGCTTTCCACCCCGCACCCCCACCCCACTAAGCCTTGGCACCCCGAACCCCGACAGGTCACCAGCGCGCACGCTCTTCTCAAACCCGGGGTCTTGCCCCTTTCCCACTGCAAGGTGCCCCCCTCCACTCTACCACGCCCCCAGCCCTAGCCACACGGCAAACCCCCGCCCCCCCACGCGCGCGCCTCGCTCCCCGGA
>NW_022111325.1:2704941-2709334 GCF_000313985.2 Echinops telfairi
GCAGGGCTGTCACCCCCAGCGGGCTCTGGGCGGGGGCGGGGCGTGTCCCTCGTTCCTGGGGTGCGGAGCAGAGGGAGGGTTCCCCGGGAGAGACCACCACCGACTGCAGCCCACCGCGCCGCGCGGCGGTCCAGTGCGGCCCCGGGCTGCCCCCGCCCTCTCCGCGGGTAATTCCCGCTCGGGACAAAGGACTTTCTGTGTCGCCGCTTGACCACCATTGCATGTGACAATTTGGTCCCACTTGAAAGGCCCGGATCCCGACAGGCCTTCTCCTTCTCCGTGGAGAGGCGAATTTTCTCACTTCTGCAAGTCCCCCTCGGGTTTTAACCCTAGGATAGAACCTACTCTCCCCAGGGTCGGGGCCTGAATGTAATTCAAGCCTGTTTCAAAGACCTGGGTTTTGTCTGCTGGGTCTTTCTGAGCCTAGCTTTCTTCAGCATAATGATTCCTATAACCTCGTCTCCCAGAATTGCTCATAACACAGGAAACTAATTTAGAACATATCTAAAGATGTGCTTCACAATTCTAGAGAATTACAATAACCACGATTACTGAACCATGGATTGCCAAGGGAACAAGTCACTTCTCTCCTCGAAGGGGTTAAATGTCCTTCCAGGACTTGCAAGGGCCGGTTACTCCCGCTCTCCGCCCCCCTCCCCACCTCGCTCCCCACTAACCGCGTGACGGGACTGGGGCGGCAAACTATAGTTCCCAGGGTGCCTCGCGACGTCACGAGGAACTACAATTCCCAGGGCCCTCCACGGTAGGACGACGTTCAATCATAACCACACGAGCCAGACCAGGAAACTACAACTCCCAGGGGGCGGCGGGGCGGGGCGGGCAGGGCAGCGGGGCGACGGGAAGCGGCAGGCGCAGGCCAGGACGAAGCTACCCCCGTACAGCAGTGTGAGCGCCTGGAGCGGCAGGCATGCTGCGCCCGAAAGCTTTGACCCAGGTGCTCAGCCAAGCCAACACTGGAGGCGTCCAGAGCACCCTGTGAGTGCGGAACGAGGACCCGAGTGGCGCGCGCCAGAGCCTGAGCGGGGCGCCGCGCAGCTTTCCGAGGAGGGCGGAGTGGGGAAGGATTCCGGGGAAGTCAAAAGAGGGGGCAGAAGGGGAAGCAGCTGGGGAAACCGGCCGGGTGGGGCTTTTCTTGACAAGGGAAGTTGGGGTGTGCTGATGCCCTTCGCGACCACACTCAACCCAGACCCTTGCTTCTGTGAATGGCCAGTGATGGGAGTTGGGGTGGGAACCCCGGTCTTTTAGTCCCTGCTCTGAGCACATCCTAACCTTCTCTGCCCCTCGCCAGGCTGCTGAATAACGAGGGATCCCTGCTGGCCTATTCGGGTTATGGAGACACAGATGCCCGGGTCACCGCGGCCATAGCCAGTAACATCTGGGCCGCCTACGACCGCAACGGAAACCAAGCGTTTAACGAAGACAATCTCAAATTCATTCTCATGGACTGCATGGTATGGGAAAGGGGACCTGGCTTCCACTGTCCTGCAAGGGGATTCCCAGGGGGCTACCTGGATCCCGCCTTGCATGGTTGGAGGGGCAGGAACGGGAACTCTGGAAGTCTTCAGAGTTGATCTACAGACAGATTTAGAGTAGCCAGGACTCTGTGCTGTAAGAGGTGGTGAGGGAGGAGTTCTAGACCCAAGGTCGCACTGGGCTTCTGGTTTTCACCAGCCACTTGCTATTTTGAGACTAAAGTCACATAATTTCTCTGAGCTTCCCCATCTCTGCAGGTGGAAACAAGTCACACACACACACACACACACACACACACCATTGTGTAACTCGCTGAGTTCTTTTGCCACTCCATCGAAAGACTAGATATAAACTATAGTGTCGATGCAAACCCAGATCCACTGACTCACAAAGCCATCAAGTTTTCAGGGGCTCCAGGCCCTAGTCCAACACCTTCAATTTCCAGAGAAAGGGGAGCTGGCCTTTAGATTGTGAACGCCTTGTGTCTGCTTAGTCAACAAACAGGAGAGGGCTGCCAAGAGTCCACAGGAAAATGAAAAGGTAATCGACTTTGTCCACGCCTTTTGCAGCCCCCTCATATTTACTAAGCCTTTGCGGTGTTATTGGCACGAAGCAGGGGCAGCAGATAAAACCCCCAGTCTAGTAAACATCTAGACTCTGAGGTGGTGACCACGCTATGGTGCATCGTAAACCGGGCACAAGGAGATAGGGGGTGTGAGGAGCATGCAGCAGGGACCATCTCACGCCAACGGTGATTAGTGGTCAAGGGACTGAAGGAGGTAAGGGAACAAGCCGTGTGACTCCCTGGGGGAAGAGCAATTTTGACACAGGTGCAAGGGCCCTGCGGCAGAACAGTGCCTGGTCAGGGACAGCAAGGTGAATTGGATTGGAGTGACATGAGCCTGGGTTGAGTAGTATGAGATGAGGCTGGAGAGGCACCGACTCCCAGCACAGACTGGCTGTCGACTAAGGTTTGCTGAAACAAATCAAATACACCTCAAGGGTGGATCCTCCAAAAAGGGTGTCCACTGTAGCATGGCTGCCTGCTCCTTCCATGCGCCCACAAGAATCCATGATTCCATTTCTGTTCAACGGATGACTCGGAGGGATGCCCAGCCCACAGATAGTACTTCAGGGCAATGACTCTCAAACTTTTTTTTTTTTTTACCCAGAACTTTGTCATAAAAAATAGTTTATGCCATAGCCCAGCACACATATAGATCTGAAACAACAGTTTCATGAAGTAGTATAGATGCGCTTCATGTCTCTTGTCTCCCCTTTGCTTACATTTTGAAACGCTGACTGATCCACCATTTAAATCCATCTCCTAACCCTGGAGTCAAACTCGCAGCTCGCAAAGCCTTGCATAGGGAAAAGAAGAGAACTACAGGTTGGGTGATTGGCTCCACGTCCTTCACAGTGTCTTTGGGTTGCACCTGAACTGAGCTGTCTCTCGCCAGTCAGGGTTTTGTGGTAAATTCTCTTTGTTTCCATGCTCTCCAAGCAGCAGTGTGGCCATGGATCCTTTGGGCACCACTGTGACCCCATGCTGACAGTCGGCCTCATCTGGATGATTGCCTTTCTCTTGTTTAAGATTTAAAGAAGGGGCCTCTGTTTGAAAAGAAACACAAAACACCAGGTGGACAGCCCTTTGCAGATCACAGACTCCTCCGTGTGTACTGGCACTCCCACCAGCTAGAGAGAGGTAGGGATTACACACAGAGAACCCACAACCACGTTTGGACGGCCGGGGTTTCCCAGAGCAACTTGGTTCAGAGATGAAGGTGCTGAGGCTAGAACCCAGACTCCGAGCACCTGCAGCTGACCCTCCTCTGCCCCCAGGGGGTAGAAGGAAACTGTAGCCCCTCTGAGGCCAGAGAAGCCCTGGAGGAAGGAGGAGGCCAAGCAGCAAAGCACCCCAACCCATCATCTCCCCCTCCCCCCCTACCAGGAGGGCCGTGTGGCCATCACCCGAGTGGCCAACCTTCTGCTTTGTATGTATGCCAAGGAGACAGTGGGCTTCGGAATGCTCAAGGCCAAGGTGGGTATGCACTTACCCCTCTGTAGCCCTGGCTCGGCCCTGGCTGCTTCATTCCCATGTCCACTCTGATCCCTCTCCCTTTTGGGGACCCTCGCACCTCCAGTTCCCTGGAGCAGAATGAATGTTCTCAGCTTATGGCATTGGGCAGGTGGGGGCGGGGGTCTAGATCCTGCATCCCTCATCCGGAGGCCAGTGTGGCACTGATAATCTGCTCCCCTTCTTGCAGGCTCAGGCCTTGGTGCAGTACCTGGAGGAACCCCTTACCCAAGTCGCGGCTTCATAATGGTATAGGTGGGAACTGGGGTCAGAAAAGAGATGACTCTCTGAGGGGGCAGGGCCCCTTGGGAAGACCACTCTGTGCTGTGGTGGGAGGTTGAGTCTTGGTTTTCAAGAATAAATGTAAACTGCTATCGTGTGTCTTGCCTCTTTTTGGATGGCAGGGGTTGGAGGAGGTGGGGTGGAGCAGGTGTCGCTTGGACTGGTCATGTTCTTCATGGGCAGACAGCTCCTTGTTCCCATGCATGGTCCTCCAAAACCAAGTGGTTTGGGCCATTGGAGCCACTGCTCCCTGGGCCTCACCCTGAATCCTTGCCACTGTGTAGAATCTCACCTGCCCAGCCGCCAAAACCTTGGGAGGGGCTCAGAGGATCAAAAGCCTGGTGGGTGGTCATGTTAAATGTTGGACCAAGTCCTTCATTTCAAGTTGGGGCTGGAGGGGGGGCGGGGAGAATTGGGGGGAGGTGGATCCCGGTCACCCTTTTTTTTATTTAATCGTTTTATTAGGGGCTCATACAACTCTTATCACAATCCATACACACATCAATTGTGTAAAGCACATTTGTACATTCATTGCCCTCA
>NW_022111325.1:2710339-2719102 GCF_000313985.2 Echinops telfairi
ACATTTGCTTATTCACCCGCTTTGTCTTCAGCGGTTGTGTTGGGAAGGTGAGCATCATAGAATGCCAATTTAATAGAAGAAAGTATTCGAGGATTGAGGAAGTACTTGAGTGGAGGCCCAATGTCCCTCTGCTACCTTAATACTAAACCTATAAATATAGGCACACAGATCTATTTCCCCATCCTCATATATAAATATATTTGTATATGTACATGTCTTTATCTAGACCTCTATATATGCCGGGTCACCCTTTTCTGCCTTTGGGGCTGTGAGGTGCCTCTGGGCCACCTGCAAGGGGCCAGCACCCTTTCTTTTTCTCCCGGGGAGTCATACTTGGACCCTCTTTGGGTCCTGAGGCTACATTTTTTTGTTCTTTAAAATGTAAAATTTAAAATTTTATAATAGAGGGAACTACAGTGCAAGACAGGATAGGTTAATGGATGATGCTAACATACTAAGAGAAAGCTGCTGAAAGAGAAGGCAGAGCTATACATTGTAACACATAATAGCACTTCTCCTGTCCCAGTTAGAATATGCAGCTCTGAAGCCTCCCGTCCTGGGAGGGAGCAAAGAAAAGCCAGCCCTCGACTTCTGGGAGGCCTTCATTTTCAAACTCCCACCCTTCACCCCATCTGGCTACTTCTCCCGTTGGGCTCCCCCTACTCTGGGCATCAACAGCACAGAGGGCTTCTGGTGCCATGGTAAGGGCTGATCCTAGAGAAGTTGGTCAAGCTGCAAGTTTCAGCTCCACCCAGGGTGAGACATGCGCCCCTCCCAGGCCCTGGGCTGCAGGGAGGGGCAGTGCAGCGCCACTCACAGGTCTGCGCCCGCAGCAGGGGGCCTGACACCCATCTGGCCCCAGCACCCCTTCCTCTGTGCTCCCAGGCCACCTTCCCCAGAAGCTTTTTTTCACCTTGTTTTGAAGGAAAAGCACAGACCTAGTGGGGTTCTGCGCCCTGTGGGGCTCTCGTGAGTACCGGCAGCTGGGCCCCCACTTGCCACTGGTCCCAGCCATGAGCCCTCCGCTCTGAGTCTGCTTTCTCCCTGGGCCCCAGTCTGCCCTGCTCCTGCAGTGCTTACAGGTGCCCCAGCTGACAGTAGACACCCAACCTGTCTAACCTGTCTGACGTCACCTTCTCTCCACCCACCTGGGCCTCAGGCCTCCAGCCTCCTCGCTCTTCCTGTTCGCAGCTTCCGTCTTCTCAGCTTCCTTCGGGCACCTCCACCTGCCGGAGCTGAGCCTTCCCAGGCCCTGCCTAACCTCCTGTCGGCCTGCCTGCCATCGGGGCTGCAGAACTCCAATGAGAGGAGAGGTGGGCTCAGGTCTCTGGAGAACCGAGGGCTGAGTCAACGCCACACCTCTGTCCCCAAGGACACTCCCACCCTCCATGCGGAGCCAAGATGGGGAACAGAACCGAAGAGGATTATAACTTTGTCTTCAAGGGTGAGTTGGGGTTTCTGGGGAGAGAGGCAGGTTGGGAGACCCAGAAAAATGCCTTAGAGCTAAAAAGGGCTTCCTGTTAGAATGAACCTCTTACTGGACTCCCCTCCTGAACTTCTCTACACAGTGCTCTCCCCCAACCCCAGGGCTCAACATTCCTCTAGATAAGAAAGTTAGCTAGGGGGGTGGGGTAGAGGGAGGGCAGTCTGGTTGCAAAGGTAAAAGTGGCAGGACTCTGTTTTTATAAATAATGAAGCTAAAGTGCCCGTTGAGTTCGTGTCCCCTGCCTCATTCCTAAGTGTGCCCAAGTCTCTGGGAATAGCTTGCCACTGCAGCACAAGAGATGGAGGTCAGACTTCAGAAAGGACTTTCCTCCTAAGGAGAGAGGGGAGAATGCAGAAGAAGAGGGAGAACGTCATCCTCTGGGCAGGTGTGCAGGAGAAGCCGCTCCCTTCATGGGGCAGGGGAAGACATGGGGAGATGGAATGAATCCGGGGACTCCTGGGGGTGAGATCTTGCCAAACCCCTAGCCCCCAGGTAGCAGCAGACCCCTGGGTTCAACTTGATACCCAACTGGAAGTGTGGGTATCTTTATCATGCTGTGTTTGGCACATATGCTGCACCCCACCCCCTTCCCCTTTACATACACACCTCCTTTAGGGCAGGGCTCTGATTCAGTCTCCACACCCCTCTGCCCCCACAGCCCGGTCTGTCTCCACTCCAGCCCCTGCCTCTCAGCTCACCTGGGGGAGAGAACTTCCCTTGAAAGAGGTGAAATCGATGGTGAAAGTGACTAGCCGTCTGGGGCAAGGTGACTGTTTCCTGAGCCTCACAATGAAAGGTGCAGGGGTTACAGGCTGGGCTGCGAACCACCAGGCGATGACCTACCAGCTGCTCCACAGGAGAAAGGCCAGGCTGTGTCTGCTCTGGTGAAGATGTACAGACTCTGAAAACCCTCAGGGTCCGAATCACCTCCAGGGCGGTGGGAGCAGGTTTGCTATGAGAACCCTAGGCAGTTCCACGGAGACACACTGGCCACCTGCCCGCCGTGGGGTGGCTGGTTAGTTTACTACGTTCCAGCCACTTTCTCCTGAAATCATTCTCGGACACGTACAGCAGCCCCTCCTGCTTCCGAGGGGAGCTGCATGCCATAAGGGTCACCCACGGGTGACCTTTGGAAATCAGACCTCCGGGAAGACAGCCAGGCCTTTCTTTCCGCATGCCGAGGCAGAGGTGGTAACTGCCTGCTTTGGGTTGACAGCTGAATGCTTACCCATTTGCATTAAGTCACCCAGGGACTTAATTCACCATGATAAAATCCATGGTCACTGAGTCCATTCTACCCGGGCTAGAGTTGCCCCTGCCCCATAGGGTTTCCCAGGCACTGTGTAACCAGGACTCCTTCAATCATGATCAATGCATGATTGAATCCATTCTGATTCATGGCCACCCTGTTATAGGGTTCTCAAAGCTATAGATGTAGGTCATCTTTCTTCTGTGGAACGGCTGGTGGATTGAACCACTAACCCACAGCACCATCTCTGTAAACCAAAAAGCCAACCCCACACACACACCACTGTTGAGATTGAGCGGCATCACAGGACAGAGTGGAACGGCTCCTTTGGGTTTTCAATCTGTAAATCGTTATGGGAGCAGACAGCCTGGTCTTCCCCCCGCTGCAAGGCTGGTAGATTCAGACTGCCTACCTTTGGCCAGCGGTCCAATGCGTAACCCCTGGTGCATGACAGCTCCTTTTAATCACAATAGTGACCCTTTCATCTCCAGGCAGTATCAGCACTGTGGCTTCCATCTCAGCTCTGCCACTTGCAGTCATTCCAAGTTAGGGGCCTAAGCAGAGAAGAAGTCTGGGTTGCAGGCTCGGGGAGGAAACAGGACTGGGCAGAGAGAGAGGCCCAACCGCAGAGCAGGACTGACAAAGCCTGGCGAGGCTGGGAGCGCTGGGGAGAATATTGCTGCGATCAGAGGGGCCCAGCCTGCCCTAGCTTGACCTTGCTCAAGTGCTAGCCGCACGGTGCCCAGCAAGGGCATGGCCTCATCAAGGCGACTTCTCTGTGCCAGAGACAGATGCTGAAGGAGCCGGCAGCTGGAGGCCGGCAGCTGGCCACTCCCCCTGCAGCTGGACAACAAGTCCTACCTTGAAGGCCCATCTTGGGCAGCACAGCCCAGGGTGCGTTCTCGTGGGCACGCCAGTTAAAGGCCTCATTTTCTTTGTAGGGTGGGAAGAAGAGGAACGGTGCCCACCTCATGGATCTGTGAAGAAAACATGTGTAGGGTTTTTAAGGCCAGTGCCTGGCCCACTCAGTAAACGTTAGCCCATCAGCACCCGCATTTTACAGAGGGGGGCACTGAGGCTTCAACACAGAGTCCATAGCTGACGAAAGGTCACAAAATCGGTACTCAAACTGTGGTAGAGTCCAAAGCCTCTGCCCTGAGCACCTTTGGAGCCTGAGGACAGGGCTGTGAGCCCACTTTCTGAGGGAGGTGAGATGGGAATGAGGTTCTCAGTAGAGAAAACAGACAGGCACACACACACCTGCCATCTTCTTACCCAGGCATGCCCGTACTGCTCCCAGCTCTTCCCTGCCTTACATAAATAAGGACATTTTTTTAAGTTAGAAGGGACCTTTAAAAATAAAAAGTGACCTTTATAAGTTTATAAACAAGGAAACTGACCCAGAAAAGGTGAACAACTTATTTAAGGTTGTCCAACTGGTCAAAGGCTCTTCAGGACTCAGGGTGTGTGGTTCCCAGTCTGTGGGTGCCACCCGCCTCCACAGAACCACCTGGGGTCTGCAAGGTGGCTTCCTGTACCCTAGATGCTAAGCTCTGTGCCAGTGTGGTTTGTGGGTCCCTCACACTGATTCTGGCTCCCCCACAGCCGGTAAGCTCAGCCCCTGGGCACCACCCAGAAGCCCAAAGCATCTTAGAGTCCTTCTGGCCCCTGGCCCTGAAAAAAACAACAGCCAAAGCACTGGTCTACCTGCAAGGATGGCAACTGCAACAAGTTCATGCATTTCCTTGTGCTCTGGGCAGTATCCCATTTACATAGGGCCACCACAAGGTAGATAGGATTGTCCTTCCGTTTTCCATATTTAAATCCCTAGGCTCTGAGAGGTTAAACTACCTACTGAAGGACACACACCTGTTACAAGGCAGAGCCTGGACTGTCTCGCTGCGCTCCCCTGTCCAACTCCCGGCCCCAAGCCCTTGACAGGCGGGACGTCAGGGACTAGACCCCAACTTCTTACACAAGGGGCACACACTTTCCCACAGACACGTCACCTGCCAGACTTGCTGTTCACCCGCATCTCTAGCCACACCTATGATCCCTGGAGATACACACCCCACCCCGCCCACTCTCCCCACTCCTGACTCTCTCTTCCAGAAGGAGAGCGTCCATCCCCCAGACCGCCCACCAGGTGTGCCCACACAGCCCCACATCCCAGTAACCTCCTCACCAGCCCTGAGCATCAACACCCACACTGCCCACAGACCCTCCCCCTGCCCCCCCCACACCCCGCCACCTGACACAAGGCTGACTCTCCATAGCACCACCCCAACAGACCTGGCCTGCAGTCCGTGTGGCGGTGGTTCCACCGTCCAGTGGGCTCTGCTCGCGGCCACTTTGCGTGGAGAAGGAGGAAGCGTGGCCTGGCCCTGCGCAGTCTTTATGATCTTGGCAGCGGGGAGTCCATTGTTGAGACTTCGTGGAGGGTGGCCCTCCGCAGCCCACTGCGTTATGGAGCATGCTGCCCCCTCATTCCTTCCAGACTCAACCTTTGGCCCAGGACAGATGCACCAAGCGGGGTTGTGGGCCTGACCCTACCCCCTCCCCAGGAGCCCAGCTGCCTCTTCAGTTTTGGGAGCCGGGCTCCCCTGCCCTCTTGGTGGGCAGATGCTCCAAGCTCAGGTGGGTTGGGGGCTGCTCGGGCCCCTTCCTGAGCCCTTCCCTCCCCCACCTCCAGTTGTGCTGATCGGCGAGTCCGGCGTGGGCAAGACCAACCTGCTATCCCGGTTCACGCGCAATGAGTTCAGCCACGACAGCCGCACCACCATCGGGGTGGAGTTCTCCACACGCACGGTCATGCTGGGCACTGCCGCTGTCAAGGCCCAGATCTGGGACACGGCTGGCCTGGAGCGCTATCGAGCCATCACGTCAGCGTGAGCCCAGGCCGGGGGTGGGGTGGGGGGTGGGAGTGGTCCCGAGACCCAATGCACACACATGCACTGTGAACAGACCACAGTGCTGCGAACAACTAGGCTGAAATAAGAGGCGCTGCCAGCACTTCGGCTGTGCTCACGGCGTTTGAGGGTGGCATCTTAATTTTAAGTAACCCTCAAAGTTCCGCCAGGAGTGCGGGTGCACTTGAATCCATTTCGACACTGAAACTGCAGGCTGTAGCTGGGCAGGCCAGGGAGGAGCCGGGATGGGAGTAGGCTCCCTTTATCTGGAGCACCCTTTACCGTCTAACACAGTGGTTCTCAACCTTCCTCATGGGGCGACCCTTTCATACAGTTCCTCATGTGGTGGGGACCCCCAACCATCAAGTTACTTTCATTGCTACTTCCTCACTGTCATGTTGCTACTGTTATGAATCGGTGACCCCTGTGAAAGGGTGGTCCACCCCAGAGGGGTCTCGACCCACAGGTTGAAAACTGCTGGTCTAACAGGAAACTGGGAGGGCTGTCAGGGTCATCTCCAGATTGTCCTACTGACAGTGTCAGGCCAAATTGTGTGACCATGGTGGTCTGAGTATGTACAGCATTTGTCAGCGGGGAAGGAATCCAGCCACTTCAGTCACTCACAAGGAACACACACACACACACACACACACACACACACACACACACCCCACACTCTTGGGCTGGTCATCTGACCACTTAGGAGCCTTGATTGACCAATTAAACAAAAGGTGGGGGGAATAACCAGGGGGTGGGGCTGGGGAAGTAGGAATACTTCAGACAACACCAGTGTGGAGCAGCCACAACCAGTTCCAAGAATGAGGATGGGTGTCTGGAGACGTTGAGGTCAGGGGCTGCTTGGAGGGATGGGCACTGAGGGAGCGTTGCCCCGGTGGGTTTCTGGGGCTCTAAATCTTTACAGGAGTAGACAGCCTCATCTTTCTCTTGCGGCGAGGCTGGTGGTTTTGAACTGCTGACCTTGTGGTTTGCAGCCTAATGCGGAACCACTATGCCACCAGGGCTCCTTTAGGGATGAGTAGCAGGAGGTAACGTCAGAGCCAAGCGGTGAGCACGGTGGAGGGGCTATGAGGGAAGGAGGGAGGCTGCAGAGGATCCCCAGCCAGGTGAGGCTTTGAGGCTGCTCTGAGGCCCGGGTCCCAGGTGACCTCTCCAAGGGGTACAAAAGCCTTGGGCTCTGCCTGGCAGGAGTTTGGGTCCTCGGGTCTCTGCTTTGTGACTTGATGGCCCCCATGGTCCTGACCTGGCCGCTCTGCTCTCCCCACCACCCCCTTCACTCCTTGCTCAGGTACTATCGTGGTGCTGTGGGGGCCCTCCTGGTGTTTGACCTAACCAAGCACCAGACTTACGCCGTGGTGGAGCGCTGGCTGAAGGAGCTCTACGACCACGCGGAGGCCACCATCGTCGTCATGCTCGTAGGTAACAAGAGTGACCTCAGCCAGGCCCGGGAAGTGCCCACCGAGGAGGCCCGAATGTTCGCTGGTGAGAGCCTGCCAAGACCCACTCAGAAGCCTTCCCCGCCCCCACGAGTTTCCCAGCCCTGCCTCTCCAGCCTAGTCTTCCTGCACCTCATTCTGTCCCCTCACCTTTACCCTGAGACTCTCTGCAAGGACCACTATTCACAGTGGATTGGAAGACAGCCTTGTCCTGCAATGCCCGGTTATCCTGAGCGGCGAAGGGGCAGGCTCCTCTGGGCAGCTCCAGGCACACCTGGCCTCATGAGTTTTCTGGGGGTTGGAGGCCACCAGGTCTGGGGGTGAAGGACCAGGGTTTGAAATCCTCACCCATTCTCTCCATTCCTGGGCTTCTGTAAAGAGGTGCAGTCATCGTACCTGCCACAGAGGTTGTTGTAAGGACCAGCTGAGCCGCTTCAGGGCACGCTGCCTGGGACGTAGTAGACAGCACATGTCTGTCAGCACTGCCTCTGTCCCTCTCCGTGCATGGTTCATGGTATGCTTCCCTCCCCGCCTGCCAGAGAACAACGGGCTGCTGTTCCTGGAGACCTCGGCCCTGGACTCCACCAATGTCGAACTGGCCTTTGAGACTGTCCTCAAAGGTTAGAGCACTTGTGCCCATTTGGTACCCCCATTCCACCCCAGGGCCCTAGCCCCTGCCCCAGCCGATCCCTCAGCACCTCTCTGGGCCCTTAGCCTCCTCCGAGCCTCCCAGCTCCCCACTCAGGTTCTCGTAACCAGGTAAGGAGAAAGGACTCAGGTGTCAAACTCTAGTTCCTTCCAGGAAAACCCTGACACATGGCCACCCCCAATAACCAAAAAGGGTGGGGCTCGGGAGGGCACAGGAGGAATGCAGCGAGGCCTCTCAGTTCTGATCATTGCCCTCTACCCTACTCAGAGATCTTTACCAAGGTATCCAAACAGAGGCAGAACAGCACCCGGACCAATGCCATCGCCCTGGGCACGGCCCAGGGTGGACAGGACACAGGCGCCGGGGAGAAGAAGGCCTGTTGCATCAGCCTCTGACCTTGGTCAACACCAATGAATCCTCCTCCTCCTGATGTCACGCCCGCCGCCCACCGCCCACCGAGCCCCAGGCTCCTCCCTGCCCTGTGGTCCATCCGGGACGTCAGCGTCCACATAGCCCCCTGGAGCTCTGAGGTCTTCAGTCCCACCCACCACAGATCTCTGTCAGTCTGCCCGCAGATTAGGCCCGACAATAAAGCTGCGTTTTGTATTGCTGCCTGGCCATCCGTCCTGCTGCCACCGCCGTCTGGTTCTCTCTTCTCTTCCAGTTGGATCCTTCCCTTCTGTCTCAGCGGCCCTCGGGAGGCCCTGTCCACCGCCCCCACCCCATGCTCCCCATCATACCCACTATACCCCAAGGCCAGCTGCCTGGGGGAGCCCTGTGGTCTGGGGACAGTGCCAAGAGGGGTGGGAGGTACCCACCCTTCCTGCTGCCAACCCCCAGGGCAGGTGGGAGGGAGGGCAGTGGAGAGGGGTGGGCTAACTGGAAGGCAAGACAAAGGGAACGGCATGGAAGGGACCATCTGGTGCCCAGGGACCTGGTGCCAAGAACTGAGGTCCCTGCCACAACGGGGCATGGGGAGGAGGGCGGGGAGATGTTAGGGGAAGAGGGCGTCAGGG
>NW_022111325.1:2719344-2728827 GCF_000313985.2 Echinops telfairi
GGGGGTGAGTAGGGTGTGTCTGTCTCTCTTAGCATCAGACCAGCCCCTCCTCCAACCAAGACGGCTGCTCGAGCAGGCTCTCTTGTCTCCTTGGTCTGCTGATCAGGGTGGATGTCTGACAGACTGCTCCCCAAGGAGAAGGCGGCCGGTCAAGGGGAGAAGAGAGGAGACCGAGTGTTTGAAGATTCTGGTAGGCTCTGGATTTCTGGAGACCTCCCCTTCCCAGGGCACATACAGGGATGCCCAGTCACACAGGGAGAACCCCACAGTGGTTCCTCTAACCCCCAAGATGGCCCCGACCCCTCTGCTAGACACATAAAGGAAGCGCCGTTAAGTAATAATGCTTTTAATAAAATTAAGTTCTTAATAGCACATTTCATACATTGACCCTCCCCTTCTTGGTTCTCTGCCCGTGTGCAACATCACTTTGACTTGATCATTCATGGGTTGAGTTTTCCTCCTCCCTGTTCATTTTGCTTTTGAAATCTTTTTCTCCTCAGCAGGGATGTCTTCCCTAGATGCCTCAAATGAAGTATTGACCACAATCCTACTCTACTTTCTACAGTGGGGAGACCATCCTCTCTGCCCCAGGGCCGTCTCCCCCACCCCACCCCCTACCCCACCCAGGAGCAGAGGGGATGGGCAATCCCTTCCCCGCCTCTGATGATACCATCCCAAACTAGGGGGGGAGGGCCTCCTAGGACAAACAGAATGGGGGGGGGGGAAATCACCCTAGGTGGGGTGAGAAGTAAATTAGGGAAAGGGACATGTTTGGGGTCTAGGGTCAGGGAGAGGGCATGATAGTCATTGGTGTCATGGGACTGGTCCCGCCCCCTCTTGCCAAAAGGAGAGCCTGGGGCCTCCCCCCAGCTTGGACAGGAAGGTCCCCACCTGATTGCAAGCAAATGGTACCAGAAGGCAAGTGCTTGAAAAATAAATGCCTCACATATAAGACTCAGGCTCTCCAATCGTCTGGGCTAGGGGTGTCCACCCCCAGGCCAGGGCACAACACATGACCCCTACCTGAATGAACACTGGGCAGGAACAGTCAGGGTCAGGGTTAGAGGTCACTGCTGCCCTCTGATCTGGATTCTGGGGCAGTTGAGACCGTCAGGGATGGTGGCCCTCCCTTTATCTCCCAGGAAGTCCTTCTTGGAACCTAACTTCATGCAGACAATAAAGCACTTTGCAGACCTGTGAAGCACAGTACAGTTTCAAAGGAGAACATTTATTGAGAACACTCCTTGCGCTGCTGCTTGGACTTCTCCAAAAGCCAAGTGGAGGGCTGGGTGGGAAAAGGGATGGGAAACAATCCCCTTAGTCCCCCTGAAGGTCTCAGGTAAAGCAGCCTGTGTGCATGTTTGGGAAATAACCTACCAGGCTCTCCAATCAGTCACGAAGTGGATTGAGGTTAGACTCTCAGAAGTACTTCATTTGGGCTCTAGAAGCTGGTTTGGGAGGATTTAAGCTAGTCTCTGTCCTCCCTACAAGCCCCAGATAATGACCTATGTATCACTTTGGACTGAGCAAGCACTGTGCAGCAGAGGCAAAGGGTGGGACAGAATGGCCTGACCCACAGGCCCCCTCTTCTGCTGCTCAGGGCCCAGTCCCCTTTCTGCTGTAGATGGTGTGTTCCACCCATTTAAAGACCCTCAGAACTGAACCTCTCTATTTGTCCTACAATTAAAAAACCCAAGGATTCTCCGAAGCAACCACAGCTGACTGGAAACTGCCAACCTTAAACCTGCAGCCTGCTTCCACCCTGACTTCTAAAGACGGGGCAACTCCAGACAGAGCCAGCCACTGCCCTCCTCTATCTTCCACTCTTTACGACTTTTATACATTCTACTGGACCCAGGGGCCCTCGATGCTACTAAACTTTAAGCTATCTGAATATTGTCTACTAAGTAACTAGTAATTCTTTCTCTCTCTTTCTCTAGGATTATATGAAATAAATTTGAATTATTATTATTATTAATTATTATTTTGTAGTATTCTTTTCTTTTAAACCCCTCGGTTTCTTTCTTTTCTTCTTTCTCTCTCGGTTTTTGTTTTTTTTTTGGTTAAAAAAAAAATCTATTTCTCTTAAATCTCACACCTCTCTGAGGTTCCCATGGGCCTGCTGGGCCTCAGTTCTCAGCTTCCCCTTCTCACTCACCTCCTGGGAATGGTGAAGGGGAAGGGGGGGGACACCCCAGGATCCTCAATCCTCAGCTTCTTCCTTTCTTGTTAATCCCTTTCTTTGTTTGGCTCTGCCTGCTCCCCCCCTGAGGGGGAGGGGGAGAGGGGCGGGGAGCCCATGGAGTGAAATCCAATCTAGTCACAGGGCCCCAGAAGGGACCAGGGTTCCCCCAGCCCCTTTCTCCACCATCCACACCAGGATGCTCCCCACAGAAAAGCAAATGAGATTCCTCCCCAAAGAAATGTGGGGGGGAAAAGGAACGCAAACCGGAACATATATTAAAAACACTTTAAGATTTAACTCTGAATACAAATGTATTTTTTTTTCTTCTTCTCTCCCTACATATATTCTAAACCTTCTAAAGTTTTTTTATTTTTTTTTAAGGATCACTTTATCATAAAATAAAATATCCTTTTCATATAATAAATTACCTAATAAAAAGTCTTTTTTTTTTTCATATTAGCCCAGGTTCTTTGCTACATTTATACGGTAATAAACGCCTTTATTAAAATAGAATATTAAATTATAAAGAACTGCTTTTTTTTTTTGCTATTTTTGTTTTCTCCCCTCTGCGTTGGTCTCCTTTCTTGCTCCCCACCCACCCCTCTCCTGTTTTGTCTCGCTATGCGTGTTTTGCGTTTGTGTCTAGGTCTGGCTCAACTAGTAAGGGTGGGATTGGATTTTCTGAGCCCCCTAGTGTAACAGTCTTCCGCCTTTGAGGGTAAGGAGTGGAGAGGGGGAGGGGGTCGACAGACATCCTTTCTTCCCACCCCCCTCCCCAGACCGCCCCCAGTGCACTGGGGGTACCCATTTGGTTTGGTTTCTATTGTACAGACATTTCAGGATGGCTCACGGAGGCAGCGAGGAGGGAAATTGTCACAGGCCAGCTTTCTTGGCCCCTGACCACCTTCCTCTCCCCTGCCTGGCTGGTGGTCTGGAGGGGAAAGTTGAGAAATGAGATAATTCACAACAGGAGGAAGGAGAGGAGGAAACCCCCTTGGCACCCCCATCCCTGTTCCCCTTCTCCTTTCAAGGAAGAATGGGACTCCAGAGCCATTAAGTGCTCAGAGATCACCCAGAACAGTCCCACCCCATTGCGTACAAGAATCCCCTGGTGCCCTCTGGGCCTCTCATCCCTGTCCTCTCCTGGCCCGGCCAGCGGAACCAGGAGGGCGAGAGGCCAGTGGCAACCCCAAATGAGTAGTGGGGAAGCAAGATTGTACAGTATTACTGAATCAGGTCCTGCCACACCCCAACTCAACTTCCACCTCAGATGGACCCCTCTCTGAAGACCTGGTCTCTCTCCTTAGCCACAGTGGGGTGGGGGTGGGGGTGACAGGGACACAGAGACTTCATGATTCGCAAGCTAATGAGGATTCAGGTCAGGCCCTGGGAGGGGTACAGGGAGGGGGGCATTGCAGGGGAGTCAGTGCCTTCCTGCTACCAGCCTCTCCTGCCTCAGGTCCTTTCCTGCTCCTGTAAATAGCAGACCCCCACCCCCAGATCCACAGCCAGAAAATCGAGCCCAAGAAGTACTCCCTAAATATAATGCCCAAAGATGGTGACAGTGGGAATCACCTTTAGATACCCTAGTATTAGACCCTTCCACACATTTTCACTGAGAAGTGAGATATAATCCATCAACAATTTAAAGGTGTTTGCTCAGAAAGGTGGAGGAGAGGGCTTTCTGGTGCCTGAAGTTCAGTGGTATCAAGATGTTCTTCCCCCGGACGGACTTCTCCACCCTCAAAGCTGGGCTGGAAGGGGCAGAAGGATCAGGAAGGGATGTAGTAAGAAGAGCAAAGAAAAGTGAACTCCACAGCTGCCCGGGGGAAGAAAAGAAATAGAACTCGCAGGAAGGGGAACAGGAGAAGGGAGCAGGGTAAGGGACAGTGGAAAGCTGAGGAGTGGCCCTCGCCAGCTCCTTCCAGCCCAGCTGTACAGGGACAGATGCAGTCTGTGCCCTCAATGGAACGGCATGCACCCCCCCACCCCCACCCCGAAGACTTCTGCTGACTTCCAGGAGAGCCCCGACCTCCGAGAGTTATGAAACCTCTTGACCAGATCCTCAAACAGGATGTGGGGTGGGGATGGGGGTGAAAGGGTCATGTTAAGAGGTCAGAGGTCAGGACTAGAGGGCTTGGAGATCCGAAAAAGCACCTCTGGGTACACATTGGAATTCTCCCTCTCCCTTTGCCCTATTGCCCAGAAGAAGTAGGGTGACACACAGATGGGGATGGGGGGTGGGGGTGCGGGTTGGGGGTCAGGATTAGGAGCTTCATCTTAACCTTAGCCACCATCTCTGGCAAAACAAGTTTCTCTTAGCTGCTCCCCGATTTTAGAATGTGTTGAGGTATCAGAGTTGTAACTCTAGTAACATTTCTGGTCCGGCCCCCTCCCAACCTACCCGGAGCTGGGGGACCAGCGGCTCTGCAAGTGGCCCACCCTCCAGCCACCACAGTTGTCTTTCCCCGAGGCCCCCCACCCCCAACAAGCATCTCTAAGCACCTTGCCCCTGGAATCACTGATTTCCAAAACGCCTTACTGGAAAACAGCTCTCGGGCGGCCCCTGGGGAGTGGGCCTGGAGGTATGGGGCAGGGTACTTAGGAGAATATTCGAATGGCTTGCGTGGCTGTGATATGGCAGACGGGACACTCGGGGTCCGTCCTCTCACAGATGCGAACTGCACACTCCATGCAGAAGAGGTTGTGTCCGCAGGGCACCAGCGCGGCGGTCACCTCGCTTTCGAAACACACCATGCAATCGCGCCCGCCGCCGGGGCTCCGCAGGCCGCCCCCCCCAAGTTTGGAGAAGCCCTGGAGAGGCTCTCCGGGCGGGCGCCTCGGGAGTCCCGCCAGCTCCGCGGAGGTAGCAGGAGAACGATGGGCGCCCGGGGGCCCAGCACGGGCCTTGGCCGAGGAGGAGGAAGAGGAGGAGGCGGAGGAGAAGAGCACGGAGGTGGGCGTGGCATTCTCCTGGCCCGCCCAGAGGGGGGGGCTGGTCTCGGCCACCCCGTAGTACACATCCTGCTTGCCCACTCCGTAGCCCGGAAACAGGTACCCGCCGTAGCCAAAGTCGCCGCCCTGCTCGCCCAGGCGTGGGGCCTCAAAGCCAGAGTCCACTCCGCACTCGCCGATGCAGCCCAGGCTGTTCTGCCGGAAGGTGGAGAGGGGCTTGCAGCCCGGAGGGTGCACCCGCCAGGCCTCGGAGTAGCGGCTATCCAGTGCGGCGTCGGGGCTCCCCGCCAGGAAATCGTTCTCATTGTTGTACTCGAGGATCTTGCCCGTGCGCACCGCGATGTGCGTTTCAATCTCCTCGCGCGCGCGCTCCACGTTGCCAGGGGCCCCGGTGATCTCAAACACGGGGTCGCGGTCACGGCTGGGCGTGATAATGTACGTGTTGGTCTGCTGCTGAATGCGCTTGATGGTGGCCCCCTTGGGGCCCACCACGAGCCCCACCACGCGGTAGGGCACCCGCACTCGGATGGTCACCTGGCCGGGCAGCGCCGGCGCCACGCCGAAGGCAGCGCCCGACTTGTTGCGCGAGGCGCGGATCATGGAGAAGTGCTCAGCGGCGGAGATGATTTCCCGCCGGGCGGTGGCCACGTCCTCTCGCCGCCCAGTCACCATAAACACCGGCTCCTCGCCCCGCACTGGCGTCTTGATGTAGGTGTTGGTTTTGGCCCTCAGAGCCTTAATCTTACAGCCTGGGGTAGGATGGGAAGGGGTGGTGGGGGGGGCAGGCAAGACAAGACAAAACAGACCCACAGGACAAGGTTGGTGATGGCACCAATAAGCTGCCCGATCTTACCCAGAGACCACAGCTCCCCAAGGACCCCTTAGGCTACCCTTGAAAACACAACCCCTCCCCGCCCCCATCCACCTTGACTGGAACCAGCCCCTCCCGGGATCTCCAGTCTACTCAATGTCTTTATGGACCACAGATGTCAAAATGGCACCAACTTTCTTCGTGTTCCGCTCAGGACCCTCCCTGCTCACTAGCTCCTTGAAAAATCCCCAAATACTCACTGACCCTTCCAGGCAAGTTGCTGGCTGAGAATCTACACACGAATTCCTCCCCCACCCACTGGCTGATAGGCACATAACTTCCAAATTACTTAAACACTGCACCTGTCGCCGTCACCCGTCTTTCCACAGAACCTCCCATAGCCACTCGGTCAGCCCCCTACAGTCTACTCCTTACTTAACTTCCACTCCCGAAGCATCTTCCCAGTCGACCCTGGAGCCCCTGACCCCTATCTTTTGGGTGACACCCTCTCCCCAGGCCTTCTCCCCACTGTCTCTCAGTGAGTGCCCCAGTTCACAGAGCTTGCAGCAATTAGTGGAAGGTGGGAGGCGAGCCTGGGTCTAGAAGCAGTGTTCAGGAGGGAGAACAGGGGTATGAAGATAAAATGAATCGCCGTGTCAGGAAGTGACACCCGCCCAAAGAGATTTCTTGGCCCCTGGTGCCAAGAGAGCAGACATGGGGTTGGGACCCGAGTAGGGTAAGGGGCAGGGTATGTTGGGCCTGGCCTCCTGCTTCGAAGGAGTAGATTAACGCAGGAGGAGAGAGAAGAAAGGCCCAGACAAAGAGAGACAAAGGGAGAGAAGGGGAGAGAGAAAGGTGAAAGAGACTGGGAGGCCCAGGCCATCCCCGAAGACTGCGGAGCTGGATGGGTGACTGAACAAGCCCCTCTCCTTTCCCACCCCCCCACCTTCACAAGAAGCCTCAGAGACTCACACACTTTTCCTACGAAGCATCCGCCACGTGTATATGAGTTGGCACACATGGTCCTAAGAACCGTGGAGTGCTATGTGCCTCTATCTACACCAACGCTAGTGGGGTGAGCCTGCCTGATGCACACTTTCCAACCGCCCTCCTTTCCCACCCTTCCATCTGCATCGACTCCACGCACCTCCAACTTTTGCCCTTATTCACACCCCTCTCCAGGCATGCAACTCACTGTTCTCTGTCATGAGCGCCCGCCCCCCCAGACACACACACAATCACCCGATCGCCTCAAAATCACGGGAAGCGTCCTATTTTCTGACTCTGCCAAGCCCCTAAAGACAGGCCCCAGGTGGGATCAAGCATGTGAGCCTCTGCCTCCATTCCAGACGGCCTCTGACACTACCAAATTATGGGGGGGTGGGAGGAGGAGAGAGTGGGTTGGGACAGCTTTCCTCACCTTCCAGAAACCTCTCAAGAAGGAGGATCTGTTCCCCCTCCCTGTGTTCCAGACTTCTTGTCAGTTCTCCAGTCCTACCTGTTGTCCAGCACATGCTTGGCT
Organism: Echinops telfairi; assembly: GCF_000313985.2. NCBI lineage: Eukaryota > Metazoa > Chordata > Mammalia > Afrosoricida > Tenrecidae > Echinops > Echinops telfairi. Next base: position 2,726,818 of record NW_022111325.1, read on the forward strand.
GCTATGAGGCAGAGAAGATTGAGGACTACAGGGGTCCCCTTGCCTACCACCTCCACTCACATGGGGCCGGGCTCTAAGTTTTGGCTCCACCAACCTATGGGGGTTGAGGAGGATGGGTCAGAGCAAGGAGAAAAGCTAGGGGCTCAGAGGTGCAGAATTGGAGGCGGACCTCTGCCTGGATTCTGCCACGTTGAAGAGGCATCTCTTGAAGGGGAGATCCAGGGGGCTTCACCTTCCTAGAGGTCAAACAGAAGAACACTAACACTGCAGTAGAAGGCGGGAGGCTAGACGAGAGGGAGGACTTCCATGCACTTAAAAAATGATGGAGAGGCTGATCTGAATAGGAGAAATCTCCCTGCTTTTATGAGGGACAGGCCAGAGGCAGAAGAGGATAGAATAATTCCGTTAAAATCCAGAGCCTCCCTAGAATATCCCACACCCAAGAAAAGACATCACTAGCCTTACCTAATTCCAGGGCTCTGGACCCTCCATTGCTGACCAGAAGACATCAACTTTCTAAACCAGATTATGTCCAGAGAAGCAGTGCCCCTGGAGGGTGGGGGAGTGTACAGGGGAGCGCATCTTCCCCACCTCCCTTCTAGGTCTCCCAGTGAAACCCCCTAACCACAGCGGGCCTGGGAGTGGAGGTGGGATGCAGACTAGGGGCCCATCCAGGCCACCTCCCCAGCCAGCAGCCTGCCGCCTGCCTGCCTGCCTGCCTGCCTGCCTGCCTGCCTGCCTTCCTCCCTCCCAGTCGGAATGCAGCTCCTCTATTGTTCCCCACTGTGGGACAGCTCCTCCCCCACTCCTCCCCCACCCCACACCTCCCCAGCCCAGCCCCCTTGGCAATTTCCAGACCCACCCACCCCCACCCCACTCCCCTTTGGGAAACTGGATGAGGAATGGTTCCCCAACATCCCGAGTCTGCTCCATCTGGACCCTCACCAACACACACCCCCCACAGCCGCTCAGGGATGCTGGAGCTGAGGAGGGTGTGGTATCAGACAGACTACACTGGATTAATTCTAAACACACACCCCCACAGACACCCACCCATCACCAAATCTTCAGGTGATGATTTCTGGCTCCCCCCCACACCCCCTTCTTACCCTGTCCCACTCTCTCACTACCAGAGGACCCCTCAACAGGCCTCTGGCCCCTGGCTGTGGCCAACCCAGAACAAAAGCCTGAGAGAGGGAAGCTGAAAGGTCCAGGCCTGGGACATCACACTTCCGTGGAGGCACCGCTTCCCAAGCTCCCCAGACCATCTAACTTGGGTGTGTGGGTAACCAGAAGACCCCCTTGTCCTAGCTGCCCCCCTCCCCAACTCTCCCCCATCCTGGGACCCTCCCCTGAGCCACACCCCCTTCCATTCCAACACTCAACCCAACAAAGAGACAGCTACTCTGTAGGGCTTCCCGGGCCAGGTCTCCCCCAAAGTCTGTTAACTCCAGGAGTGTGGGGGTCTCACGAGTGCCCCCGCCCAACCTACTAACAGACACCAGGGGCTGGGACTTTCGAGTGACTCTTTACACATTCTGTGAACATTCTCCCACTCCCCCCCCCCCATAGGAGTGGACACCCCCTCTGGACAGCCTCCCCGGATTGGGAGACCGAGCCCCCTCCCCTTTCCCTCTCCCAGTGAGAGGATATTTCTTTGTCTGAGGGCAGAGCCGGGCGGGGGGGCTGGGTGGGGGGGAAGATCGGGAGAGTCGTCCCATCTGTGGGTAGCAGGGAACTTTGTGGCACTTGGAAATCAGGGGAGGGGGCGGGTCCCCCTTTGTAGGGAAAGGGACAGAGACGGAGGCAAGCAGGGAGGAAGGAAATGAACTTTCTGTGCTGGGGACGTGGTGCCCCCCCCAAGTCCCTCCCCACGGTCCCGGAGCCGCTTACCTTGCCTGCCCACGATCTCGGCCACGTGCTCGGAGGTGGGCACGGGCACACACTCGGTGGTGTTGCTGCTGCCCTTCAGGCGCAGCTCGGCCTCTTTGTAGAGAGCGCAGAGCTTGG
>NW_022111325.1:2729464-2781040 GCF_000313985.2 Echinops telfairi
GGTGGGGGGAAAGAGAGGCAAAACCAAGAAAGCAGATCTCCTCTCCTCTCCGGGGGTGACGGGGGGCGGGGGGCTGCGGGATCTCTGCCCCCACCCCTCCCTCCTCGGACCCGGAGTCTCTAGGCCCCGCGGTCCAGACGCCCCCTTTAGGCTCCCGCACCGAGCCCCAGTCCAGGAGCGGCGCTCAGTGGCCCCCAGTAGAGCCCAGCCCCTTCCAGCGCTCAAACTCTTTTGTTTTAAATGAACTGGATGGAGCAGCATGGAACTGACGGGAGGGGGGCGCGCCGGGGGCGCCCGGGGCATGCTGGGAGTTGTAGTTCCCCGTCCGCGGGGGCCGGAGACAAATTCCTTGACCCGAGGCGGCTAGGGATGTGCCCTTCCATCGCCACGCGTGGCGCGGAGGCAAAACTGGGGGGTGGGCGGGTGGGACGGGGATCGAGGTCCTAATTTTGTCCAGTGGGGAGCCCGGGGAGAGGGGGCAGGGGGCAGAAACTGCACGGATTGGAGAAAGGCTACCGGAGTGCGTCCCCCCTACCAAGACGGGCTCCCTCCCCGGCCCGACCGGTCCGGGGTCCCTCTTTCTTATGGTAATGAGGGGGGCGAAAAGGAGGGGGGCCGGTCGCCGCTCGGTGGCTGCGGCTTCCTCGCTCTCTCTCCGCTTCCCCCTCCCCCCCTCGCGGACTCGATCCGGGGCTCCGGGCCGCGCGCGCGGGGCCAGCGTCTCGGCGGAGCAGACAAAGCCCGCAGCCGCGATGGGGGCAGAACCGCGCTCGGTGCGCCGTGGGGGTCTCGATGGGCTGCCGGGCTGGAGGATGAGACGCCCTGGCAAAGCCCAGGGTCTCCTTCTCCCCGAGCGGCCAGCCATCTCCCACGCCCCTGGGTCTCGGAGACACCGGCTGGGAGGTGAGTGGAGCGGGCCGGGGAGGGCTGCGGAGTGACGGGGTGGGGAGAGGGAAACAGCGGGGAGGAGTTGAGGGCAGGGAGCGAAGGTCTTATAGACGTGATGGGGTCCCAGTGTGGAGTACGCACCTTGAGTTTGGGGTGCGCCCGAAGGAGGGAGGAGAGAAAGAGGTAGTCTGAGGATTGCATGGGGTGAGGGGTGGGGGGGTCTGTTCTTTCGGCCCCACCTTCATTCCAGGTCACTTCACCCACCTCTCCCCCATTAAAATCCACTCCGTCCATCCCTTTGGCCCTGCACGTTTAGTGGAAGTGGAAATACATTCTTTAAGGGCTTGCGTTCGATGATTGGATGGGCTTGGGGCAGTTGGAGCACAAGGCAGTCATTTCTTTCCCCTGACTTCCTTCTGTGAGGGTCTGTCCCAAGAGGAGAAAGGATAGCACTGCAGCTTGAGGGCCTAGAGTCAGATTTTAAGAAGGACTTCCCCAAAGACTTGCCCCAAAGCGGGGCCAACTACAGAGAAGCCTTTTTCTGGGTGTGGAAACCGAAAGCGGCTGTGAACTGTGTTTGTTTTCTGAGGTGGTCTGCTCACAGACCAGGCCCTGGAAGAGCTGAGCCACACAGCCCAGCTCCCTAACTCCTTAGAAAGAGTGGATTTGCACACCAATGGGCACACTGCAGGGCGCTGGCTCCCGGGCTGTGTAAAGATCCTGGAACCTTGCCTAAGGAACACCCCCCTCTAGAGGCCCCGGAATTAGGGAGAGGGGCTTCCTGGATTGAGAAATTTAAAGGACAATGAAAACCAACTGCATTGTAGAGTCAGGCACCGCCAACACCGCTGGGCAGGAGTGGAGAAGGAGACTCCCAGGGATGGGGTCCTGGGGTAGGGCTGTTCCCCATCCTGGCCCCCTCTCAGTCTGCCCTCGGGACCTGGACTGAAAGAACTGCCCTAGGGGGACCAGAGCTCTTGTTGGGGATGAGTTCTCAGGTGGCTCTTTTCTGCTTTTCACATTAAAAGACAGCCAACAGTTGCCCGGGACTGGGACCTGGGCTACCGGCTAGCTGAGCCTCTCTGCACTGAAATGAGATTCCCACCCCTCAAAAGACACTGACCCTGAAAGTGCCCTGCCACTACTTTCCTCCCTGCTTAGCTAATTACAGCAGGAGGTTAATGACCATAGAAGCCTTGGGGATTTGGCCCCGGAGAGGGAAACAAAAGGCAGAAACCAATGTATTCCGAGTGGGGAAGGGGACAGCTGCCGAATGGGCCCAGGGAGGCGAGCATCCCTGCTGGACTGAGTTACTAATCCAACAACAAGAACAACCAGCCCCCAGGGTGCTTGTGGCAAGGCGCTGTGTGTCTGTCCTTAAAGTCCCCGCTGCAGTGCCACACAAACCTGCTCTGGGTAGAAGAGAGGCAAATGTGAAGCCTGCCACCCTGGAGGGAGGTGTGTGTGCGCGCACACATATGCCAGTGTCGGGTACCTACTCCTAGTGGGGACTTCCTGGGTGCTTGGCAGCAAGGGATGGGGTCATTCTCTGAGGCCGGTGGCTTCCTTTGTTCAGGGAAGACCTATCTCTCCACCTCCTGACCTCAGGTGACATTGAACCTGGCCAAGCCAGATTCTCTTCCAGGAGCACCCCTCCCTGCCACCACCACCCCACTCTCCTAGAAGTATTCGGATTTTGCTTGGAAATGGATGACTATGCCTACCCACCCCTGCGCGCCCCCACACCACCACCACCTACACACATCTCACACCCTGCCCACGCCCCACCTTGTGACCAGAAACTAATGTGTTATATCACTCCCCTTCTAGGCTTTGTCACTGTCTCCCACCCCAGTCCCCAGTGCCCAGCACCAAGCCAGAGCAGAGGCCCAGGAAGGGTGTGTTGAATTCGACTGTCTTTTCCAAGCTCGGTAGTGTGGAGGAAGGAGTAGGGCTCTGTGGCTTGTTGGGTCTGCCACCCTGGCAGTCATTTCATGCTGGGCTTGTGTCCTCGTTGCTGACACAGAAAGCAGCAGGCTGATCCCTAACACGGAGCCTGGCTCCTTTGGCTCCTGGTTTCCTGACCCGTCCTTCTCCCCTGGCAGTTTGCCTTTGGCCAGGTTGTGGTCTTTGTGAATGCACCCTCATTCATGCATTCATCCATGCACTCGGCCCAACAATTGCTGTTGAGCTTCTAAGACAACCTGACCCACCACCAACCACTGCAGAATCACTCTATGTCTAGACTGGCCAAAATTAGACCCTCCCAAACAGCAGCAGGTGTTTCCAAACAATTCTTGTTGAGCACTGGGATGCGGGCTAACTCCATGTCTTGACACCTCTCCCTCTCTCTCACACACACACACATACACACAAACACACCAGGTTCCTAGCCCTCAGCCTGAGGAACAAAGGGCCCCACTGAGTTGTGGAGTTTGCTCTAAGTGCTGTGTGTGTATGTGTATGTGTGTGTAGGTGTAGGCAGGAAAGGTGGCCTAGCGGAGGAGAGGGGTGGCCCAGGCTTCCTGTATATGTGCTAATCTCTGTGGGGTGCTGTCCCCCTCTGGCCTCTGGGCATTTGTCATCACTGTCTAGGCACACAATAGGGAGGGGGCACATACCTAACACTTGTCCCTTCCCCCACTCCCTTCCATTCTCAGAGCCCCTGGGGAGGGGAAGACAGGGCGGCCCCACCAAGGCTGCTCCGCCATGCAGGTTGGCCAGGAGAGAGGTTATCACATCCATCTCTCTGTTCTTCCAAGTTCCCTTCTCCATCTGGCCCAGTCAGCCGAGCCGCCTCTCCTGGGCTTTATGGGCTTCTCATTTTTTGTAGTACCCTTCCTTTGTGGGAAGTTCACCTTGCTATCTGACCATACTTCTTCCTGCTGAGGAGGCAACTCCTCTCTTCTTGGTGCCTGAAACTTGCACGACTCATTCAATAATTAAATTCACTTGACGAGGATGGATGCACTAAAGAAATAGCAGACTGGGGGTGGGGTGGGGGGATAGCAGACTTGATCCCTGCCCTCAGTGAGACATAGACTCTAGTCCCTGTGACCCAGAGAAATGGCCAAACAGGATGAAAGGGATGTGCAAAACTGGCCTTTGCTATTGTGAGGGCTACAGAGATTGGAGGGGAAAGCTGTAGGACACTGATGGCCATGACCCTGAGGGGCCAGCCTGAGGTTTGGACCTGGGTAGACAAACACCTGCTTCTCTCTTGGGACCATGAGCCACTCCCCCTCCCAGGTCGCCTGCACAGACTGATTTCCCCAGGGAGGGCAGTTCAGAGGGGCTGGGCCAGAGCGTAGGCTTCCCAGGACAGCTGGCTGACAGGGCCCCTCTGGGACTCAGGGTGGAACCGAGGCGTCCGGGAGGCGGGAGGCGCTTGACACCTGAGCTGTGACAGTTGGTCCCCAGATTCCTCACCCAGCGGGCGCCAGCTCTGGTTTCGGGCTGGAACAAGGTAGGCAGAGGGGTGCCTGGTGCCAGTCAGACTTGGGCGCTTTCTTGATGCAGAAAAAGGGAGACAGACAACATTGCCCTGGTAGGGTGTTGGCGGTGGGGTGGGGGTTTCCTCCGGTGCTGTCTGTGTAGCAAGCACTGTGCTGTGCTGTGAGCTTTCGGGGAGACTGAGGCAGAAGGGGCAGCCGACGCTGCTTTCAATGAGCTCTTTGGTGAATGCGTGGATGAAAGACAGATGGGCTGCTTGGAATGTCAGCCGCCCAGGGAGGAGTGGAGCCAGTTAGTACATGGCCCTCTTCAGCAAGGACCCACCGGCCTGACCTTGTAGAGAAAGAGAAGGTGGGCTCTGTGGCTCCCTGGTGCCTCCTGTGCCATCAAGCAGCCCTTTTCAGGGAAGGACAGTTGGAGGTGGGTGGGTCGGTCTTTACCGATGGGGTCTCCCCGGTTCCTGTCCTCCATGCTGTGAGGCTGCCCAACCCGAGGGGGTTGCAGCTCACAGAGGTTACGTGGCTTGTCAGTTACACCTCCCGTAAATGAAGACTCACATCCAAATCCAGATCTGTGTGTGACTCTGGAGTCTAGGACCCAGAGTTAGACAAGCGCTCCAGGAGCGCCCTTCTGGAGACCAAGGAGAGAGTTGCTCTTGAAGCGGGAACCCTTTGGGAGGCCCCCTGGGAGAATGTTCTGCAGGGCTCCGGCAGGGTGGTGGGGATGAGTGAGCCTTATGCAAAGGAAGAAATGTCTGGAGGTTGGTGCCAGGAGTGGGGAGTGAGGAGTCGGGAGTGGGGGCAGGTTAGGGAAACTCAGAGGCCTGCAGGTTGAGCAGGTGACCCCTTTGCCTAGATCCTGGGGAGCAGGGACTGGAAGGTCCTCGAGTCTCAGCCACCAGGTGGCGCCTCAGGCCAACTGCTGGGGGTGGCTCCCATCTGGGCTCAGACCAAGGGCCCCAGGTGCTACTCAGCCAGGACTCTGCCCCACCTCGCCCCCTGGATCATCAGGAGCTTCCACCTTGCCCTTAGCGTCTGGTGGGGCATCTGACACAGGCTCAGGGTAAGAACCCTCATGGCTGAGACCTGGCCAGCTGCCAGCTGCCCGAGTCCCCAGGAGAGGGGGAGGCGAAACACTTGAGTTCAACTCACCTGGGTGTGGAAGCCTTGGCCTGCTCACTGCACGGTGGGCGGTTCAAACCCACCAGCCGCTCCGAGAGAGAACGTGGATGCTATCTGCTTCTAGAAAGACGTACAACCTCAGAAACACGGGTCCTTGTGAGCCCAATCTACTCAATGGCAGTGAGGACTTGGACCTGGGAATGAGTCCTGAACTCCCTGCTGCTTCGTACCGGTGTGGCCTATTCTCCCCGCGTAGGAGGGACAATACTCGTACCAACGAGGGGGCTTCAAAAAGCTCATGGAAAAATTCAGTTCTCCTCCGATTCTATCGTTCTGCAAACTTTCCGAAAGCTCCTCGTACCTAATACGGATTGAACGTGACCCTGCTGTGTTCCAGTCACTGAGGACGCACACAAGACAAAGCCCCTGCCGTCGCACAGCAGAGAGTGGGGTGGGGGAGGCCGGCATCAGCAAACAGATCGGGCAGTTTTTGCTAGTGATACTCACCAGGCGGAACAACAAAGCAGGGTACGGCAGTCGAAAGGTTTGCGGTGGCTACTTTAGAAAGAATGGTCATTGTGGGAGTTTAGTTGGACTTGCACAAAGGAACCCTGGGGCACAGGGGGCTAGGTGTCGGTCCTTGGGAGAAAGATGCAGCAGTCTGCCCCGGAACCGCCTTTGGGGGCTCTGGGGTCAGGGTGCAGACTGGGTGACAGTGGGTATGGGGATGAGAAGCACGGGGTGACGTGCCTGTCAACGTGTTGGCTGTGGTCAGTGTCATTTTGTTCTCTTGCCTTCTGTGTTGCTCCACCCACGGCCCCCTTGCTCTGCCCCACATTCTCCGTGCTTTCTCCCAGCAGCCTTACAGGGAAAAGGGCAGTCTGGCTCTGCCCCCAACAGCCCAGAGCCTCTCCTCCTCAACTTCTGGAAAATGACATCACCAGCCCCCTAGATGCGCGAACCAGGAATCCATGATTCCTCCCTTTGCTGCTCCCCCCACCCCCTGCCTTCCACGCCATCCACTGGGCGCTTTATAACACTTCACAGTCCATCAACGTCCCAGCCGCCACTGCTTCCCCCGACCCAAAGCGCCAATCTCTGCCTGCAGGGGCCTCTAACTGGTCTCCTTGTCCCCCTCCTGTGCTGCCCCCCTGCCCCCCTCCAACCCACTCTCCACACTTCTGACACACAGAGAGAGCATTTGAAAGAACAAATCTGATCATCCAGCGCTCCTGCTCAAAAGCCTGTGTTAGCTCCCTGTTGCCTTTAGACTAGAGACCAAACTCCTTAGTGTGAGAGACAACACCTTTAGTGTCTGGCCCCTGCTCACCTGGCCAGCCTGGTCTCTTACCTCTGCCCTGTGCCTCACCACCCCAACTCACCCCCAAGTCTCCACTTCAGCCACCGGAGCCTTCTTTTAAGTCTGTGAGCACACACGGTGTCTCCGCTTCACCTGGCCTTTGCCCACGCCACCCCCCTCTGCTCCATTATCCTTAATTTAAATGTGACTTTCCCTGGATACCTCCCCTGATCATTGCTGGGGGACTCTTCCCACTGATCACGCTCTGTTGTCACTGCCTGTTTATATTTAGGTTTTCTCAAGAGACTGGGCCTTGTCCATTTCCGTAGTCCTAGCACACAGTAGGTGCTCAATAAGGGTTTGATGTTTGGAAGCTGAGCCTTCCTACTGGGTCACCCCCTTACCCCCAACCCCCATTTCCCAATATTCAACATCCCTTCTGCTATTCTGTACGTCCTATCCTCCATACTCAGCCTCGGTCCTCCCTTTCCCTCCCCGGCCCACCTAGATGTCTAGGCCCTCACAGCCCTCCCTCATAGGACTTCTGGGACTGGCTCTCTGTAATGCCTGGTTTACAGGGTTCCTCCTCTCTCTGGCACCTTGTCTGAGGCCTGTACACAGCAGGAGCTCAATAATGCTATGGATTTGGGGGCAGATGGCGCAGAAGGGCTCTTCACTAATCAGGGCTCCTTTCCACTCAGTCACTGCCAGGAAAGGGCGTCTTGCGTGTAACAGGCCAGTGCTTGGTCCCGTGTCAGCACTCGGGCCATAGCACTGCCGGACTGAAGGCTCCCCCAGGGCCGGAGACACGTCCAGCACAGAGGAGATGCGCCGTCGAAGCTGCGGAGTGAATGACTGAACAACTTGTGTGACTCTGCCTTTGGGGTCTCCGTTTCCGCTTCCGTCAAATGGCATCAAGACGATACGGTGTGTTGGTAATGCCAGAGAGAGGAGCGCCCAGGCTGTGGTGTGTTTGCCGGTTTTCATGGCGATGTTCTCGCCCCGTGGCTGATTTCAGCCTTCCAACAGGACACTATGGAATGTGCAAAGCTGGGAAATGATGGGCTCTCCAGCAAGCCCACCCCAGCTCACCTCCATAAGCTCATAGGCTGGGGTAGCGTGAGCCACATGGCCTCCAAGACCCTTTCTAGAGCTTGGTCTAATGTCCTTATACCCACACTCACCCCACAGCTAGCCCTGGGGTTGGAGGTCAGTCTCTGGGCTTCTGCACCTCCACAAGTTTCTTGTGCCAACATCCAGGCTTCTCCATGTTAGGTGCCAAGGAGTCGGTACGACAGAAGGAAACACTGCCCGGCCCTGCGCCATCCTCCCAATTGTTCTGTTTGAGCCCCTTGTCCATCCTCTCTTCCGCTGCCCCTCTACTTTACCAAGCAGGGTGCCCTTCTCCAGGGACTAGTCTCTCCTGAGAACGTGCCCAAGTGTAAGACAAAGTCTCGCCATCCTTGCCTCTAAGGAGCGCTCTTCCAAGACGGATGTGTTTGTCCTTTTGGCAGTCCGTGGTGCTGTCAGTGTTCTTGTCCGGCACCCCCGTTCAAACTCACCGATTCTTCCTCAGTCTTCCTCATTCAATGCCCAACATTCACAGGTGTATGAGACCACGGAAAATACCATGACTTGGGTTTCAGGAGCACCTTATTCTTCAAAGTAACCTCCAACAGGCGTCTTCTCGCTCCCTGCCATCGAGTTGATGCTGACTCGAAGTGGCCCTACAGGGTAGGGAAGAACTGCCCCTGTGATTTCCAAGACAGTGACTCTTCACAGGAGTAGAAAGCCCCATCTTTCTCCCTCAGTGTGGCCGGTGGTTTCAAACTGCTGACCTTGAGGATCGCAGCACCACGTGTAAACCACTAGGAGTCCTCACAGGCTTCTTAGCGCCTCTTTATCGCCCATAGCTGAGCAGCCCCTCCATCCCCTCTCAGGTGGGTAATCGCACTCATGACCCCAGGCAGCCTTTTTGGACTCAAGGCTTGAGGGAGGTTTGCCCAAACCCTGATTTCCAGACCGGGTTGTGCACCAGGAAGACAATGTGATGGATGGTACTGGATTCCACATGTGGAAGTTGTTCAATTGGAGGATGGTTTGTTTATATTCTGGCCACAATTTAAAATAATGATAATAATGACACCAATGACGAGTACAAGGAAGAAGAAAATGTTCTAAAAGTGACTGTGGTCATGACTGTACAACTCTTCTTGATATGATTGAACTATGGAATTGTATGACATGTGGATGCGGTGCCAATATAACTTTTTTGTTTTTAAAGTTCAGACCTGCGTAGAGGGACATCTGTCTGATCTCCCCCATCTTTCTGTGCCCATCTTCTCACACTGGCCAGAGCTCCCTGAGGATGGGGCCGTGTCAAATCTACATATTTTAACATGTTTAACCTCCGACCTTGCTGGTCCCTCCCCCCTTTGCTTCCTCCCTGGCCCTGGCTGCGGCTTCATCCTCCCCCCACCCCACCTCCCGCCCCCCTCCCCTGCCCACATGGACAGCAGTCTCCAAGCCTGGAGCACATTTTCGTCCCCTTTTCTGCCTGGTTGCTCCAGCAGGAAGCCCGCCTGCAGTGTGGCGGTTAAGGAGGCTGCAGGCCAGGGCTCTATCCCGTGAGGAAGCCTGGGGACTCTGGGGGTGTCTCGGGGGCCCATTGGACCGCTCACTGCAAGGTCAGCAGTTGGAATCCACCAGCCGCTCCTCAGGAGAAAGGACGAGGCTCTCTATTCCGTAGAGTTAGTCTCAGAGACCCACAGGGGCAGTGCTTCCATGTCCGTGGGAGCCAGGAGGGAGACCCTGGGCTGCTTTCTGGTCAGTGCACCTCCTGGGAAACCAACACTCAGCGGTCCGCGGCTTGCTCGTCGCTCCGACGCCGCCCAGGTCCCCGCGGAGCTTGCAGATGAAGACGGACTAGGAAGATCCACGGTGGGAGGAGCCAGCGAGAGAGCCCAGCCCCGCGTGCCTTGTGTCCAGGCGGGGCCGACTTCTGCAAACGACTGCAAGTCCCCGAACCGGTTCCCCCTCCCCCCGCCCCCCACTCTATAAAATGAGCATAATGGCAGCAATTACCTCATGGGATTGTTGTGCAATTAGTCGAAGATGCGTGCGGAGCACTGACACAGCGTCTCGGGCGCAGAAAGTGCTTAATAAATGCTGGTGGTTATCGTTCAGAACCCGGCTTAGTCATCCCTTCCCCGACCGCAGACTGGGCCGGGGCGGGCTCTCTCCCCGGGACGCCGAGCTTCCCCTGTCCGGGCCCCGTCGCGCCGGAAGGACTCGTGCCCCGTGACGGTGTTCGGCGCGCCCGCAGGTGCAGGGCGAGTGTGAGGGCGTGGGCGCGTGTCCCCGAGGACGAGCGGGGCGGCGCGGCCGCTCAGGGCCGGCAGGTGGCGCCCGCGCCCGACCGCCCCCGCCCGCGGCCACCCCCCCCCCCCGCTCCCGCCCAAGTTCAAGGGTCTCCGCGGGCCTGCAGAGATGGGGCTCTTAAGGTCCCGGGGGGTGGGGGCGGGCGCCAGCCCCCAAGCAGCGAGGCTGACAATTGCTCACCTCTCCTGAAGGCTGTCTTGGGCTGACTTTGTGGGTGGGGGCCTCTGGGGAGAGGGGTCCCAGGAAGGGGTGGGATGCAGAGGGGCCAAGGATGCTTCGGGGAGTAGGGATGAGAGGCTGATAGTCTCTTGGGAGAGGGGACACACACACACACAAAACGAGAGATGGGCCGAGTCAATCAGTGAATCAAAAGCTGAGATTAAAAAAAAAAAAGGCTGCGATCTAGGAACTAGGCCCAGCAGGGGAGGGATGGGGAAGAGGGATGGACAATGTGGTAAATTCAGACGTGAGAGAGGAAAGGGAGGCCCCGTTTCCATGACAATTGGCAGTGTTTGTGGCAAACCAGGGACTCCTGGGTCCCCAGGGCCTTGAAACAGTGATTCACTACAGGAAAGGGGAGGCTGCTCAGCTACTGGGTGCTGGGGGCCCGGATGCCCTGCAGCCCCTTGGTGCTCAGCACATGCTCCCTCTGTGATGGAGGAACCAACTGAGGGGCAGGACAGTAGCCCATGGTGACATGGCTGAGACATAAGGAGCAGAGCTCAGATTGGAGCCCAGGCTAGTCTGCCTAGGGGGGACCCAGAAAGCAGAGGAGGAGCAGGGCATGGTGTTGAGTGAGGCAAAGACCCAGGAGGGACAAGGAAGGGCCTCTTCAGCTCCCACAGCCTCCCACCGGCCCTGCCCTGTGAGAGGGCCAAAGCGGGCAAGCCACGTGGCCTGACGTGGCTCAGAAACAATTCAGCAGCCACCTCACATTGTCCTGCAAGCTCAACAGCAGACCCAGTTCTGGTCTGCCCAATTCATGCCAATCTCTGTCTGTGTCCTAGCTCTAAGGCAGGAGTGTGTGCATGTGTGTGCGTGTGCACGGGTGTGTCAAGGGGTGAACACCATGATGTCTTGACCCCTTCCAAGCCTCCCTGGGAGCTCCAGGCCTCCCCAGCCCTCTGCTTGCATTCTGGCTCATCTGTTTCGGTTGTTCTCTCTTGTTCTAGTAGCAAAGGGGCATTCCCACCCCACCCCCAGGCCCAGGTGGCACGCAAGTGGGAAATCCACTCCCTCCCCTGCAGAGGGGGCGGAGGCTGGAGGAGCCTCAACAATCTACCAGTCCAGTCCTCTTGGTTTGTGGGTGAAGTCACTGAGACCCTGAACCAGGGGAGCAGTTTCTTTCAGGGCACAGAGTTAGTGGGAGAGAGAGAACTTGGGAATCTCCAGGTTCCAACTTCTAGGATTCCAAGAAAAGTCTTATTGAAGCTGGTACCGAGTTCCTGGGCACAGCCAGGTAGATGGATCCAGAGAGAGAATGCAGATCAGATCGAGTGGGATAATCTATGTGGTTGGCAGAGTGCAGCCAGTGGGGAAAAAATGTGTCCTAAGAATGCCCCGCCCGCCCACCCACCACATTGCATCAGGAATCCAGGGGTGGGGGGAGCTCAAAGGAAAAATTAGTCTCATGTACATATGTCTGAGAGAGGCCCGGCTGGGGAGGTGTAGTAGCACATCACAGGATCCGGGGCTCAGTGGGCTGTGTGGCCTCAGGCGAGCCACTTGCCCTCTCTGAGCCCTGGGTGATCCAGTGTGTGACCTACTTCCAGGTTGTAGGGAGGGGTGTGAGGAGATGGTGGGCAAGTCCTTCTGGGCTGACTGTGATGGGCTATCCCAGGATGCAAGCCCCACCTGGGGACTGGGAGGCTGAGCTGTCCTGTGGTGCGGAGGCTGGGATAAACCATGACCCTTGATCCTTGAGGGAGCATGGCAGGATTAGGAACCTTTGCATTACTTCCCTGGGGGCAGGGAGAGGATAGGCAGCAGGTTCCTGCAGACCCTCCGGGTGCCCAGAGACTGTGGGGGAAGCTGAACGCTAATTAGCCCTTGCTCCCTAATTCCACTTAATTGTCTCCTTTGGAGTATAAATTAGGAGGCTGCATCCATGACAGCACAGCTGGGCTGGTCAGGGATCCCCTTCCAGAGGGAGGCAGGCAGGTTCAAGGTGACCCCACAGGGAAGTCGCCCTACTGACAAACCCCTTACCACCCAGGCCCCCCCCCCCATGGGATGTGACTTCTCTGACTTCGCCCATGGCCACCAGTCTTCAGATTTGGGGGTTCCCAGAAGAGTCTAGCCCTCCAGGCCTGGTTGTATCATCAATTCTTGCACAGCTGGGGTGCGAAGCTATGGGGTCCTTTGCATGTGGACTTTGAAGTCAGGTTTCAAGTGTGGGTCCCAGGGCCCTCATTTACAACCCTCTGCCACACCTTCCTTTCTTTATCAAATGACAAGGTGTGATGTTCACTCTGAGGTGGGAGACAACAAAGGAAGCCCGAGTCCTAGCTCAGACTAATTATTGATTCAAAATACCCCAGGCTGTGGCTCTCCATCATTTCTGACCCACATCTAGGCAATTTGGGAAGCCTTTGTGGCACGGTGGCTACGCATTGGGCTGCTAGCCAAAAGGTCAGCGGTTCTAACCCAGCAGCCACTCCTCAGGAGAACCATGTAGCAATCTCAGAAGTACTCTGTCATGCGGGTCACTCTCAGCCCCAAACTCACTGCCACTGAGTCGATGCCAACTCATAATGACTCTGTAGGGCAGGGAAGAACTGCCCCTGTGCGTTTCCGAGCCTGTGGCTGTTGACAGGAGTAGAAAAACTCTCGTCTTTCTCCCGTGGAAGCTGCTGGTGGGTCATGAACTGTGGACCTTTCAGATCGCAGCGGAACACCTAACCACTATGCCATCAGGGTTCCAAAGAACCTCAATCAACTAGAAGGCAGTTTTCAGTAGGCTCGACTTTGATGTTCGGCCAACCTTGAGATCACCAGTGAGAATCTCAAAGGGCCCCTGGAGGGCTGCCCCTGAAGGCTCTCCACAAAAAGCCCCCTCCACCATCCCCTGCTGCCTCCCAGGATCCTCTGAGAAGCCCCAGCAGTGCTGATGAGAGCCCACTGCTTCTCCCCGCCCCAGGGGGGTGGGGGTGCTGGAAGCAGGCCCCTCCCTACTCATATGGGCCACGTCCTCCTCCGTAAAATGAGAAGACAGCCCCAGGTTACGAATGCGGCCCCTTCCTCAGTGTGTCTTTCAGTGGACAGTGGGATGTGTAGTTAAGTCTGAACCAATGTCCACACTCAGAAAGACCAAACCCGCTGCCATCGAGCCCCTTCTGGCTCAGAGAGTCTCTCCCTGGGGTTTCTGAGCCTATCAATTTTTAGGGGAGCAAGCTGCTTCATCTGTTTGTTTCCCACGGAGCAGTTAGTGGATTGGGACTATCACCCTTGAGGCTAGCAAGTCTAATGCCTGTAACCCACAGTCCCTGCAGGGCTCCTTTCTGACCGGGGCATTCAGTTCTTATCTAACCTTTCTAGAGTTGCATGAAGGAACCCTGGAGGTGTCGTGGTTACCTGTTGAGCTGCTAACTGCAAGGTCAGCAGTTCAAAACCAAGACGGGGCTTTCAATTCCTTCAGAGGGTTACAGTCTAGGAAACTCAACAGAGGCAGTTCTAGACTGCCCTATAGGGCCGCTGTGAGTCAGCATGGACCTGATGGTGGTGCGTTTGGTGTTTAGTGCAAGAAAGGTGTCGCCGACCCTTTTCAGCGATTCAAAAGCTGCCCACGTAACCAGGGGGGGCGACTGTGAGGAAGAACTTGTGAGCAGGAGAAGGTTCAGGCATTTCCAAGGGAGGGCCAACTTCCATCCCATGCAAGGGCTAGTGGAGGTTGTTGTGCAGGTCTGACTCTGCAGGAGCCAGGGAACTCCCTACAGTGGCTCGACCACGTCTACCTCCCAGCGCTGCCCTGGGATAATGTTTTACTAGTGATAGGACCTGTTATCCAGGTACACCATTATCTTCTTCGTACCTGCAATAAACATTTTATTGACTGCACAGCCCGTGCCCTATCTATTTAACAAGCAAGGACGATGGGGTTGTAACCTCTTCTCCGGAACCAGCTTGAGAGGTCAGGCCCTTGGCAGGCAGACAGACCTCTCTTTAAGCTCCTGCTGGACATCACACGAGCCAATGGGTGGAAAGAGCCTTGAACAGGCGCTGACACGCGGCGAATGAGCCCCCTGTCTGCAGTGGCCACCATCACCGAGGCTGCCTGGCTTCCAGGCCGGCGTGTGTGGGGAGAGGGCCGGATGCCGTGGCACGGCAGGAAGGTGGTGGCAAAGTCAGTTTTCACAACATGGTAGACATCATTAATTCAAGGCCACGGGATACTGAATTTATATCTGTGGAAAGTGTGGAAGAGATGAATGTTGTGATGTGTACTGAAAAAACAGCAGCAGCCGCCAACAAAACCTGACCCATGGTCATGCGGTTGACTGGGCCCCAGGGACCCTTGTGTTTAGGGCAGAACTGCGTCCCAAGAGCTCTCGATGCCATTTAAGAAAGAGGAGCAGGTGTTGACACTGGCATGTGATGAGAAGTCGGGGGTGGGGTGTTTGAGGGGTTTGGTTCCTGAGGTGGGGGATGATGTCTTCCTGGCGGGCCCCATGCCACATGCTGGGAATAGAGGGGGAGGGTGGCTGGGCCCACCTTCCACTCTTGAGGCATTTGCAGTCCAAACAGAGGCCCCCAGACACACCATCACTATAGTGACAGGGACACAGAGGGGGCACCTCACCTAGACTTAGTGATACTTTGAACTGAGGGTGAGCAGGAGCACTTGCCAAATCCAGGAGGGTTAGCAGAGAAGAAAAGGCTGGAATGTAAGGAGGGGAGGGAGGGGGGTCGCAGGCTGAGGCAAGAGACAGGGGCAGAGCCCAGGTTACAGAGGACTCTAAAACCAGGTCAAAGAATTTGGACTCTCTCCCGAATACAGTGAAGCCCTGTGGACACATAATGAGGTTTACATGTGGGAAAGAGCTGGGGTTTAGGGAGGAGGAAAGATCAGAGTCCAGACCAGGGTGGAGGCAGGAGACTGGTTGGGAAGCTCTTGTAGCCAATCACCTAGGCCAATCACCAGGGAGCCGGAGGCGGTGAATGGAATGGAGAGAAATTCTGGAGGGAGGACCCAACCTACAGGGCCTGGGGACTTATTGGGCAAGGGAGATGGGGGTGGGGGTGAGGCTGAGGAAAAGAGGGTGCTGAGAGACTCCATTGGGGACGTCGCAGGCTGGATGGCAGGTATGGGAATCTGCTTCTCAGCATTCTCAGGTGTTGAAAGGCCATTACTGGTTCTTGGCCCAGTGCTCCTGGCCCTCTGTGCACCGACTGGGAAATTCTGGCCCGGGGGCACCTGTGGCACAGGCCTGCATGATGTGCTGGCAGAAGAGTAGGGGACTGGTAGGAGTTCAGGGAAGTTCTGCCCCGCCTCCCATCTTCCAGAGCCTCTGGCCTGAGCTTTGGCTCCAAGGAGTGGGTTTGGAGTCTAGGAGGTCAGGGGGTGAGCTGCTTGGGCCTGGGGTCCACAGGGCAGCAGGGTGTGCAGTCCACAGGCAAGGAGGGGTTCTAGGCTGGGCTCTGTCACCTGCTGGTTGGGAGATGGTGAGCACCCCAGGTGGGGTTTTTTTAATTTAAAAAAAAATTATTATTAATTACTTTACTGGGTGGGCTCTTAAAAAATCTTCTAACAATCCATCATTCAATTGTATTAAGCATGCTTGCACATGTTGCCATCAACATTTCTTTCTTTAAAAAAATTATTTTATTGTTTTTATTTGTATACGCAAAAAAAATTATTTTATTTTATTATTTGTATATGCATACAACTCTTATCACAATCCATCCATCCATTGTGTCAAGCACATTTGTACATATGTTGCCATCCACATTCTCAAAACATTTTCTTTCTACTTGAGCCCTTGGTATCAACTCCTCATTTTTGCCATCAACATTTCTAAAACATTGCTTTTTCTACTTGAGCCCTTGGTATCCTCAACTCTTCTTTTCCCCCCTCTCCCCCTTGTGAGTCATTGAACAATTATATATTATTGGGTGAGGGAGGCAGAGGGAAAATGGAGCTGGTACAAAGGGCTCAAGTAGAAAATGTTTTGGCAATGATGGTGCAACAATGTACACGTATGCTTGATACAATCGATGTGCGGAATGTTGTAAGAGCGGTAAGCGCTCCCAATAAAATGATTTTAAAAGAATGATAAGTTATTGTTGTTATTTTGTGACCACTTTGGGCAGTGATGGTGGGAATGAACCCGTAAGTGCCACAGCGCGCGCGCGCACACACACACACACACACACACACACACACACACACACACACGCACACGTCTCCCCGTCTCATTCCCAGAGCCGGCCTTGCCTGCAGCAGCTCCCTGTCCGTGAGAATGTGAGAATGTGATTTGAATTAACTCTTGGGAGACAAATTACAGAAAGCAGGAAAGGAGGGGGGCTGTGGGGAGGAGGCAGTGAGTCACATTTCCATGTGTATTTTTCAAACTTTCCGAAGGGAGTTTGGAAACACCCTTTGGTTGTCCGTTTGCCACAGGCCCTCCTTAAGACCCCATGTTCCCTTCCCCTCCATCTAAACTGCCGTGCCCCGCTGGTGGGTTTGCCTGGGTCTCCAGGGAGCCCCTCCCCCTGGGGTGGGGGGGGCTCACGGTATGGAAGGGGCTTGGAGCAGTCTCCCCTGCAAGGTCACTTCAGCCCTCTGGTCTCATTTCAGTGCTAGCCCTTCACCTGCACTCCCTGCTCTGCCGCCCCCCCCCACCCCCCACACACACATATACACACACAATTGACTCCCAGCGGATCTGTGGGAGCTACAGCTGAATCGGGGACTTTGTCCCTGTCACCAACCCTCTGACAATGGCAGAGGACCTCCAAGGGCACCCGAAAGCCCTGGGCTTTCAGAAACCTCCTTCCTGCCCCAGGGCCATTCCCCTGCTGCCCTGCCTGCCAGCCTTCTCTCCTGTCTCTGCACCCCAACTTCTGAAGGGCCTGTGTCTAAGCCTGAGAACCTGGAGACAGCCCCCCACCAGGCCTCACACAGAGGAGGTGGACGAGGAAGGGACCTACTGTGTGCTGGCCCCAGTACCCCCTTGACCTCCTGTCAAGGACGCGGCCCCAAACCCCGGAAGGAACCTCCGCTCCATTTTGCACATGGAGACCCAGGCTCAGCCTGGGAAAGGCTGTGAGCTCTGGATGGTGCAGGAAAGGACCGGGAAGGCAGCCCCCAGCCCTAGTCAGCCCTTCCTTGCAGGCCTGCCCCCCCCACAGCTCTACAGCTCTCTCTGGGGTCCCTGCATTAGCCCCATCTCCTCTGGGGGCCGCCTCTCCCAGCCTCTGACTAATCCTTCCCACCCACAGTGCCTTGCCCTACCCCTGCTAGCCCATGCCAGCAACTGACTGCCACATCACACCCCAGGCCACATCTGGCTCTGTTTGGGCACACTCTGCCCTACATCCCCACCCCCACCCCCCGCCGCTGTCCCCCTATCCACGCCCCCATGCCCCCCCCTGCTTCCTCTACCCAGGACAGGACAGGGGTCCCTCCATGGACCCTTCCTTGTCCTCCTCTCCCTCAGCCTTCTTATCCTGCCTCCCAGCCTGGGTTCCCTAGCCATCTGGGTACCTCCCTCCCCATAGCCTGACTCCTTGGACCCCCTTCCCAGACCCTACTGGGCGGCAAATAAGAAAGAGACCATTTTGCTAGGTCTGAGCTCCAGATTCACAGGGACCCTACCCTACAGGACAAAGTAGAACTGCCCCTGTAGTTTTCCCAGGCTGTACCTCTTTCCAGGAGTAGAAAGCCTCCTCTTTCTCCCTCAGAGCAGCTGGTGGTTTTAAACTAGTGGCCTTGAGGCTAGCAGCCTTCCATGTAATTGACTCCCTGGCAGTACTTTCTGAGTTTAAGCTCTCAGAGTGGCCCCGGGGTGCGGTTGGAGGCCTGGACTCCCAGGGCTTAGACTCCAAGCACCCAGTCCTCAGTCTTGTTGCGAGTTGGGGCCTGGTGGGGTGGAGTGGGGGGCTGCAGTGCGGATCCAAGGGCTAGCAGGGGTGTAGCTGAGCCTGCTGGAGGAGCCTCAAAGGAGGAAATGTAAAGTCTGCCACCAGAGCGGGCTGAAAGGGGAGGAGCCTGAAAAGCCCTCCAGCAACTGGCCTTCCTCCTCCCTCTTCCTAGCTTAGCAACCGTTGCCTGGTAAATATTTGCCCCACCAGGATCTGGAGCTGGAACCCTGGCACTAACCAGACAGTTGCCCCTCCCCTCAATTCCTGAGGCTTGCCTGTGCCCACTCCCCACTCCTGGACCCCCTGGCCTGGGTCCAGCTGTGATTACCCTCCCACCACCCCCATCCTGAATCAAATCTCCAAGTTCAGTTCTTCTTGCCTTGCCCTGGACTTCCTCCCCAACCTGCTCTTTTCTCTACTTTGCCCCCACCTCGCTCGCTCTCCCTCTGGTCCATTTGACGACCCTTGATCCACAAATGTCCCTGAGTGAGGCCTCACCCCTAAAGCAGGCAGGTCCTCTGCCTCTTCCCACCACACCCCACTCAGTGCCCAGCCTGCCTCTGGCTCCTAGCCTAAGAGCCCCAGGACCCTACCTCTCACCTCCAACAGGAAGTGCCCAGCCACCCCTAAGCCCCCGCTCAGCGTGCACAGCCCCAGGGGACATTCAAGAGGGATGTGGGATGTTTTGCTGGACACCGTGTCCTCCATCACCAGGCCAGGAAACGCCTCGTCAGGAAGCCAGCGCCATGGGTACCTCCTCTGGGGGCACAACTGAGGGGACCATGGCCAAGAGGAAACAGATACCCCCGGTCTCACCCTCAGGGCCTGAGAAGCAAGCCCCCCTCAGCCTCTGCATCCGCTCCTCCCAGCCAGGCCACCCCAGTCCCCCTCCCCACCAATCCCCAGTGGCTTTTCTCTTTACCTGTCCCTGTGATGAGGAGCCCTCTCAGGACTTCTAGCCGAGGCAAGGTGAGCTTGGGGTGCTCTGTCAGCTTTGGGCTTATTGGGCAAACCGGGCCCATACATACTCCTGTGGGCTGGCTTAGGGACTGGAATCTGGGGAACTGGACTGATGCTGATCTAGACATGAGGGGTTGGACTGCGTGATGTCCCAAAGACTCCTCCCAGCCCAGAAGTTCTAGCTGCTAGGTGCCGGCTGATTGAGAAGCACTCGCCCTAGCCCAGCCCCTGCCCCAGCCCACAGAGCCTCCCGCCAAAGTGCCTGATCTTGACCCAAGCCCTGCCTGTGTCCACCTGCCCACCTTAGACAGTCCCAGGAGACGCTGGGACACAGAGACTGGACCTGAAAGCAGCTCGTTGTCCTCCGGACTCTTTCCCTCGAAAGGCACTCTGGGCTCCCATCCCATAACCCACAGCCTACTCACTGGGAATCCACTTTCCTAGGGGGACCCCGTGGAGCTTGGGGATGCAGGAGGTGGCCTCACCACAAAGCTCATGCGGTGACACTCCCAAGTCCCCCTCCATTGCAAAGGTCAGTGTTTCCGCCTGGCATGTGTCTGTAAGCCTTGAGAAATAATAGTCATTTATTTTAAAAAGAGGGCGTCTTCTCCAGTGTCCGAGCTTCAGGTAGGGTGACCAGACACTGCTGTTGGGCCCGTGGCTGCTGGGAAGTTAGCACTATTCTATCACGCTTCAGATCCCACCAGGCTGGGGCGCAGGGGCCAACGACAAACCTTTCCGGCCTCACTTCTTGGAAGTGTGTGTGCGGCCTGGGGCGAGGGGGGGACCTTCTCTCCAGCTCCAGCCCCAGCCCTGCCTGGAGTTGTGGCGCTTCTGTTTGTTTCCTTGGCAACAGGGAGAGGAAACCCCCCATTTAGGAAGCTGGGGAGGCCCCAGCAACCACACACACACACACACACACACAGACGCACGCAGCCGCCCACACGCAGCCCTGTGCGTCAGCACTAGCAGTCGGCGCTGCAGCCCCGGGAGGGCGGGCAGGGGAAGAAATTGCGGGCTGTCCGGTAGCCAGCCAGCGCCAGATCCAGACCGGCCCGAATTTATCTGTTCCTGGACCCAGGCTCCGAACACATAGCCCAGACCCTTCCCAGCCCTGACAGCCCCTGCCCACCCCCACCCCCCCAAGGCGAGGAGCGGCTAAAATTGAGAATGGAGAGGAGATGGGAAAGACAGAGGCGGGAAGATCTCCCGCTAACCTGGGTTCTGCGGGCTGCCGGGTTTGTTTGGCCCGTTCTGGTCTGCTGTGTCCTTGTGGCCACCAACTGCAGCGCACGGAGCCCTCGGGGCTCCAGGTGAGGTGGGCGTGGTGTCTTGGCCCAGAAGGTGAGGTGGATGGTGTGGAATGTCTGGACTGCCCCCCACCCCGCAGGCAGGTTCTGGGATTTGCTGTTGGCTTGGGGTCCCGCTGAAGAGAACTTGGGAAGGCAGAAAGCTGAGGTTTGGGTCCTGGTCTGTCACTTAGCGACCGTGGCCTGGAGCAAATCAGTTAGCATGCCCAGCCTCGATCTCATCATCTGTGAAATGGGGATCACGGTACCTGTCCCCTCTCCAAGAGGTGAGTAAGGTGCTGTTGATTTTGAAAGTTTTGTCACCATAGGGACCTGCCCAGGTGTGACGCATGAGGAGCTATTATCCAGATGCTCCTGTGAGCCTGCACAGAGCGAGCAGGAAGAACAAGAGCCAGGCTCTGGTTTGGCAGCTGGCCTCTTCATCACCTGGCCATCATCAAGGCCAGCCCCTTGAGGGGATTACTCACTGCTGTCAAGTCCATGCGACTCGCAGTGACCCATGGGGCCCGTCAGAAGGGCCCCTGTGAGTTTTTGAGACTGTAGCTTTTTAAAAAAATCATTTTATTAGGGGCTCATACAACTTTTATCACATTCCATACATACATCAATGAGACTGTAACTCTTTACAGGAATAGAAAGTCCCTCTTTCTCAGAGCAGCTGGGGGTTTCAAACTGCTGACAGTTGGAACTGTCCAGCTAAGAACCACGACACCACCAGGAAATCTGTCTAGAGAGGGACCTTGTCTCCTGTGGTGATTGGGGGGGTGTTGGACTGGAGCCCTGGCTGGGGGTTCTAGACCTCCCTGGCTGTGGGGGGAGGTCAGGTGCTTAGACATCCTCCCTGGAGGCAGGACTGGGCCTGCTCCCTGCTGCTGGAGACAATGGATTATTTCTCCCTAAGACTTGCAATCATTAGCTTGGTTCCTGTAAGTGGAGTTCACACCCTACTGATAATGGTTCCTATGGAGATCCAGAGAACAAGTCAAAGTTAAGCTGCCATCCTGACTCTAGGATCCGCCCATCTTGTCACATGTATACCCCCAATCCCTCCTCTTCCTATTGCGTGGATACCCCTAGATCACCCCTCCCATTACTGTATTACCTCTAGCACAACCCCTTCCTGTGACGTATGTCTTCACCTGTAATTAGGGGGCTTGCATGTCCCCAGAGAATATAAAAACTTTGGTTAGCATTAAAGATTCTCTCTCTCTCTCCACGTGGACCACCAAGTAGACCTGAGGTGAGCATGCTACCATGAATTGTGTCTGACTCCATTTATTTCTATATTTCTCTTCCATTTCACATGCTCTCTATAACTTTACTAGAATCTTTACTTATTATCGCTGTACAATTGTGCCTACCGGACCCGTAATGATGTGCTAGGAGCTGGCTTCTCCTGGCACCTGGCCATGTGACTAGGAAACCTTCCCCCTGCAGGCCTATCTATAAAGAAAGAGGTGGACTCCTCAGAGCCAAGGGGAACCCCAGGAGGGGGCCAGGGATCACCAGGAAGAACCCCACCCCCCACCCTCCAGCTATTAGAAAAGCTCTACCTCTGTCATTTAGAATAGGAACCCTTTTGGGGTCGCAGGGGCGCTTCTGAGTGAGGGCCCCTGTGAACTCAAAAACAGGAAAGGCCGTAACTCACTTGGTCCTTCCGGGAACCTGTCTTAGAGACTTGGGCTGCTCTCAAGGCCCTACCACAAGTATGCCCTGGCTGCACGGCTCTTCCTGGCACACTGTAGGATCCGTGGATCGGGTGCCAATAAAACCGTTCAGAAAGAAAAAGAAATCCCAACAGTGGGGAGCTTTAACCAACAGAGCTGAAGCCCCAAGTCGAGGTGCTGGCTCAGGAAGAAGTCCTCCTGGGACACCTTCAGGTGGCTGGACCACTCTTCCTGGCCTCCGTCCCACCCATCACTAATTGAAGGCTTGCTGGTTGAATCTCATGTTTACATCTCAAAAGAGATTGATTCTAGGCCTAGGCAAACTAACCCTGCCCCATTAACATAAAAGGCCTTCCTCTCCACTGGTTCCCCTGGGGATGACGCTGCTCACAGGCATAGGGGTTGGGGTTTGGGCACAGATTTTGGGCAGGGGACATCATTGGATCCAAACAGGGTGCGCTCAGCTGTGCCCCTGCATTTGAGGGAGTCCGGGTTGGACAAAGGCCATGCACTCAAGTGTGTGAAGTCAGGCCAGTTAGTCCCTTTCTCTTGAGTTTGGGGCTCTTGGCCTATCAATGCCCGTTATGATACCTACTTACTAAGGTGAAGGCGAAATTGGATCACCTCCGCACAGTCCCTACCTAGCCTGGTGCCTAGCACAGGGCAGGGGTTTAAAGAAGGAAGGGGCAGGATCTTCCCATCGAGGTTGTAATTAGCACCTGGGTGTGAATGACTCAGTGGTTCAGCAGCTGGTTAGGGCCCAACCTGTGATCAAAGGAGGACTAGGGTAAGGACCCTCCCTGAAGAAACGCAGTGTGAGGGATTCCTAGAGCCCTGGCAATGCCTTGTGGGCTGCGATCGCCTGGTACCCAGCATGAAATCACTGCAGCTCAGCTCCGAGGGAGAAAGACTGGGCTTTCTGCTGCTGTCGAGTCAGCATAGACTTGGGGCTGGCAGCCAGTTTGGCTTTTCTGAAACCGTGGTCTTGACCCTCTAATCACCCCCACTCTCAGACCCTCCTCCAAAGAGTCACCCCTTCTCACCCCATGGAGGAGTAAAACTGCCTCCCCCGTGGCCTAGGAGCCCATCGGACTCCTCTTTTCTCCTGCTCCCACCTAACCAGGAGTACAGCCTGGCGGTAAGATCTTGACCTCAGAGCCAGGCCAGCCTGTATTCAAATTCCGGTTCTGCTACTAACCACATGGCCTTAGACCAAGTTCTCAACGGGTAGATGGTTTTTGACCAATAGGTAATGTGGTGATAAATGGAGAAAAGGCTGAAGTGGTCTAGGATTTCATCTCACTTGGATCCACAATCCATGCTCCTGGAAGCAGCGGCCAGGAGACGAAATGATGCATTACACTGGGTAAATCTGCCACACAAGACCTCTTTCACGAGTTGAAAAGCAAGGCTGTGACGTTGAGGACTAAGGTAGGGCTGATCTAAGCCATGGCATTTTCCTTCTCCTCGGATGTATGCGAAAGTTGGACACTGAATAAGAAAGACAGAAGAAAAACATCCGTGCCTTTGGATTCTGGTGCTGGCGAAACATCTTGAAAGTGCCGTGGGCTGCCCGAAGAGGAAAGAGAGCCGTCTCAGAGGAAGAACAGCCAGCGTGCTTCTGGGAGGCCAGGATGGGAGACTTGGCCGCACAGACACTGGACACGCCCTCGGGAGAGACCAGCCCCTGGAGAAGGACGTCGTGCTTGCTGAAGTGGATGGACGGC
This sequence comes from Echinops telfairi, assembly GCF_000313985.2. Lineage (NCBI taxonomy): Eukaryota > Metazoa > Chordata > Mammalia > Afrosoricida > Tenrecidae > Echinops > Echinops telfairi. The sequence goes on from NW_022111325.1 coordinate 2,753,354, forward strand.
CTTGCGGATGGACGGCCTTGCGGAGATGGAATGACCCGGGGTTCCGACAAGGGTTTGTTCTGTTGGGGTGACTATGAGCTGGAACCAGCTGCAGGGCACCTCACCCGGACAAGGGGGTCATTTGGCAGTTTCCGAAGATGTTCGTGCTAACTGCGCTTATTTAGTGGAGAGAGGCCAGGGATGCTGCTGTCTATGTGGCCGGGCGTGAAACAGCCCGCCTCACAGGGACTGATCTCCGTGGCAGTGAGACTGGGAAACCGTGCTTACAACGAATGCGCTCAGTTTCCTCGTCTGTAAAACCGGGATAACAATAGCACTGCAGAGTTATGACATCAGAGTCAAGAGATTAGGCAAACACCTCGTGCCTAACAAGAGTCCATGAATCTGCCCTAGAAGAATGATTAGTGTCGCTCTGCGGTCCCTCTAGGTTTCATCCCTCTGTGGAGGTTCATCTCAATGACCTGCTGCCAAGGCCACTGCCACTCGTGCTTTCCTTGCTGGGCTTGATGCTTCCCTTCTCCTTTTGACCCAAAGCCCTATCCTGAAGCTGCAACTAGAACGTTCTTGCTCAGACCCCATCCTAATACCCCAACTCCTCTCAGATGCCGCCTTTGCCTCTCACTTCCCCACTCACCCAGCCTCTCCCACCATCCTCCCCGTCCTCCTTAGGGGGAGTGCCCTGCCTCTTCAGCTCCTCCCCACTTTGGCACTTCGGCACAGACGTGTCTCCCCAGCACCAGTCCACATTGTACAGCTCCCACGCATCCAGTCTAAGTGGCCTGAGATAGTAAAAGCACATCCTGGATCCGGACCAGGCTGTCCACTTTCTCGTCTGAGCTCTGCCTGCTACGTACTGTTCAGTCTGGGGCCAGTGAGCCGCCTCGCCTGCAGAAGAGGGGGGTGTGATCTTTGGCTCCTGAGATGGTTTTGTGAACCTAGTTAGAGGATGTCGGAATATGAAACATGCAACAATAGAAATATAAGTGATTCACTCCTGGGTGCGGCCCTACTTTACATTTTTATTTCCATAGCCCTCACCACCTGCTAACGAACTGTACGTGTGCTTTTGTGTATTCATTCCGCCGGACTGTCAGCTCCACTGGGTGGGGAAATGCTGGATGCCCAGGGCCCAGAACAGCGCCGGTTTGTGGCTAAACAAATATTTGTTTGGACGACTGAGTCCACTAGGTATACAGCGCCTCTGTCAGTTCCTAACTCTGTCCTCTCCAAGAAGCGTCCTTGTGCAACATGTGACCTTCCTCAATCATCACAGCAGCTCCATTGTGCAGGTGAGGGGACTGAGGCCGAAAGAAGCGAATCTCGTCCCGAGGAACCCCCAGGGAAAGTGGTAGGGCCTGATGCAGGGGCTCATCCATCCAAGAACCACGGAGCATCCGCTGTGGGTCAGGTGCTGGGCCAGATGTTGGAGAGACAGGTCCAGACTTGGGCCCTCCTGCAAAAGGTGGCGCTCACCTTTTGCAGGTGATGTAAGAATGCTATGGGAGCACAGAAGAAAGGCCTCGGCTTTCTGAGACAGGTTGCCCCCTCCCTGCCCAAACCATCCAGAGACTGCACCCAGCATATGCTGAGATCACCCATGAACTCCATAGCCCCCAGCTTCCTGGGCTTCATTTAGAATTCATGATCCAGTTCCGGAGCCCATGCTGCTCTTTGTGCTGACTGGCTTTGCTTCTCCCTCTGTCCACCCTACCGGTGGGTAGGTCCCTCAAGGCAAATGCAGGTCACTGTGACACCCTCTCCACCCTCAGGAGCTCTGTCCCCCTAAGCCCCCCAGCCACTCTGTCCGTGGTAGACAGGAAGCAAAGGTCTGGAGAATGCAGTCACTGACCTACCATCACACAGCCAGGGAGAGGCAGGACTGGGACCCAGTGCCACCCAGGGGCAACTCCCTTCCACCCCCTTGCCCAGCTAGAACCTTGAGACCTGGTCTCTCCTGCTGTTGTGGGGCAAGTGGTCTATTCCCTGGGAGACAGGAAGCAAGAGGGTGGCTTTGGGGGGTCCAGGATTAGGATCAGGGGCAGATTACCCAATAAGCAAGGTAAGCGCAGGCTTGCCAATGCATATTTACTAATCTGTAGTGAGCATTTTCACATCTTTGATGTGATTAAAACTTTTTTATGAAACTGCCCACCACAAACTAGTAAATAAGCACACGTAAGCCTGTGCTTACCGTGTGTGTTAGACTGGGTTGACTAGAGAAACAAATCCAGAGACAGTCATATAGCTATAAGAAAAAGCTTGACATCAAGAAGTAATTGTGCATTGAGAAAGCATCCCAGGGGAGTAGGGGGAAGGTGGGGCGAGAACGGGGGAACTGATCACAATGATAGATGCATACTACCCCCCCAAGGGGGATGAACAACAGAAACATGGGTGAAGGGAGACAGCTGTCAGTGTAAGTTATGAAAACAAAAATAATTTATAATTTATCAAGGGCTCACGAGGGTGGGTAGGTGGATGGGGGAAGGAGGGAAAAAAGAGCTGATACCAAGGGCTCAGACAGAAAGTAAATGTCTAGAAAATGATGATGGCAACACATGTACAAATGTGCTTGATACAATTGATGTACGGATTGTTACAAGCACTGCAAGAGCTCCCAATAAAATGATCTTTAACAAAATTAATTAAATTTTAAAAAGAAAGAAAGCGTGCCAGCCCAGTCCAACTCCAGCCCATAAATCCAATCCTGGTCCCTCGTCAGACTCACACAGCCACAGGAAACGGTGCACAGCACAGGGGGATCACTGGTTGATGGGTGTCACGACCCGTGGCTCCAATGTCTGTGGAAACATGATAGCATCATATTTTGATCTGATTGACAGGTCAGATTCCACCCCTACACTTCTAGACATCTTCAGGTTTACATCAAATTATCTATCACAATTTATACCTGTTCTGGTCCAAACAACAGAACACCCAAACTCACTGCGTGGAGTCCATTCTGACTCATCAAGAGCCTGGAGGGCAGGGTGGAACTGCCCCTGACTCCTCGGAGAGGAAAGCCTCGTCTCTCTGCCCAGGAGCTTCAACGTGCTGGCTTCCTGGTTAGTAGCCCGAGGCCTAACTACTAGGCCACCAGGGCGCCTGTGTCCCTTAGAGGGAGGGTATCTTTGAAAAGAGACTTTGGTTCTGAAGGAAGGTGCTGTTGGGAGAGAGACCTAGAAGCAGCATCTTTGACATGCTGGGGAAAGGTGAAATTGGTCACTACAGATTAGTAAGGAAGCACAAGTAAACCTGTGCTTACCTTGCTTATTGTGTAATCTGGCAGTGTTTGGGATAGGATGTTCAGGGGTAAAAGTCCACTTTGAAGTCCAAATGTAGGAACCCCTCAGGACCAATAAGGAAAATAGCGATACCAGGAGGGTAAGGGAAAGGTGTGGGAAGAAAGGGGGAACCGATTATAATAACCTATAACCCCCTCCCTGGGGGACGGACAACAGAAAAGTGGGTGAAGGGAGATGTCAGGCAGTGTAAGACATAAAATAATAATAATTTATAAATTATCAAGGGTTTGGGAGGGTGGGGGAGAAATGTGGAGCTGATACCAAGGGCTCAAGTAGAAAGAAAATGTTTTGAAAATGATGGGGGCAACAAATGTACAAATGTGCTTGACACAATGGATGGATTGTGATAAGAGTTGTACAAGCCCAATAAAATGATTTTTTAAAAACAAAACAATAAACATCCCCAGTCCAATAAGGGAAAAAAAAAATTCAAATGTAGGATTGAAGCCCTCGGAAAGAGCCCAGAGTAAAATTGGGGTTCCTTTCTCCTGCCTCTTCTCCCCCAAAATGAGGAGGTCCAGCAGGGTAGGAAGTGTTAAACAAGGCTTAGCTTCCCCAGACAGGAGGAGAAGCCAGGCCACTGGGTGTGGTGCTGGGGCGGGAGGTGGGGGGTAGCCTGAGGCAGCTGGAACCGGGAACAGCCTGAGCCTCTTCTGTCCATCACGTTTCGCTGGCTCACCCACCCGCCTCTCTTCTTGGTTTGGGGAACAGAAGAGGGAGAAGAGCAGAATAAGGCCTTTTGTTTTGCCTGGGAAGTTGAGGGTGGGTGCCACACCCTAGGAGCCATGTCCTGAGTCCCTTCAGGAGGATCCTGGAGGTGGGTGCTCAACATGCTGGCCCTGTCCCAGAACTCTCACCTTGAGGAAATGGTTCCCCTCCAGGGACACACAGTTCCTGCCTTCCTCCCACTGCTGCCCCTTGTCCGCCTGGAGGGAGGGCTGCCCCCCCCCCCCAACTGTGTAGCGCAAAATCCCTGCTAGCTGGGAGCTGTAGGAGTTAGCAACTTAATCTGACTTCCCAGCTTCCTCATCAGAGTAGGCACCGTGGGAGGCATCAGGGGAGGCAGACAGGCCCTAAGGTCCTAGAGCCTCAGTGCTGATACCTCTTAGAGGGAATTAGGTGGCAGGTGGGGCCAGGGCCAGGATTAGGGGAGGAGAGTGGGAGGCTGGTCAGAGTGGTCCTGGGTGAGGTCGGGGCTCCAGACCCAGGAAGTATGGGGTCCTGGGTACTCCTGTCCCAGAAGAGGGCCGATTCCTTCTCCAGAGCCAGCTGCAAATCAGACCTGACCAGAGAAGTGAGAGTGACTTAAGCCTTTGCAGCAAGGAGGCTGTGGGTTCTTGGCGGGCCCTCCCCTCTCCACCTCACCCCTCTCCCCACCCCACCCTCCTTCCTGAAGGGAACTGGGATGCAGAACCACCTCGGACTGCCCAGCTTTGCTCCCCCTTTCAGGCTCCTCTGAGAACCACAAAAATCTGGGACCCAGTGTCCTGGCAGCATGCGGAGCACATGCACAGCGCTGGTATCTGTTTTGAATTATCCCCTCAAGTAAGTACAGTCCTGGAGAAACAACTGAGCACAGAGCTGGCGTTGGCTGGGCGGTGGCTAGGAGTCTAAGGGCACTGAAAAGGGAGGAGCCTAGGAGCCCACGCCCCCTCTTTTTCCAATCCCTTGGTGGGATCGCGGGAATGGACTGGAGGGTGAGGTGGGGGGCAGATATCTGGGTTCTGTTCTTGGCCTTCTCTGGGGAACTGGGCATGGAATTAGAGTGTAAGACAATATATTTGCTTGGGAAGAAAAAAGACATTGATGCAGAAGACAGGGGCAAAGGGACCCCCCAATACTTGGGAAGCAGTAAAGGAACTCAGAACCCAGAACTTGGTTCCCCAGCCCCGAGGGAGTGGGGTGGGAGTGACCCAGGCATTCCTTTACCACCCCACCCTTTGCAGGCTGAGATGCAGTTTGAATGGGCTGCCCACGGGTGAAGGAGGGAGCTGGGGTGACTCATTGTTACTACGGGGAGCTTGTGGTAGGAGGGTGAGTCACCCTGCTGGGCACCAACCTCAGCCCTCACCCACTTTCCTGTACCCCAGCCTGTCCGAACCCCTCCCTTTGCTCTGCATCCAGGCCCCCTCTTCTACCTTTTGCCCATCCACTCCTGCTCCTGGCCTCTGCCCTGGACCCTGAGGCACAGAGGGAGTGGTGAGCAGCTTGGTGCCAGGAGCACTGAGCAGAGGGAAAGCCAGATGTGGGAGCTTCAAGGACGGGGTGACCTGGTGAGGGTGGGCTTGATTACCCCACCCCCATCCCCCACCCCCGTGACCAGCCGCGGTTCTCTCCCTTCCACACTAACAAGCCCCGCCCCCCGTGGCTAAGTGACGTCCCCTTTAAGAGAAGTGGCCCCGCCTCCTATCCCAAAGACCTATTAGAGCCTTGGCCCGGGCGCCGGTGACTCAGTGTTCGCGGGAGCGCAGCTTCTCCTCCAACCAACCCCGAGGCCGAGCTTCCCTAGTGCCCGGCCCAGCTCCGCACGCCTGCCAGCCGCCAGCCCAGAGCCAGCCGGCCGGCGCGCTCCGACCGAGCACTCGCTGCCCTTCAGCCCCAGTTCGCTCCGCGCCCTTCTTGGGACCCCTGCCCCGCGGGCAGCGCTGCCACCCTGCCGGCCATGGAGACTCCGTCCCAAAGGCGCGCCACCCGCAGCGGGGCGCAATCCAGCTCCACGCCGCTGTCGCCCACCCGCATCACCCGGCTGCAGGAGAAGGAGGACCTGCAGGAGCTCAACGATCGCCTGGCGGTCTACATCGACCGGGTGCGCTCCCTGGAGACGGAGAACGCGGGGCTGCGCCTCCGCATCACCGAGTCCGAGGAGGTGGTCAGCCGCGAGGTGTCTGGCATCAAGGCCGCCTATGAGGCCGAGCTGGGAGATGCCCGCAAGACCCTCGACTCGGTGGCCAAGGAGCGCGCCCGCCTGCAGCTGGAGCTGAGCAAAGTGCGAGAGGAATTTAAGGAGCTCAAAGCCCGGTGAGTGTGCCCAGGTGGCCGCGGGCCTGCCCGGCTCCGGAAAGGGCCAGCGCGAAAGGGCTTTGGGCGTCTGGTAACTTTGCCATGCAGTCTCCTCCCTCCCGGAACTGCCCCGAGAGGGTGACTGGCGGTGCCAAGGGGAATTGTCCCGGCAGGACAGACAGGGGAGGGGTCTTGGGGCAAGAGTGGGAAGGGTTTGGAGAGGTGGGCGCGCGGAGCCCCATCCTGGAGGACCGGTGCGCACACCGCTGCTAGGGTGGGGTTTGTCAGCCGCCCTGAGCCTGCGGCCGGAGCCCGGCCTGGCATGAGGAGTCAGGGCACCCTGGACACGTTGGAGTGGGTCAAAGGGTCTTGTTAGAACTTTCTCAGCCGCCTTGGCACTTTGCCAACTTTGCCCAGTCTGGCTCCGAGCACAAGATCCCCACAGAGACTGAGCCCCTAAGCTGGCAGATGTTCATTGGTCCTGGGGAGAGGTCACCGAGCCAGGTGACCCCCATCTTCCCCTCCAAGGGCGTGACAGTGGCCATTGGCATGACCTGGTCCTGGGTCAGAAACCCTCCCAGACAACCTAATGCCTGAGACTGTTCCTTCCTGGGCTCTGCCGGAGGGCCTTGCCTCCCCCGCTGCTCCCACAGCTCTTGGCCGGCTTGGCCCAGGAATGTGAAGGAGGGCGGGGAAGAGAGGGCAGAGGCTCCCAGCTCAGGAAGTTGTGTCATGCCCAGGTCTGGTGGCACCCCTCTTGGTCCTCTTGCCTGCTGTCAGTCAGTTGCTAGGTCGGGCTGTCAGCAGAGGGTTAGGGCCTCTGTGCCTGCCTCCCTCCCTCCCGGCTTGGCCACTTTCATTTTCCCAGCTGAGCCCAGAGAGCGAGCCTAGGCTCTGGCCTGTCCCTGTAGCCCCTGACGTTTTAATCTTTGCCTTCCCAAACTGCTGGGATACAGTGACATTTTTGAAATCCAACCGTTGGAAGCTTCAGGCCACTCCCACCCCACCCCACCCCACCGCACCCCACCCCACCCTATTCTCCTCCTTTTTTTTTTTTTTTTTTAAATAAAGGCCTCTGGGAGCCTAGAAGTTTAGACCCTGGCCTCCTCCTCCCCAGCCCGCTTTCCTCTATGAAGACCCAGGCTAAAGGGCACTGAAGGTGCTCTGAGACTCCTGTGGGCTGGGCCTGGAGGCCTATACTCCCCTTCTTCTCTCCCTGCATCCTTTTCTCTGGCCCCCAGTGTGCTCGATGGCCCCCATGTTGTTCTCTGAGGCAGGGTGAGTGCGGCCAACTCCCATCACCCTTCCACTGAGTACAAGCAGCACCTCTGGGAGACAGGTTCAACCTGTTGAAAGCGATCGCTGCTACCTGCTGTCTCTTCCCTCCAGTCATAGGGTCACTCCGTCGGCATCCACCGGACGGCAGTGAGTTTGAGTTTTTGATGAATATTAACAACATAGCTAGACACACACACACACACACACTGGACTAGTTGGAAGAAAGGAGAGAATTCATAGTCTTTTATAAAGAGAATTCATATTCTCAACTAGTCTGTTCAACTCCTTAAGCCCCCCTTCCTGGAAGGCATCCTTCCGCAGGCTGTTTCTAGGGAAGACCAAGATGGGGCGACAGGACAGGCAGCAGTCTCTAGTCTCCTGCTAGCCCAGCCACCACGCCATTCTGTCTCCTTGGGCGCCTGGTGCAGCTGTCCAAGCCGGGACACCAGGTGGGGGTGGGGGTGTGTGTACTTGTTATATTTAGCCACCTGCCTCTCCTCTCCCCTACTGATCCTGGCCGGGCTTCCGCAAAACGGGGGCGGTGTTGCACACCTGGATCCCGGAGGTGAATCGAAGGGGGCTTAGACTGAGCTTCTGGCCCCTCCTGTGGCCTCAGCAGAACCAGAAGGGGTTGCTCCCTTTCGCCCCTGCTCCACTCAGGATCTGGTGTGGGGTAGGGGTGGGGTGGGGGGGTAGGTACAGCGAAGAGCTTGAGAAAGGAAGGCAGGGCATTGTCTCAGCCCTTCCTCCTGAGGCCTGCAGAGAAGGTGTTGTCTGGTTTAATGTTTAATTAGAGTTCAGAGTTCAGGGTCAGCCAGGCTTGGGGTTGAGATGCAGATCGGCCTGAAAGACCCTGTGGCAGGCCCTAGTCCACCTGGGTACCCCCGGCCATACCCAGGAGTCTGGGGCTTCCTCTTGCTGGACTAGGCTGTAAGCTTCCAGCAGAAACACCCTGTGACCACCACTCCCCTCACCCCTCACCTCCCCCTCCACCCCTAGACACCTCTGAAGCCTAAAGGATTTGGAGTCCCGTGTGCAGGGAGAATGCGGAGGCAGAGAGAGAGCACAGGAAAGGCCTGTCTGGGGTCCAGACCAGGAGCTGGGGCCCCACCCCAGGCAGGACAGCTGGATGGATGACTCAGATACTGCCCCCCTCTTTCCTGCCTGGGTGGCTTTACAAGAGACAGCAGGAGACAGCAGATGCCTTCAAGGATGCGATGGGGATTCGAAGGCCTGTAGCGTCTACCCCTGCCCCACTGGATCATGGGGTCCATTGCCTGCCTCCTGCATAGCCTCTCCGGTGGTGGGCTGGAGCCAGGGTTCTGAACAGGCACAGTGCATACGTCGCTTGAGCGTTGAGTCCCGAGTTAGGGGCTTGTGCTGTGGGATGTTGCCAGGGTCTGCTCCTTCCTACATAGCACGGACAGAGGAAGCTTGAGTCACACGCCAGGCCCACAAAGCAGAAGCGTTTCTTCCCCCTGGACGAGGCTCGGAGCTTGATGACTTCCTCGATTGCCCGCGCGCCTTGGGCAGCCCACTGGGCACAGACAGGGAGGCGAAGGTGCAGGCTCGGCTAGGACACGGACAGCAAAGGCTATAGAGGTACAGATTCCTGTCCCATGTCACAGCAGAGGCTAGCCCAGGCCTTTGGACTACCAGCCGGATGCTCTGACCACTCAGCCTCCCTTCCTGAGCTGAGGGATAGGTTAAAGGGGCCTGAAGGTGCAGAAAGGAGGCCTGGCTTCTGGCTCCTGAGCCAGAACCTTGCTCTGAAGCCTAGCGTCTTTTTTTGCTCTGGGACCTGAGGTGCCTACACGCTCTGCGGTCCTGCTGGGGCCTGTTAGTGCTTGATCCACTGCCCTCCCTTGCCCCAGCCTGTATCTAGAAAGACCTATGAACCTGCCAGATTAGACCTCTGGCAGAGGTAGAGCTCTGGGAAGCTACGGAGGCCCGGGGTTCCTGTCTGGGATCGAGGCCTGGGAGTTGTACATGCAAATCTGAAGGAGTAGAAACATTGGGAGAATGGGGTCTCTGAGGAGGACACCCCTGGGCATTTGTTACCATTCCCATCTCCCTGCCCTGATGTCCATGTTCTGATCCAAAAGGAAAGAAAGACTAACTGCCATTGAGTCAATACCCACTCATAGCAAACCCAAAAGACAGGCCGGCCCTGCCCCTGCCCCTGCCCCTGCCCCTGCGGGCTTCCCGGCCATCACTATTTACGGGAATAGACAGCCTGTCTTTCTCTCAAGGAGCTGGCAGCTTCAAACTGCTGAGCTTGTGGATCACAGCCAAGCTCTTAACCACTACGCCACCGGGGCCCCTAAAGGGAAAGAAGAAGGCACAGCTAAACCTGGGGACTGAGACGTGCCCAGGGAGCCCAAGAGAGACAGAGAAACTCCTCCCCACAGTCCTGCTGGCCTGCCCAGGGCCCATCGTGGGACTTCTCCTGGCCTCCTGAGTCTGAGACCCCGCCTCCAGTGAGAGGACCCAGGAGTTCAGTAGCTCAGTGTTAGGCTGAGCCAGGGACAGCTGCAGGGACAACTGGTCAGACATGCCTTCACCAACGAACTGTGCCCTCTGTCACCTCCCCTGCAGCCCCCGAGTGGCCCCTTACCACCTCCAGCAACATTGGCCTCTCAGATGAAGCCTGTCCCACCCCCTTGGGTGCCCAGTCCTGAAGGGGAGGCGTCTAGGGAGAGACTCTTTGGAAAGGTCTCCCATTGCCCATGAGAAGCAAAGAAATCCGCCCACAAATTACCAGGCCTCATGGGTAGTCTAAACGGCTCCAGTCCTCACTGTTCTTAACTCCAAGTTGGACTTAGCCACTAAATTGCTGTGTGGCCTACAATGCCGTAGAAGTATTTCCCACCCACCCTGGAATGTAAAGTACAGCCATTCTTCTCCATTCCCCAAAGCAAGTGTATTAGAGAAGGTCAACTGTTGGGTCTGTGCTTTGTTCTCATTGCTCCTTGGGACTGAGGGAGGGTCTCCTGGAGCAGGGCAGTGGGGAGGAGGCCCAGGAATGAGGAGGCCTGGTGGTGCAGTGGGTTCGGCATGGGGCTGCCAACTGCCACCAGCCACTCCTGGGGACAGATGCCACAGTCTGCTTCCGCCTGGATTCACCGCTGCGGAAGCCCTGTCCTATAGAGTCGCTGTGGCTCAGAACAGACTCATGGCAGCAGATTGGCTCAGGAATGGCTCCGTTGGGGTGTGTGTGTGTGTGTGTGTGTGTGTGTCTCCAGAGGGAGACCGAGGGAGGGGCTTTTCCCTCAGAGTTGGCCAGGATCACAGAGACAGCACATGTGTGGAGCCAGAGGGAGATGCAGGTGACCTTCAGCTGCCCCTTTCCATGCTTCCTGCACCCACAGTGGCTCTCCCGCCCCAGGTTGAGCTGTGAGGGTGGTCCTTAACCAGTCTCTTAAAGAAGGGGATAGGGTTTGGAAAAGCAGGCAGGCACCCCACCCCTAATCCTTTGGAGGGAGGGATCACGCCAGCCCAAGCCAGGAATAATTCTGGCCAGGCCCCCAGGCCCAGCGGGGGGCTGAGTCACAGCAGAGGACAGTGGACAGGAGACCCTGAGCTGGTCTAGTCCGATAAGGCAAGGCTGAGGGGGGGGCCTTTTTGAGTTGCAGCAAGAGCGATGAGGGACTGAATCAGATGGGAGGCACGTGTGAGGGGGACTGGGCGCAGGGGCCCTCCCCTCCAGGGCAGCCAGGGACTCTTGGTTTCAAGGGGACCAGTTCCTAGACCATTGAGAGACTTGGGGACTGCCAAGTTCTGACGCACTCACCCTCTGCTGGCCTGGGCGAGCGTTGCATCTCCCTAGGAATGTGGCGGGACCAGAACTCCTAGGTCCTCCCCCACTTCCTTTCCTTGGGGGGAGGAGCGTGGGAGGGTGTGGCTCCCAATCCTCCCGTTATTGTCTGGACTAAGAACCGCACGACACCAGATGGAGGATTAATCAGCCCTAAAAAGGGACTGCCGAGTTAGCTTCCTGTGAGGATCCCCCTATAGGTCCCTCCCTTTAGCCACTGGGCTATCCCCAAACACCGCACCTCCACTTCTGTGGGCCTGTTCCCTGCCTCTCGGGTCTTGGACAACGCAGGAGCGATGTCCGCAGGGCGAGGCCGGCAAGAATGAAAAGTGGGTTTTGGCAAAGGGGAGCTTGCAGGCGGCTGACCAGGAAGCTGGAGGCCACCTGCCTGTTGTCTGGGACCCCTATGCCCCAGGCTTCTCCTGCCTCCGCACAAGGTCACGGTTGATACAACCAGCAGCTGTGACTCAGGCCTGGTCCCCCGCCAGGCCCAGCGCCTCTGCTGCCTCTGAGAATGGCATTGCGTCTCAACATGTAAACAGGCTCCTAGCCACCCAGTCCGCACCAGGCCCTGCACCCCAGCCCCTCCCTCTGCCTGGAATCAAGACGAGCTTTGTCTGGGGGAGGACAGCTGGGGACTCGCGGCTCTGGAAGGGGATCTGAGGCCCTGGGCGTGTTTGGCGGGTGTCATACCCTGAGGCCTGCAGAAGCAGGGGCCATGCCTGCCTCGGGGAAACATGCCTATGTGTGTGTGTGTCCACGTGTATGTGTGTGTGTGTGTGTGTGTGTGCGTGCAGGAATGGCTTGGTGTGGCTCATTCTGGAGGCCTGCCACATGCTTCCCAGGGGAGGCCTAAGACCCACAGGACTGCCGAAGGGTGAGGTCTGTTTGGGGACAACACTCAGGGCCCTGGACCACCTGGCCCCCTCTGCCTGAGAGCGAGGAAGTCTGAGGAGGACACGGTGGCTCAGGACCACAGGCTCCGGCCTCCCCACTTCCCGCTCTTAGCTCAAACCGCAAGCCAGTCAGGAAACCAGACCGTGGTTACATTTTTTGGGGGGTGGGGGGGTCATGGGGAAGTGCTGTCAGACCTCATGCTTCACGCACAGTTGTGGGGTGGGTGGGAGTGGTGGTTCCACTAGGTGTCTGTATCAGTCTCATGGAGGTGTCTCCCCAAAAATAAGGCAGAAGGTGGTGGGCTGCCCCACTCTCACGGAGGCCCCCTGTGCCGCTCGCTGGAGCCTCTCAGTGCATCCTACAGTCTGGGTGCCCCATCCCTTTCTGCTGAGAGTGTCCCCATGTACCTGTTCGGCAGGTTTTCCATGAATGAGCCACCCAGCCCCGGCCCGCTCTGGATGCCAGTCCAGGAGAGCCCTCTGGTCTGAGGACTGATGAGGAGGGGTGCTGGCGACAGGAAAGGAGACTAAAACCCACAGGCTGACACGATGGGGGCCTGGGATAGGGCTCGAAGCAGTTGGGAGCGGAGGAGGGAGGGCAGGCCTGGGGCAGGCAGGTAGGTCTCTGTTCAGGGAAGAGGGGTTGGGTTTGGGCAGATGGAGGGAGGGAGAGAAAGGAAGAGCTAGTATAGTGGGAGGCATTGCTGGAACAAAAGAAGGGGTGGGGCGAATGAATGTGCAGGCCAGGCGGACTTGGGGTGGCAGCAGGAGACGCCCTGTCACCCCACCGACCAATCCACCCGACCCACTGGAAGCTAGCCTGAGTAGAGTTCTAGCCCACTGGCAGGGTTGTAGAGAACTGGCTTCTCAAAGGAAGAGACCCCTTGCCTCCCCTCTCACTCGCTCTGCCCAGCCTGGCCACAGGGGCACCCTGTCCCACTGTCCCACGCGGCAGGAAATAGCCGGGGGCCCAGAGAGTATGTGTTCCTGGGGTCTCCACCCAGCTTGGAGAACCTGGAGGGCCCCTGGGCCAGTGTTGTCAGGGGGCTGCAGTGGCTCTGAGGGAGACCCTGCAAGCGAGGAGAAGGCTTCCATCCTCCACCCCTACCCCTTGGTCCCTCCTCCTCCTTATTTTTAGCCCCAGCTGGATATTTCTAACTCCCTGTCCCTCCCTTGGCCTGACAGAGGAAACAGGGCCCTCTCCCGCTGGGCCTCACATGTTGCTCCCAGCAACCAGTGACCAAACAGCCCTGCGGCCTGCCCTGGCTTCCATATCTGGCATCTGAGTTGGGCTGAGGAGGGTGACTCAGCGGGTGGGTCAGTGCCTGGCCTGATGCCCATCCAGCCCCTTTGCTGAGCTGGGTGCCTGAGAATCCTGGCCTGCCTTGTTGGGAGTGGCTTCCCATCCTTACAGACCCTCAGCCACACCTGCCAGCCCGGCTCTCCTGGCTGCCTTGTCCTTTCCTCTCGGAGAGCCGATCTGCCAGCTGTGGGAATAGCTGCAAACAGGATGCCCGGCCCATCTCCTCTCACCAGGCTGTGGGCATGGAGCCCCTCCTGGGCTCAGGGGACCCTGCAGATACGCAGGAAAGAGCCGGCCACACCCACTGGCATGGCCCTGGCCCAGGCAGGACATGGGCAAAGCCAGGGTCTCCCCTGTGAGCACTAGAGGATTTCCCGACCCCGGCCTGGGCATTGTCTGCCTAAGGATGAGTCACCTGAGAAGCCCCTGGTTCCCAGCCTGCCCTGCCGCGCCCCGGCCCCCTTGCCAGCTCAGTGGGGATGGCAGGCAGCACGTGCCCAGGTTTGCCACCCGCATGTGCAGGCCCGTTCCCTGCCGCTGGCCAATGTCTGAGGACGCCGCAGGGTCTGGAACTGGTCCTGTTCCGTGGAAGAGACTAGGGAGGGGGCTGGAGCGGTGCTGGGCTCTGCCAAGCTCAGCGTCTCTAGATGTGTGTGTGTGTGTGTGTGTGTGGTGTGGCTCCCTGGCCGCAGGGCTCCTTGGGTCTGAGTCATGAGCCCATGGTGAGAGCGACAGCTCCCTCAGAGCAGAGTGGGGCTCCCCGGCTTGAGGGAGAAAACCTCAAAGGCCCTGGTTCTCCTTTCTCCTGCCGGTGGTTTCCCTCACCCGTAGGGTGGGGCTCAGTCCTCCACTTGCTAAACTCAAAACCAAACTGATCTCCCTGCCATGCGGTAGCAGCCGACTCCCCAGCACCGGGAGAACCACCCCTGAGGGTTTCCCAAGATGGGCACACTTTGCGGGAGTAGAGCCTCATCTTTCGCCCGAAGAACGCCTGGTGGTTTCAAACTGCTCCCCCTGTGCCCAACACAGAACCACAAACTGCTCCCGCGGCCCAACAGGTAACCACAAAGCCACTAGAGCCCCCCTCGCTTCCCGAGCACTAGTCAAAGCCTCGATGAGGGAAAGGAAATAGGTGCCCTTCATTTCTGAAGCCAGTTGCCACCCCAAGCCTCTGACTCACAAGGGTCCCCAGCGGTCAGAAAAGAACGGTGCTCCCCGGGGCTTCTGGCGGCTCTTCTTTTGGTGGCAGATGGCCAGGCCTTTCTTCTGAGGTGCCCTGGGTGGACCCCAGCTTCTAACCCCTTTTGAGGGTCGAATGACCCTTTCACAGGGGTCGCCCGATTCATAACAGTAGCAAAATGACAGTGATGAAGTAGCAACGAAAACAATGTTATGGTTGGGGGGGTCACCACCACATGAGGGACTGTATGAAAGGGTGGCAGCATAAGGAGGTCAAGAACCACTGGTCTAACCCCTCGGTCAGTAGCCAAACAAACATTTGAACCGTTGGCCCCCCTCAGGGGACGCCCTTCAATTCTTGTGGGGAGGCCAAAGATGGTGGCGGCCACCGAGGCAGGGCAGTCTGGACCTCCAGCTCCGTTCTTTATTAGCGGGGGGCCCAGACCTCGTTCTTGGTGGAAAGCAGGTTAGCGCCATGATGTGTAGTTATACGATAAAGCCCACCAGACACATACTCACTCGGGACGCACACGTGTGTGCGGCTGTCAGCATCGCAGTCCATTGGAGTCACCACCAGGACCCCGCCTCAGGGACCAGTGGGGCGGGGAGAAGCTAGCCTACAAGAAAACACCCTAAACGTCTCAGATGAGGCGCCCAGCCACCGCTAACAGGTCACCCACATGGCTGCTAACGGCAAGTCTTGCATCCAACCCAGGGCTGCCACCAACCCAGGCCCGGCAATCTGGTTCCCTAACCGAGGCCACAGCGGAGCAGCCTACAGAGCCCGGCGCTGCTCTCAGTCGCAGGGAGCCAGGCTGCCTGGCAGCGGGCTGGCTTATTTTCCCACTGGCTGAGGCCCCGGAGGCAGGGCCAGGCAGCTGTAGGCTCAGTGCCCCGGTGGACCCACCTCTCCTTTCTTCCGTAAGGGCCTGCCTGGCACTGTCCCGGGCAGCTTTACTGGGGAGAACTCCAGGAACGCCTGTCTTGGTGCCTCAGGAGGCCCGGAGGCAGGACCAGGGAAAAGATGCCCTTGAGTCCTCTTGGAACAACCCCTGTGGCTCCTTCCTGTTTGTCGTGGCTCACAGCTGCCGCCACACATGTTCTCTCCTCTCTCAGCTTCTGCATTCTCTCCAGACCTTGTGACTGACGCAGGCGAAGAGGAGGAGGAGGAGGAGGAGGAGATGGAGTCATCCTAGGCCAATAGCTAGAATGGGCTGCCACCCTGTCCCTGTGCGACCCTGGGCCATTCACCTTCCCCTCTGCGCCTCAGTTTCCTCATCTGAAGGGGGTGGGGGATGAGTGGAACAGAGGATCGTTCTCTGACTCTACCAGCAGCCCAGGGCCTTCCTGCCTGCCCCGCTGGCTCCCTCGTGGTGGCCAGCTGCGGCCTTCAGGGCGGGGAGGCCTCGCTCGCTTGCTTGACTGGGATGTCCCTGCCAGCCTTGGAGTCAGGCCAAGGAGCTCAGAGGCCAGTCGCTGTCTGTGAGGCGGTGGCGGCAGCGCCTCACTTTACCATTGCGTTTCTTAGCCGTCTCTCCTCCCCTCTAGCCGCCTCGGCTTCTGAAGTCATGGAAAGTTGGGGCCGGCTGGCAGCCAAAACCTGAACCGGGTTTTGACTTTATTTTTAGCTTTTCAGGCTGAGACAGACGAGGGGAGAGACACCCTCCCGCCCTAGGGGGACCTCTTTTTGCGGGCCACACGCACCGCTGTTTTAAACAGCGTCTTCTGAGGTGTGCCCAGAGGCCTGAGAGGCCCATGTCTTCACCTCCTTCCCCTGTCTCTCGGGGTTCCAGCTCTGTCCCCCGACCCAGCGGATTCTCCTAAGCTGGAAGGGGGGTGGGGGGTGGAGGCACTACCTGTGACTCTCCCCTCCCTCCAGCACGTCCTCAAGTCTAGCCTTGCTCTGTCTCGTGCCAGTGTGAACAGTGGAGTCTTCTGCAGCTTAGGCTCCAGGGGAAGGAGAAACACGTTGGCAGGGTGGCATTTCCTCTTGTTGTCCCTATCCCGGCCCACACCTGGTTCCCCTGGTTTCCCATCTGCCGTGGCAAGCCCATACCGCGGGCCTGAGGCACCACAGAGGGCATCTGGGACTAGGCCTCTTGGATTACCCCCTCCACCCCTGGGGCCTGCCCCATGTGCTCACCCTCTACAGGGGGCCTTCAAAAAGTTCATGGGAAAATGGAGTTAAGAGACCAAGAAAGTTTCCCACAAACTTTTTGAAGTGTCCTCTACCCCCGACCCCTCCCTCTGAATTTTCGAAGGGCTAGAAACACAGGTTCCCAGGAGGCTTTCAAGAACCCCAGTAACCAGCTAGTGGCCGTGGAGTGGACCCCAAGAGTGTGCTCTGTAGGACTGGGCTGGTTTTCGATGGCTGTTCTTATTGAGGGCCCGGAATTTCTTCCTAGTCACTTCTGGGTGGACTGGAACCTCCAAGCTGTGGAGAACCTTCGGTGCCACCCAGGCAGGGCCCTCGTTTCAGCATCCGGCAGAAATTAGCAGGCACCCAGAGGGTGCAGAGGCAACCCCTGTTGGACTGGTTCTAGCGAAATGTTACCCAGTTTGAGGGGCGGAGGAGGCAGCGGCATCTCAAGGCTGGGGCCCCGAGGAGGTGGAGGCCTGGACCACCTCTGGAGCCAGATGTTGGGCTTGTGGTTGGAGGGCAGTGCTCAGCTGGCTCCTGGAGCTCCGAGAGCAGTGGTTCTCAACCTGTGGGTCACGCGGCCCCTTTGGGGGTCGAACGGCCCTTAACAGTATCAAAGTTACAGTTATGAAGTAGCAGCGGAAAAAATAATGTTATGGTGGGTGGGGGGGGGGGTCACCACAACATGAGGAACTGTATTAGAGGGTAGCGGCATTTGGACCTAGAGGGAGGGAGCCCTACATCCCTCTTCCCAGATGGGAGAACCCAGGCGGGCCCTGAGGAAGGCAGGCCAGTGTTGTCCTGGTCAACCACAAGCGCAGCTCCCCCAGGCTCTGGGCAGACTTTCCTCCCCACCCCGTTTCAGGTGTGGACAAGGGCCTGAAGTGCCCACAGCTTTGGGGCCCAAACTGAGATGTATTAGGGACCCAGGGACCCCAGTGCTGGGAGCCTGGCTGTCTGGGTCCCCCAGGGGAGGGAGGCTTGGCTGAATGGAAGGTGGGTGGAGCCTGGGGAAGAGCCCTTAGGCCCAGTGTGGGAAGGGGCAGGAGACAAAGGTGCCCCTGTCTCTGGGAAAGGCTGAGAGGGGAAAGAGGAAAAGCATTCTTGTCACGGGACCCAGTGTTGCCCTTAGCCCTAGGCACGTTCCTGAGCCCTGAGTCATGGGAAGGGTGGAGTTGCTGGGAGAGGGTTTGGGGGACCTCTGGGGCAGTGGGAGCCAGGCCCCAGAAGTTGGCAGATGCAAAGCCAAGGATGCCCTCTCTTGGCAGTGGAGGGCGCCACAGAGCCAGCCCCCACAGGAGCTTCTCTCAGTGAGGCCATGAGCTCCTCCCACAACCACTCTTCCCTTCCCACCCTCCCACCAGCAACACCAAAAAGGAGGGAGACTTGCTGGCGGCCCAGGCCCGCCTCAAGGACCTGGAGGCTCTGCTCAACTCCAAGGAGGCCGCGCTAAGCACTGCCCTCAGTGAGAAGCGGACGCTGGAGGGTGAGCTGCATGACCTGCGAGGGCAGGTGGCCAAGGTGAGACCACCTTCCTCTCCCTGACTTGCTGTCATTGTGGGTTAAATGCTCGGCTGCTAACCAAGAGGCTGGCAATTCAAACCCACCAGCCGCTCTGTGAACAAAAAATGAGGCTGTCTGCTTCCGTAAGGATTTGCATCCTCAGAACCCCAAGGAGCAGTTCTGTGCTGTCCTATAGAGTCGCTGGGAAGGAGAGCAGACTTGGACCTGGTGGCAGTGGGTTGGGTAGCATCCTTTGCCCGCCCAGACCACGTGGGCTGTCTCTGGCTACATCTGGCACAGTGAATTTAACACACTCTCTGGCCATTGCCATCTAACTAATGAATTGTGTCCGGCCCTGAGCCCTCTGATGAACAGCTCCTGGCTCTCCACGAGAAAAGAGAGGCGTTGCCGGCCTTCCTTCCACAGAGCTGGCGGTTCGGTACACAGGGGGTACATGTTAATAACGCCTGGCATGTTGGTGGCGGCTTTTCCCTTCAAAACACTTTACTGTCTGTTCTCTCCTCCTATTTCTCATGTTACAAGCTGGGAGCAGAAAAGCGGAGAAGCTGGCTTGTTTTCAGTTTGACAGCTTCCCCTGCCTGCCTACCTGCCACCCCCCACTGCCATAAGGCTCCTCGGAGAGACCGGGAGATGGCTGCAGCAGGCTGGGCGCTTCTTCTCCCGGCTCTCTCACCTCCAGCTCCACCTCTCCTAGCTGCACTCACCAGCCTGTGCTCCCCTGCTCAAACTTCCCCATGGGCTCCACTCGTGGCCCACCAGGGGATCCCTGTGTGATGCAGCCCCCTGCCTGCCAGTCCTGCCCGCTCTCCCATTGCTCCCTCTACCGGTGCTTTAGGCTTTTAGTTTTCAGCAGCACTGAACTTCTTGGAGGCCCCAAGACCCATGAGTGTGTGCCCGCAGACCCCAGGGCCTTTGCACATACTCCTACAAGTCAAGACCCACTAATCCATCCTTTGGCTCTTAGCCTCTTCCCAGGCACACTGTGGTTCTGTCCCTTGTGGTCCCTCTGCACTTGGCACAGACCTTGACAGTTGCCTTGTGCTAGGAGGGGGTGGTCCCATAGGGGTGGTCATAGTCTTGTCTTTCTTCTCCTAGTGCAGGACCCTCCCAGAGTGGTGGTTGTGGACTGAGTGGGTGTCGTGACTTGCCTTGGGCATCGGAGCCCCTCACTCTCCTGGGACCCATTGGGCCCTTCTCCTGGCTCTCTCTGCACTCTGACCTCTGCTCCATCTCTCTTAGCTCGAGGCAGCCCTGGGTGAGGCCAAGAAGCAACTTCAGGATGAGATGCTGCGGCGAGTGGACGCTGAGAACAGGCTGCAGACCCTGAAGGAGGAACTGGACTTCCAGAAGAACATCTACAGCGAGGTGGGGCCCTGAGGTCGGCGCTAGGTCCGACAGCGGGAGAGCAGCTGAGTGCACAGCTTGCTGGCCGAGTCCCTCCCTGGTGTCCGTGGGTGGGAGGAAGGGGTGGCCAGCACCCAGCTCCAGGTGAAAGCCTGTGGGGAGCCCAAGTTGATCTCTGCTCCTGTGACCTTGCTCCCACCCCTCAGGAGCTGCGTGAGACCAAGCGCCGCCATGAGACCCGGCTGGTGGAGCTTGATAACGGGAAGCAGCGAGAGTTTGAGAACAAGCTGGCAGACGCCCTGCAGGAGCTTCGCTCCCAGCATGAAGACCAGGTGGAGCAGTACAAGAAGGAGCTGGAGAAGACCTATTCTGCCAAGGTGCTTGCTCACGCCTCTGTCCCCCACAGCCCGGCCACCCCACCCACACCAGGATAGTCCCTGCGGTGGGGGTGGGGCGGGGGTTATCCGTACCGTTAGGGTTAGGGTTAGGTAGCCAGATTTATAAGGTAGCATTGGGATCATGATAGTGTGGGGGGGGGGTAGGGGTGGGGAGAGCTCAGGATGCAGCCCTAATGGAACCTGAGACCCTCTCCTTTCCCTCTAACCCCCTGTTCTTCTCTCCAGCTGGATAATGCCAGGCAGTCTGCAGAGAGGAACAGCAACCTGGTGGGGGCTGCCCACGAGGAGCTGCAGCAGTCCCGCATCCGCATCGACAGCCTCTCGGCTCAGCTTAGCCAGCTGCAGAAACAGGTGCGGCCAGGCCGGCTCCACTGACCAGAATCTGGGCTGAGTATCGTGGGGTGGGAGGCCACAGGGGCCTGCTGAGGAGGGAAGGGGCGAGAAGGGCCCAGGTGGCTGGCTTGTCTGCTGTCCTCACTCTCCCACTTCTCTGATGGCCTCCACTTCCCAGAGTCCAGGTTGTCCTACATGAAAGCCTTCCTTAACGCACAGATCGGCTATGAGACTCAAAGGAGTCAAAAGTCCCAGGAAGGGCAGGTAACCCTTGGGTAGTGCCAACCATTTGGTTAGTTCGCTCAGCTGCTGACTGGAACATGGGAGCACCTCTTCTGAGAGGGGCCTCAGGAGAGAGGCCTGGTGACCCACCTCTGACCACTCAGTCCTTGAAAAGCCCTGTGAGCACAGTCCTGTTCTGACACTTGGGGTCGGTCCCCCCCACCCGCCAGACTTGACAGAAGCTGGTTTTCCTGAGGGGTGGGATGCAGAAGTGTCAATAGTCTTCTAGCTGGCCCTGCCATTGGTGACTGGAGGAAAGCGGCTTTAGCCCGCAGTGAGCAGCTGCAGTTAGATTTCCTGGTCGCTAGCCATGTCCCTGACCACGGGGTTGGTGGTTCAAACCCACCTAACTGCTCTTAGGGAGAAGGACGAGGCTGTAAAAACGTATAGCCTCAGAAACCTTATATAGAGTTGCTAAGAATTGGGATTGACCTGATGGCAGTGGGTTATCCAAGCCCCTATGAGAACTGATGGAAGCCTGGAGGTCCTAGGAAGGGTAGGGGGGGTCCCTTTCCCTTGGGGGCCCCTTGGGAGCTCACCAGAAACCTGCCTCCTCCTGCTCAGCTGTCAGCCAAGGAGGCCAAGCTGCGAGACCTGGAGGATGCCCTGGCTCGGGAACGGGACACCAGTCGGCGGCTGCTGGCAGAGAAGGAGAGGGAGATGGCGGAGATGCGGGCAAGGATGCAGCAGCAGCTGGATGAGTACCAGGAGCTGCTGGACATCAAGCTGGCCCTGGACATGGAGATCCACGCCTACCGCAAGCTGCTGGAGGGCGAGGAGGAGAGGTAGGCCGGGGAGGAGCTGGGGCGATGGGTTGCCAGGAGGGTCCTCTGGCTGCCATGGGCCTTGACGAGGCGCCCCCTGTTCTGTCTCCCCCTCGGCAGGCTCCGCCTGTCCCCCAGTCCCACCTCGCAGCGCCGAGGAGGCCGGTCCTCCACTCACTCGTCCCAGGTGCAGAGCAGCGGCAGCGTCACCAAGAAGCGCAAACTGGAGGCGAGCGAGAGCCGCAGCAGCTTCTCGCAGCATGCCCGCACCAGCGGCCGCGTGGCGGTGGAGGAGGTGGATGAGGAGGGCAAGTTTGTGCGCCTGCGCAACAAGTCCAATGAGGTAGGCTGTTCCCCCAACCCCGCAACCCCCGAGTAGTCCGAAGGGTGCACAACTAGGTGAAAGGGAGAGAATGTCTGAAAGGAGAGGGAGTGGCGGTTGGAGAGACTAGCCCTCCACGCAGAGGCTGGGCCAGGGCGATCCGGCCGGTTCCAACTCTGGCTCTTCTACTGACTGTCAGGGAGACTTGGGGCGGTTATTTAACCCCGGGGCATCCGTTTCCTCATCTGTACAATGGGCAAAAGTAATCGTTCTGAACTCCCAGTTGTTGGGAAGATAAATGATCATGCTTTCCGTGTACCCGGCCCCACGAGTGGTAGCTGTTCTCGCTTGGGGGAGTGGTAAGCTCTGCTCTGCGTGCAGGCCTGGGAGAGCCTGCCTTGGGCACTTGAGCCAGATGAACCCCGGAGCCTGGGTGAGTCTCCCCACCGCCCTCCTCGTTCTCATCCTGGCAGGACCAGTCCATGGGCAATTGGCAGATCAAACGCCAAAATGGAGACGATCCCTTGATGACCTACCGCTTCCCACCCAAGTTCACCCTGAAGGCTGGCCAGGCAGTGACTGTGAGTGACAGGGCCAGGGAGCCACCTTGGGTGGGGACGGGCTGGCCTCAGGAGGGGAGTGCAAGAGTGAGCTCCCCTTCTTGAATCCTCAGATTTGGGCTTCTGGGGCTGGGGCCACCCACAACCCCCCTACCGACTTGGTGTGGAAGGCACAGAGCACCTGGGGCTGCGGGAACAGCCTGCGCACGGCGCTCATCAACTCCAACGGGGAAGTGAGTATGCCGCGCGCGCCCCCTGTGGCCACACCAAGAAGCTCCCCCGGCCCAAGGAAGGGGTGCCCATTCAGGCCCACCCCAGGAGCACGAAGGGGCGGAGTTAGACAGGGAGGACTATTAGAGGCGGGACCTACCCAGAGGGCCTGGGTAGTGTTCCTGCCCCTCTGACACCGCAGAGGGCGGAGTAAGCGGCAGGTAGACAAGAGTAGACCAGGAGAAAGGTCCCCAGGTGGTCACTGGGCAGACATGCTGCGTGCCCCTCGCCACCCTGACCCTCTCGGGCCTGGTGCCGTGTTCCCGCAGGAGGTGGCCATGCGCAAGCTGGTGCGTTCGTTGACCACCGTGATGGACGACGATGACGATGACGAGGATGGCGATGAACTGCTCCATCAACATCATGTGAGTGGCAGCCGTCGCTGAGGCCGAGCCCCGCCGCCCCGCGGCACCCAGCCAGGCGGGGACAGCCTCCCTGGGCCTCCCAGGCCAAAAATTTTTTCATTAAAGAATATTTTGGAACTTCACTCGCTGCTCTGGCCTTACTTCTCTCTCCTCCCTGTACCCCGACTGGGACCCTGGGGATCTGGGCACCCGCCTCTGGTTGGAAAGGGAGTGGGCTTTGTGGTGCCCTGGGGTGTTCCCATGGGAGCAGTGGACAAGGGCCTGGAACGGGCAGGGGAGGACAGACTGGGGGCACCCCGTGCTGCCTCCCCCACCCACCCCCATTTCTCTGTCTCCTCTCTTCCCCAGAGGCTGCATGCTGGCCTTCTCGGCTCCCCTCTTTTCCCTGCATGCCCCCTTATCTCTGCCCCCCAGTATGCCTGCTGTCCCAACAAGCTCCTCTCCTTTCTCCTCTGCCTCTTAAGCTTCGGATAGCTGAACAACCAAAACTACACCCCGCTCCTTCCCCACCCAGTCAGGTCCCTTTCCCCACATCTTCCTGAACTGTGTCTTGTGCCTCCCCCCACATCTCCCCAACCCTCTCCAGTCCGTTGCCTTCTGGTTCCTTGGGCCCAGAGCCCCCACCTCCCTGCCTGCAGGAGCCCGGAGCCTGGGTGCTGGGCTGAGCTAGCGGTCAGTCCCAGACTCGCCGTCCCGCCTGAGCCTCGTCTCCCTCCCCAGGGCTCCCACTGCAGCGGCTCGGGGGACCCCGCTGAGTACAACCTGCGCTCGCGCACCGTGCTGTGCGGGACTTGCGGGCAACCTGCTGCCGACAAGGCCAGCGGAGGCGCGGGAGCCCAGGTGGGCGGATCCATGTCCTCCAGCTCCTCCGCCTCCAGTATGACAGTCACCCGCAGCTACCGCAGTGTGGGGGGCAGTGGGGGGGGCAGCTTCGGGGACAGCCTGGGCCCCCGCTCCTACCTCCTGGGCAACTCCAGTCCCCGAACCCAGGTGAGTTATCCCCTTTGTCCCCACAGACTGAGGGTGTGTGTGTGTGTGTGTGTGTGTGTGTGTCGGGGGTGGGGGTAGCTGTGGGGGTGGCGGAGAACCTTCTCTCCCGCAGCAGTCGGGGGAGTGGGAGCCCCCTCCCCTCAGCCCTAGTACTAGAAACGCGCCCGGCAACCTAGCCCTCCTATCTGCGCCCCAGACTGGAGGGCAGGGCGGGGCTGGCGTGGGGTGGAGGTGGGGGTTAGAGGAGGGAGGAGACCGGATCTGGCAGGGCCCTCACGCTCCTCCCACCTCTTTTCTCTCCCAGAACGCCCAGAACTGCAGCATCATGTAATTTGGGACCTGCCAGGGCAGGCTGGGGTGGGGGCCTCCTCCGCCTCACCTCATGCCCACCCCACCCCCCACGCTGAACTTCATGAATGGGGGGGGGGCTTGAAGCCAAAGAAGAATTCCCCTTTGGTTGTTTGTTTTTCTTCTGTATTTTCTTTTTTTTTTTCTAAGAGAAATTATTTTCTACAGTGGTTTTATACTGAAGGAAAAAACACAAGTAGAAAAAAAAAGTGGGGGAAGGGGCGTACATCTAAATCCAGATTTCTCTCTCCTTCCCCTCCGCTGCTCCCCATACTCCAGCTCTGCCTAAAAAACAAGGAGGGCTTCCGCGAGGAGCCGTGGGGAAAGGGTGCTTTGACAGAGTCTAGCTTTTGCTTTTCTGCCCTCGCTGCTGCCCCCACCCCGGGGACCCTGTGACATGGTGCCTGAGAGGCAGGTGGGGGAGATCCTCTCTGCCTGAACTGAACTTCAGGCCCAGCCCACCCCCCCTCGGAGGGAGGGAGGCAGGAAGGGAGGAGGGCTGAGCCAGGCCTCTGGGTCCACCTCCCATTCCACTATCCCTGCAGGGGCTCCTCCACCGGCCCCACCCAAGACCCCGCCCCAACCCCGGGGTGATGTAATTCTCCCAGGTCCCAGCTGCTGCGCTTGATTTTCCTGTATTATTTAGACAAGAGATGGGGTTGAGGTAGGAGGCAGAAGAAGAGTTGGTTGGACCCTGCCCTCTGCCAGCGTTAGAGCCAGGATGGGCAGTCACAGAAAGTCCAGGTTAAGTGGGGTTTGGGTTGGAGAGAGGGTGGCTTTCTAGAAAAGGTCAGTCCTCTGGGCCCCACTCCAGAGGAGGGGAGGGGAGAGTGGGACGGAGGGAGCGTGGCAGTGGTTTGGGGCAAACACTAAGGAACCCCTTGGCCTCCCTGTTTCCTATCTGCACCTTCCCACCTTCCCCAGATGAATACACTAGTTGTTTCTATCCCTGGCTGCTGTGGTGTTTTTGTTGGTGTGCGTCACTCTGTGTCCTGAAGGGCAGACACACAAGTCACATGGTCACCTGCGCCCTCGTGGTCCTTGTCCTCACTGCCCAGCCTCACCCTGCCCTAGAGGAGGCAGGAAGGGGTGAAGCCTCAGGCAGTTGAGGCAAATGGGGGCACTGCTCACGGGGCTGTGGGTAGGGAGAGGCTTGGAGGGGAAGCCCTCAGCCGTGAGGGCATCTCCTTCCTCCTCCCTTCTTCTGAGCAGTGTTCTCCTGGGCCCTGGGCTAAGCAGGAGTAGGAAGGCATGCCCTGTGGCCCGGTCAGAGCATGGGGACACCTCAGACGGGCCATCGGGCAGGCAGAGGTGGCGAGAGGGCAGCAGGAGAAAGGAGGACAGAAGCAGTTGAAACCAAGCATTTGATGTCCTTTCTTGCCACACACTTGGCTCAGCTTGGGGGACAGGGAATTGAACAAGGAACTCAGTCTGCACCTTGGGGGAACTCTCAGGCAGAGGGGTGTGCAGGGGAGGGAGGAGGGCTTCTAACCTGGGGGCATGAGGTCCACTGAGGCTGAAGGAGGAGGCCTGGGGGTGGGGTGGGAGGAGGAGCTCTAGAGCTAATCTTTGATGTCTGCAGTGTTGCTGTTCCACTTAAGGGTCTTCTCTGACCACCTTAGTCCCCTTTGCCCCCGGAAATATGGGTTCAGCGTTCACTCGCTCAAGGTCACAAAGCTAGCAGATGACAGACAAGCCCAAGGGTCCCGGCTGGCTGCAGACCCTGCCTGCCTCTGTGATGACATGCTCCCCCGACACCCCAAACAACAAAAATTTGTTGAAAGTTTGTGTCCGTGAAGCAGAGGAGTTGAGTGCGATGAAAAGTCACAGGGGAAAAAGACAATTACAAATGTAGGGCAGTAAGATTGGTTAAAATACTAATGAGAAGGAACAAGACTTGGAGGGCATGCTGGGAACCCCTAACCCACTCCCCACCCCCACCTGCCGTGGGCTGGATGAGGGGCTCTAGGAAAAATATCCCTTCCTGGGAAGAGCATCTTCAACCAAGGAAACCCTTACCCTCCAGCCAGGCCACCTGAGGGCCCCAGTGGGCATGGAGTCAGATTCTGAGCCATAACAACCTTGTAGAACTGAGCAGAACCGCCCTCTTGGGTCCCCAGATTGCCCTACCTTTCTCTCCAGAGAAGCTGGTGGATTCCAGGCTCCAACCTGCCGGTTAGCAGGCAGGTAAGTGCTAAGCCATTGCACGCCCCAGGCTTCCTTTCTGGGGTCTTCCCACTGACCCAGTCAATTCTGACTTGGGTTCCCGAGACTGGAGATCTGTATGGGTCTACAACCTCGTCTATCTTCCATAGATAAGACCAGTGGGGTTTGAACTGCTGACCTTGAATTAGCAGCCAAACACCTGTTGGCAGCCCAGCACGCTACCAGCGTTCCTTTCCATGAGGGTCTCCAAAAACTCCCTCCCTGCCATCGAGCCGATGCCTACTCATAGCGACCCTTTAGGACAGGGTAGAACTGTCCCTGTGGGTTTCTGAGACTGTTTCAGGGAGGAGGAAGTCCCCCTCTTTCTCCTGGGTCAGCAAAAAGTCTGTCACTGCTAATCCGATCGAGGGTATCCACACGCATTTCCCTATCGGTGCACCTGGGGGCGCCAGAGCCCCGTCTGCGGTCGGCGAGGCGTCCGTGCGCACCGCTCTGCTCAGCAGAAGGCTGGCGGGCAGTGTGACTTGCTGTGCACCGCCGAGGGTGGAGAAGGTGAGGCGGCGTAGGAGGCTAAGGGGCATGAGGCAGACAAAGGAGAGGGGCTGCGGACTAGTGGATCCGCATCCTTAGGGTCTCATGTGGTGCCTACCAGGTAGCCTAACACTCATTAGACCACCTGTGATTATTCTTAAAACTGTTTTTCTTTGCTCAGACTATATAACATGCACTCTGTAGTGAAACAGGAAGCACAGGCAAGTACAAGGTGTGTGTGTGTGTGTGTGTGTGTGTGTGTGTAAGAAAACCAGAGGCAAGATTTCCCTCTCTGAGCATATATACACTTCAGGTGGTGAGGAGCTCACGTTGTTTCCTGTTTAGAGCCTGCTTTACCCAGTCAACACACACAAGTGCTTTCCAATGTGATTTCAAAGCTAATTAACGCCATTCTAAAAAAGACCAAAGTCGATTCTTTTCCTATCTCTTTATGTAAGAATGCCTGTGCCTTATAAGAAGACAGGCCGGGGGGAGCGGGGAGGGAGGGGAAAAATGAGGACCTAATGTCGGGGGTTTAAATGGAGAGAAAATGTTTTGAGAAATGATGTACA
>NW_022111325.1:2781140-2823895 GCF_000313985.2 Echinops telfairi
GTGTGTATGGATTGGGATAACAGTTGTATGAGCCCCTAATAAAATGTTAAAAAAAAAAAATAATAATAATAAAATAAAAATAAACCCAATGACAAGGGAGAAAAAAAAAAGAAGACAGGTCACCTGTCTTCTTGTAAGATTTCTCTTCCCAACTATGTCATACAGCAGTTCCATTACTTGGCAATAACTCGTCTGCGCTGCACAGGTACACAGGTTGCCTCAGAATTCCAAGCAGCAACAAGGCACTGCTGAGATGGGGCTGCCAGCCAGTGCTCCCCACCCACCACCCCATGGGTCCCACCCCATCCAGTATCATCAGGCCACACACCGAAGACACTCAGGGAGGTAACAAGCGAAAGCTCCTTTCATTACTCAGACGACAGACAGCTGGCAAACAGATCAGTTCTTTCATGCGCCGTGCTGAGGGGTCCCCTCTGGCTCAACGGCAGTGCGGGCAGAATGGAGACTGCTACTCATGCCTCATCACAGTTGTAGGTGAGGAACCTGGAATTCCTTCCGCCCGTTTATGCTCCAGGGCTCACTGCATGGAGGGCAGCATCGGGTTCCCCACCTGACCGCCCCAGGCAGAATGTCAGTATTTTAACTTTGCTGCTTGTGGGGCTTCAGGGGGCCGGGCACTGTGATTTGTTCTGAAGCCCACAGATGGCAGCCGGGGGAGGAACTCGGTGGAACAGAAGTTCTAAAAACAAAATATGAGACCAATTAGCTGGGGTGCCCTGTGAAGCCAGGCCTCTGTGGGGCCGTTCTGCTCCGTCCTGGAGGGACACTTCGAGGGGGAAATAAGCTCAGCAGCTATTGCTAAGGGGGAAGCGTCTCAGCTCACGTTTCCAAGGACCGTTTGCTGAGAATGTCCATGTGATCCTAGATGGTTCTTTAAAAGAGCACAGTGCTCACGGCAGACAGCCTTTATTCAGTAAGGTCAGCAGTTGCTGGGTTTTAAACGGACTTCAGGGGACAGTTCTGGCTCCAGACAGAATTCGGTTCATGTCTTCGGTTAAACCCACATCCTCCGTGACCTCCAGGCTCATGGCTTCTCATACCCTACAGTGACTTGCGGGAGGAGTCCAGGGTGAGCAGAAATCACCAGCTGCTCTTTGGAGAAAGACGGGCTTTCTACTCCCAAAGAGAGTTGACAGTCTCATAAACCCGCAGGGGCAGTTCTACCCTGTCCCTTAGGATCGCTGTGAGTCCGCGTCGCAGGGAGAAGTGACTGGGTGACTGTCAGGTTTTCACATTCAGCCCTTTCCTCGGCCCCAGCACCAGCCCTAAATGTGCGCGCTATAAGAAGCATCTCAACGTCAACGAGTCAAAACTGGAAATCCCGGGCAGCGGGGAGGGAGGGGTAAAATGAGGAGCTGATGCCAGGGGCTTAAGTGGAGAACAAATGTGTTGAGAATGATGGACGTAAGAAAATTAAAAAAAAAAAAAAAAGAAACAAAAAGAGAATGATGGAGGTAAGGAATGTACAAATGTGCTATACACAATTGATGGATGTATGGATTGTGATAAGAGTCGTATGAGCCCTCAATAAAATGGTTAAAAAGTCAATAAATAAATAAAATAAAATACACACACAAAAACAAAACTGGAAATCTTAATTTTGGCAGGAAATACCTCACCCTTTCCTCCCCCCACCCCCTGCCACCTCCCTCTACCACCCTCCACATCTCACCTCCTTTACTCAGGCTAAAACCTCCGTGTCACCCTAAATCCCTTTGGTCCTCTCAGAGCTCCCCCCACCCCCACCCCCTGCAGCCCATGAGTAAATCCCGTCAGCCCGTCTTTAAACCGTGTCTACAATCCAGAACATTCTCACCACTCCCACTGCCAGCTCTGTCATCATCTCTTGCCTGTGTCCTGGCTTTACCTGCCTAAGGGGTCTCCCCTGCTCTTGCCCACACGGATCACCAGGATGACCCTTTCACAAGTCGGTCACGCCTCTCCTCAAAACGCCCTAGCTCTCTCTGGGGGCGAAGATCGCCATGAGGGGCAAAACACAGGCCCATTTTATGGCTCCTCCTAGCAACGTGGCGAAGAAAGTGGAAATCACACGCCCAGTACACTTGCTCTTTCTGTGGCAAAACCACAGCAAAACGGTGAGGGCTGCGGGGACCCAGCACCGCGGTGCCCCTCGGGAAAACAGTACCTGTAAGTGCCTGGACCCACACTAGCACCCTTAGTGTGACAGTAAGACCCACCATTGGAGCCCGCCCGAGGCATTGAAAGACTGGCAGAGGGTCCACCAGGGGTAACATCTCTGAGAACCACTGCACATCAACATTTTCAGCAAAATTCAATAAGACAGAAACTAGGACATGCTGGAGAGGGTATGTGGCGACCTGACTTGTCTAACCACTCTGGAAATTAGAAAGTAACCTCCTTTAACAAATGCAAATACCGGTATACCCATTAAAGAAATAAAGAATACAACACAATGTGTTAGGCCGGTTTGACTGGAGAAACAGATCCAGAGACACTCATGCATGTATAAGAGAGAGCTTTCTATCAAGGAGTGGTTGTATATCAAGAAAACATCCCAGCTTAGTCCAACTCAAGTCCCTAAGTCCTGTACTAGCCCATACGTCCCCCTTCAGACTCACGAAGTCGCATGCAATGCTGCAGGAAGATCTCAGGCTGGTGGGTGCAAAGTCTTGTGGATCCAAGGGGGGTGGACGCATCTCCAGGACCCTGGCAGGTCTCAGAGTGGCTCACCCACCAGCAGGAAGGCAAAGTCAGAGAGAGAGAGGGAGGTTCCAGGACCCTCCTTATGAAAAGGCCACACCCACAAGGAGTGGCCATCAGACTGTGACCTGATTGATAGGTCACGCACTACCCCTACCCTTTTATCTTGCTTCAAGTTGACATGAAGGTATGTAACTACCACACACGAACAGACATATACACACCTATGTTTACTGCAGCAATGTCCACAACAGCAAAAACATGGAAACAACCAAAAGCTCCAATTATAGAGAAAAGGATAATGTACAAACCCTAGTACAGTCGGGCAATGGAATATTGTGTATCAATAAAAAATGACAACTCTCAAACACTGCAAAACATGGACAAAACTAGGGAACATTACACTTAGCAAACTTAGTTGACAAAGATAAATATTTAATAACACCATTATTATAAGGGAAAATGTGGTTTTTACAGCAAAAGATAAGACTTGGATAACTAAGAGGAGGCCCGGGACGGGTGGAGGCGAGGAGGGAGGGAAGAAGGATGGGGCGGGGAAAGAAAGAGAACCACATTTATGGGGGCCTTCATGGATATTGCTGTTGATTCATTTTTGAAATGGGCTCTGTAATGACATACAGTGTGCTTCTTTTAAAAAAAGAGAGAGTGAAGTTTCACAGACTTACATAAAAAAAGACTCCTCCAGATTCTTTACCCTTGGACCTAAATATTGGTCTGAATGGCAAAAGGAAAAAATATATACAGGGGAACCGATGACAAGGATCTACATATAACCACCTCCCTGGGGGACGGACAACAGAAAAGTGGGTCAAGGGAGACGTCGGACAGCGTAAGATATGACAAAATAATAATAACATAAATTATCAAGGGTTCATGAGGGAAGGAGGAGCGGGGAGGGAGGGGCAACATGAGGAGCTGATACCAAGGGCTCAAGCAGAAAGCAAATGTTTTGAGACTGATGAGAGCAACAAATGTACAAGTGTGCTTGACACAATGAATGTGTGTAGGGATTGTGATAAGAGTTGTATGAGCCCCGAGTAAAATGATTAAAAATAGAGACGCAATTTACAGTCGCACCACTAGGGGACAGGCTATTACTATTCTCATTCAATGTGAGGAGCCTGAGACCCAGTACAAGGAAGAGGTGTACAGGAGCTTCGTGGTGGGGCCCAGGACAACCCCAGAGAGGCCTTGGAATGTTGTGGGAGAATCCAGGACGGCTCTGGGGAAGAAAGGGGTCTTTGGAAACGGGCATGGGCATGAGTGGTGTGACTGTTTTGCCCTCAGCCGAGCACTAACCTAGAGACTGGTGGTTTGAAATCACCCTGTCGTGCCACAAAAAAGGTGACCCGGTGACCTGCTCCCATGAAAGCATATAGATTTTTTTTTTCTTTTTTAACATTTTATTAGGGGCTCATACAACTGTTATCCCAATCCATACACACATCAATTGTGTAAAGCGCATTTGTACATCGTTTCTCAAAACATTTTCTCTCCATTTAAACCCCCGACATTAGGTCCAAAAAATAAACAAATAAATAAATAAAAAGAAAAAGTAACAGAAGTAATGATGCCCTGAGGGTACAGGAAGGGGGGAAGAGAGAATTGGTAGGGGAACTGATAGCAGTGATGACTGTATAACCCCACTTGGGGGGAGGGAATAACAGAATTGTAAGTCAGTGGCTCTCAGCTTTCCTAATGCCACATACAGTTCCTCATGTGGT
Source organism: Echinops telfairi (assembly GCF_000313985.2). Lineage (NCBI taxonomy): Eukaryota > Metazoa > Chordata > Mammalia > Afrosoricida > Tenrecidae > Echinops > Echinops telfairi. The sequence goes on from NW_022111325.1 coordinate 2,785,589, forward strand.
GACCCCTGATCATAAAATAACTTTCGTTGCTACTTCACAACTATAATTTTGCTACTGTTATGAATTGTCATGTAAATATCTGATATGCAGAATGTATTTTCACTGTTACAGATTGAACATAATTAAAGCATCGTGATTAATCACAAAAAAAAAGAAAACATATAGATAGCGTAACTGGCATTTTATGGGTTGTTTTGAGATCAGTGCAGAGACATTATGCACATTTTGTACACAGTTCTGAAGGCATGTACCCAAATCCTAAAACAGCACGTAGATACAATTCTTTTCTAAAAGCCAGTGACTTCCTAGCTTTCAATTTGAAGGCGATTTTGAAAAAGAGGTTATCAAGTACCATGATCTTCAAACGTTGACAAGCTGCTGCATCTTACGTTCCACTAATTCACAATTCAATGTCACACACCCTGCACACTGCAATGCGCATCCCATCAGAGCACGTCACAACGTGATCAGGAGGACGGGACTAGCCCGAGCAGAGGGGTCACAGACGCACAGTTGTGGCGAGAGCTTTGACGGCAGAATGATGATCAGACACAGTGACATGGAGACAGAACTCGAAACGCTCAAGTCACACAAACCATGACAGCGACGCCAAACGGACATTAAGTGTGCTTTGCATTAGGTCCAAACCCGCCCCTTCCCGTGGAAGGTTACATTGACACCCATGAGAGTCAAAAAAAAGTGTTTTTTTTAACATTTGATTGAGGGCTCTTACAGCTCTTATAACAATCCATCCATCCACTGTATCAAACACATTTGTACATATGTTGCCATCATTACTTTCTGGACATTTACGTCTATTGAGACTTTGATGTCAGCTCCTCTTTCCCCCCTTTCCCCCCCACCCTTGTGGCCCCTTGAGAGTCAAATCTCAAAATTCAACATCCCATTAGTTTCTGGTTGTACAAAAAACACAAAAAACAAACCAGCAAATGATCTCACATCTTTTTTTTCTTTGACACATGATTTTATTTTATTTTTTCCAAGGCAGAGGGTGGAAAGGTTAACTATGTTTTTTAAATCATTTCATTAGGGGCTCATACAACTCTTATCACAATCCACACATACATCAATTGTGTAAAGCACATTTGCACATTCATTGCCCTGATTTCACATCTTAAAAAAAGCATTTACACTTAAAAAAGAAAAAAGAGGATGAAGTGGGATTTCCTCCTTCTTAATGAATGTTTCTGGAGCTGCTAAAAAAACTTGCATTTACAAAATAGTTGATAAAAATATTCCTCTGGATTGTGCACGAAGGGCGCTGACAGGGCCCCTGATCAGACTGGGTGGGTAAACAGTCATCAGACGGGGCTGCTTTTTCTCCTCTTCCTCAGAGGCCGGGCTCCTCGCTTTCCGGTTCCGTAGCTTCTGGGTCAGCGGCTTCAGCCTGCTCCCCTCCGCCCCCTCTCCCTTCGGCTCGCACTTTTGTCTGAAGGTCTGTCCTCTTCTGCTGCCTTTTTGGGCTTCGTCTCCTTTTGCAGCCGCAGGTCTCGCTGACAACCGTGCGTCTCCCCCTGGCTCCTCCTCCACCGCCCCTCCACCAGCTGACTTCCTTTTGGGCACCTTGGCAGTGGGGAGGGTGTTTGCAGGATGCCTGGGGACCGCTGGGCATGACGAGCTTTCTGGAAGCTGTTTGCCTGGCCTCCTCCTGCTCCCCCAAGCTCCCCCAGGCCCCCGTTAAGATTTCAAACACAGAAAACCACCGTCTTCGAGTGGATTTTCACTCATAGCAGTCCTATAGAATCCATCACTCCCTGAGGTTTTCCGGGACCATCAATCTTTATGGATATAGCCTCATCTTTCTTCCACTCTGATCAGACTACCAAAAAACACTCCCTGCCATCAAGCAGATGCCAGCGCCCAGGGACCCAGTAGGACAAGGTGGAATTGCCCCTGTGGGTTTCCGAGACTGTCACTCTTTGTAGGAGTCCAGAACCTCTTCTTTCTCCCGAAGAGGAGCTGGTGGTTTCAAACTGCTGGCCTTGCAGTTAGCAGCCCAACTGTAACCACTATGGAGCAATCACACGGAGTCACCGACTTGCCCCTAGAGCATCAGCCAGCAACGGGTCAGCAACTTGCCTAGGGCACTGGGCAGCCAGAGAAGGGCTGAGCAGGGGAGTGACTGACCGGGAAAGCCGGGAAAGCTATCTCCACTTGTCCGTCAGTCCGGTCCATCTGCTCTGTTTCTGTTTCTATTTCTCAGGCCCTCTCAGCAGTTCAGCAGTCCTGCTCCCTCGCTCCGAAGAGCCAGCTCAGCCACTTTCCCGTTCCATGTCCCACCAGAAGCCAGAACCCCACGTCTCTCAGCACCCCTCATCCTGTGCCCAGAAGGCCAAGGAAAGGAACTGGGAGAGGCAGTGAGGAAGGTAAGGTGGCCCCCACACCCACCCTCCCTCTGTCTCCACCCCTGCAGCCTCCAGGGACTGTAGGCAGGCCTCCCCTCCCCCTCTGGACCAGGACTCAGGCTCTCATACTCCTTGGGCCGATTCTGCGATTCTGCGTGCCTAGTACCAATCAGTGCCAGCTGGCAGCTCTCCCTGGGGACTGGGGTGGCATGGGTATGGGGGAGGGGGGAAAGTAGGCAGGGACCGGAGGAGAAGCGGGACCAGGATTTCAGGAGGTGGTGGTCAGGAGCTGGGTGGGCAGCATGGGAGTCCCATGGGACTTAGGGAAAGGTTAGACTAGGGAGTCCTGGGCGTCCAGGGAGCAGGGGAGGTGTCAGGCCCTGACCCTGGCTCTACTGTCCTTGGCCCTTCCCACTCTTTCCCTACCACCCCACGTTCCCTTACACCCACCCATTAAGCTGTTCCTGCCTAATCTGTTTGGGTCCCTTTAAGAGCTGCCTGGGAACTGGGGCACTGGAAGGGGCTGGCAGGGTCCCCACCCCTCCCCTAGCCATGCCCGCCTCTGCTCCGCCTCCTGTCCATTACAGAAACTGCTGGAAGTCTTGGACGCCCCCGGTTAGGGTCTCCACTTCTGGGCTGTGGGTAAGGCTTGAAAGTGGTGGGGAAGGGGGACCCTGGACCCTGGGGTGGGATATGGGGCAGGATGCCAGATTCTTGGGGTTGTGAACCTGGAGTATCTGTGTGCCAACTTGAGTGGGTGACGCAGGGGGCCTGGCGGGATGGCCCTCTGGCCTGGGACAGGGAAAGGCAGCCCAGGGACCAACCCTGAGGAGGGCACCCCAGGAAGAAGGAGGGCCTGGGCCCACCCTCCCCCTGCCCATTCTCCCCGGAGATCTCTCTTTGCTGAACTCTAGAGGCCACTGCTGGGCCTTCCCCAACCAAAGACTCAGGGCCTGAGCCATCAATGGGGAAACTGAGGCTGGGAAACCCAGAGGGAATGGCGTTGCATGTGCTACAGTCAGAGTAGTGGAGATTAGGCCCTGGGCGGGTTCTCCCTCCCTTTTTTCCACCTCAGGGAGCTGCACACAGGCGGGGCGGTGGGGAGGGTGTCCCTGTGTGTCCAGCTCACCCAGCAAGCACCTCACTGCAGCCCCGGTGGCCACCCCAACAGAGTCCTACTTCCTCATTAGGACACTTCAGTTCCTTCCCGGAAGTGTTGTTCTTGTGAGTGTAGTTTGTTGGTTTTATTTTTAAATCGATTGTGGTCGGGGTGACAACTGACAGAGCACCATGTTGTTTCCCATCCAACAAGTGACGCGCATCTTGATTCTCAGTAACAGTCGCAAGTCCCTCGACACCACATCCCTCTTCCCGATTCATCCTTGGGTGGTGCCCGAATCCATCGTCGGTCTTTCTCTCCTGCCCCTTCCTACTGTCTTTCCGAGCGTGGTTTTGAGGTGAATGCTGGCCTTCGGGTCGCGTGTGGGTGATTCATCTGGGGAACAAGGCACTGGGGTTCTCCAGATAGACCTGTCTGCTGTTTGGGCCCAGATGCAGCTCTGGGTTTGAAGGGTGTCTGCGGGACATAATCTCAGGGGGTTCCACCAGCCTCTATCAGGCCAGTAGGTTTGGTGTGTTTCTGAATTTCGTTCTATGTGTCCCTCCCATTCTGTGCAGGACTGTCTGCGGTGATCCCTGTCAGGGCTCTCAGGACAGGGAGCTGGGCACCACCTCCTTCTTCCCGCCTCCGGGCACAGAGGTTCTCAGGGTGCATGAATCCCTCAGACCAAAGGTGTCCCTGAGTCTCTGATCTGCTTCGCTCCTGTGTGCTCCAGACAGAGAGAGATTTCCTAGAAGTGCTCACTCCAGATTCTAAGGCCAAGAGAGGCCCCCTGAAGCTTGGCCGCGTAACCCAGCGTGAAGTGGAGCCAGGGGAGACCCGTGGGCCCCCCTGGCGTCATTCCTTTGGCTACTTCAGAATTGCAGCCCCTTCCAATTCTGACAGCGTCTGGGCCCTGTTGTCTCCCAAGGGAAGGTGATGGGGGTAAGAAACAAAGGGTAGCCCCCCGGGGTGTGTGTGTGTGAAATCTTTTTGCTGCAGTTAGGGTCTAGGCCCTGCCATCTCGGTCCCCAATTAGCTCATCCGTCCCCTGCCCCCACCACATGCCCTAGAGCCGGGGAAGGAACCAGACCAAGTAAAAGCCCCCTCTGAGCCCTGAGCCCAGGGCACTGAGAGTCCGCAAGGGCTAGGGGACAGATGGCCACTGTACTCAGGGTCTGCTTCTGCTTTCCCTGCCCAAATGCCCTCTTGGCCCTGCCCAGACGGAAATGCTGACAGGCACCCCAACCCCGACCTAAAGGGGAACCCGGACTTGGCTTGTGAAACCCTCTGCCCAGCCAGGCGCCAGCACACTTTGCTCTTCCTAAAAATACTGAACGTCTGGGGACGAAGGCGTCCTGCTCTCGGGGAGCTGCTGTTTTACCTCTGTGGATCCGAGAGGGCTAGTGTCCTGCGCAGACTCACACAGCAAGCTTCAGGCCCGCCCGCTGGCCTGGTACTCAGAGCAATCCGTGCCCACCCCTGCGGTACCTTTGCAGTCTTCCTGCAAGCGGAATGAGGCCCATTGGGAAGGGTTTTTTTTCAACTCCTCGTTTTACCAGTAACGCAGCCAAGGCCAGGGACCTCAGCTAAAGTTAGGACAGGACACCAGGCCCAGCACCCAAGCCTCCTCTGAGACGACCCGGCTGTCTCGGTGCCTTCCCAGATAGGGAACCACCCAGCCCCCCGTCTTATTCAGTGTCCTCAGTGGGGGGAGCAGGAGGTGTGGCCCACACCGGGAGACATATGTGGGGACGTGTGGAGAGACACACACCAAAAGGCCTGTCTATGGCATGTTCGTGTAGTGCTTTCAGGAGACGTGTACTATTATTGTTTTTAAAAACTCCCTGTAGTCGATCATCACAACGAATCATTTTTCATAAGCCCAGATTATCAGTACAAAGCTAAAACTCTGTGCCGACTTACTTTTTGAACCTTCGAAGAGTCCGATTCGGCTGGAGGGCGGTGATTTTGGAGTTCTGGTGCAAGGCAGTGCTGTCCTTGTTCCTCCTCCTCAGCGACGCGCCAAATCCGTGGCTTAGGGCGCATGCGCCACAGGACGCACCACTGCTCCCGTGGCTCCCAGTGGTCCGATAGTCACTGCTTTTGTCGAATGTTCTGCCTTTTTCGCTGCAAGACTGCAGTAAGTAGAGACCCTGGCGGTGTAGTGGGTGTCCCCATTGGGCTGCTAGCCATGAGGCCAGCGGTTCCAAACCACCAGGCGCTCCTCGGGGGGAAGATGAGGCTTTCTACTCCCCTAAGCAGTTACAGTTACACAGGGGCACTTCTTCCCTGCCCCATAAGGTCACTGTGAGTCGGCATCCACTCGAGGGCAGTGAGTTTTGGATTATGCTAAGTAGTATTGTGAATGCATATCAGGGACTTTTTGAGAATGAAGTAGTATTTAGCAGAAAAGGAGAAAAATTCCAAAAGGCCCCTGCTCCGTTCCTAGTAGTGTTGTAACCAGTAATGTAATTCAGTGAAGGAAGATTTTTACCAAAAAAATTTGTTAGTATTCATAGAATCCAAGAAATACTACATTTGAGCAATGTGCAACTATATTTATCACACATCATTCCATGACTGAAATCCATTACATATCATTACTATGAAATCCATAGGAAACACTGCTAAGGGTGGTCTGGTATGAGGAAGACCAGGAAGAGGGGGGCTGATGGCCACACCATGAGTCACAGCACCCCAGGGACACCACTGGCCCCTCGCTCACTCTTTCTCTCCTTTTGGAAGGCTGCCTTCCATCCGTCCTCTCCCCCCACCAGCTTTCTCCCAGAGGTCTCTCCCGAGAGAGAGAGAGAGAGAGAGAGAGAGAGAGAGAGAGAGAGAGAGAGAGAGATCTCCCGAGTGGTGCTGAGGGGAGGCTGCGGGAAGAGCTGGCTTTTTGGTTAGATGAGTAGAAAAGGGGGGCCCTGAGCCCCTTGGTGGACTCCTGCACCGGAAGTCCCAACAATGCTAAGGTTTCCCAGGCTTCTCGGACAGACACCTTGTCCCTTGGCTCAGCCGCACAGACATGTGTGTGTTTATTTGCATCCTCCTTAGCAAGCTCTATTTGAATGGGCTCAGGCTGGAATCCAAGTGAGATGCCTAACACACACAGAGTCCTTAAAAAAAGGAGTCAAATTTACTGCCATCAGCTCGATGCCGACTCAGAGCGACCCTGTAGGACAGGGTAGAACTGCCCCTGTGGGTTTCTTAAGACTGTAACTCTTTACAGAAGTAGAAAATCTCCTCTTTCTCCTTCAGAGCCGTTGGTAGTTTCGAACTGGTGGCCCTGTGGTGCGCAGCCCAACACGTAAACATTACATCACAGAGTCCTTAGGAAAGGAGAAAAGCCAGAGAAACTGCTGGCCCCAGCTGACAGCACACCCCCTCTTCCTACTCAGCTGGGGGACATAGGCAGGATGATGCCTAACTGAAGGTGGGAAGGGAGCTGAGCAGGACCCCGTGGGGGGGCATGATAATGTGCCCCCCCCTACATCTGGAGCCCTGGATGCAGAAACCGCAGAAGGTGGGGCACAGGGGGACACCAGTAGGAGGAGGAAGAATATGGGGAGATTCTAGTCCCTCCCACTTAGAGATGCGGTCGCCATGGTGACTGAGGACCAGAGAGATGGGATGGGGTTGGGGATGGGGGGCGGGGGTGTGGCAGGCACCGAGGCACTGGGCGACAGTAGCTGTCATTCCAGGCATCCCCAGCTCCAGGTAAGGGATGGAGAGAGCAGAAAGGCAGTTCCGAAAGGAGGGGGGCGGGCCATTGTCTGGCGCTGGCTCTGCCCTGAGGAGGGGGCAGACCGAAGGGGTCGGGCCATTGTGTGTGGTCATCTGCTCAGCCTTTCAGCCCGGTCAGATTGGAGGGGGGACGTGAGAGGCTTTGGGTAAGGGGCTTGTGGGGGGTGGGGGGAGCTGGGCTGGGCAGGCAGCAAGAAGGCTGGGAGACTGTGGGGGCTGGAAGAGGTGGGGAGATCTTGGAGGAGTGGAGGCTTGGGGACATCCCTATGGCTCCCCCACGGTAGGCACTCAATACCTAGAAGTTGATTTGACTTGCTGATGATTATAAAAGAGGGCAGAGGAGGGGCGCGGCAGGTGGGATTGAGGGAGGGGGCAGGCAGGGATGTCTTCCAGGAGTGTGCTCTCGGAGGGCTGCCCTGAGGCTGGGAGAAGGCAGTGGGGATGCTGGATCTGCAGGGTCATTGGCCAAGCCGGCAGGGGCTCCTAGAGCCCCTCCCTCAGCAAGGTGTGCAAACTCCTGGGGTAGAAAGGGGCTGAGCCTTCTGGGTTGAAGCTCAGAAGCAGCATGGGGTACCCTCATCTCCCCTCCCACTCCATCCCCATGTCTGTCTGCCTCCACTTGGGCTATAAATCCTGGCTAGAAGGGGCTACTGTTTGATGTGGTCCAGGGATTGTGGGGGAGGAGTCTCCCAGGGAGCTGGACCCTGGCCTGGGAGGATGAACTCAGTCCTGTTGTCCTGGGGGGCGGGGGTGTCCCTAGGTTGGGCTCCAGGGCTGGGGGCGGGGGACGGGGGGGGTGGGGGACGGACAGAGGAAGCCCCAGATTGGGGTCATGGGGATGGTATAGTCCCTTGGTCCCTCTGGCCCAGTCACCTGGCACCTGACTCCTCCCCCTGTCGCCACATCTGACCTGCTACCCGACTCTGCCCCTGACCAAGGCACTCCCCCCTCCTGCCTTGATTTCCTCATTTGTCCAGGGAAGGAGGGGGTGGGACCAAGGCTTGATCCAAGCTTCCTGGACGCAGTGGGCAGAAAGGACCTGCTACCTAATTTGTGGGGCCCACTGCAAAGGGAACCGGCAAGACTGCAGGCGGCACCGGCCCTCATGTGACTTCACAGGTGGCATATCCAGGCTGGGGGCCCCATCCACCACAGCACAGGGATGGGTGGCAGGGAGACTTGGGGGGCCTGACTTCCTGGCTTCAGCCTCTTCTGTGGGACGACGGACCAGGAGGGCCTGACAGTGGCGGAGGAAGGGCCCTGAGACCACCGCTTCTCAGTCCAGAGCCTCCCCTCCCCCCTCCCTGGCCTTCCGCCCTCAAGTGGCTCAGAGCTGAGCTTCCTGGAAGTTGGGCAGGAAGTAGGGCTGGCTGGCGGGTGGGACTCCAGATAGAAGAGGTTCTTTCACATGAGGCAGCTCTGAATTCATCGATTTGTCTTCTGGTTGGGCCACTTCCCTTTCCTTATCTGTAACAAGGGGTCGCAGGGATGTCTACCGTCCACAGTGGTTGAGGTGGCCAAGGTGAACTATTGATAATGGCTGGGGGGACTGGGGAAGAGGCCTGGGGTGTGCTGAGGGGCATCCTGGGAACCAGGCATTGGGTTCGCCACGGCCAAAGAGGCCAGGGTGGGGTCGGGACAGGGCATCCATGGGGAGAGCAGGGCCGGGACTCCTCCCCGAGACCCAGATAAGACTAGCTGTTCTAGAGGAGAGGCCCAGGGACAGGGTGCGTCTCCAAAACCGGAGCTAGGGCTTGGAGAGACTTGACAAGCAAGAACTCCCCTGGGTTCTGTGGGCCTGGAAGACTCCCTCTAGGCGGACTGGTCCCTGGCCTTCTGGAGAGAAGGGACCCTGGGCAGCCAGCATCCAAGGGGCGTCTGGAAGACCTTTGAGCAAGTCTGAACAGGAAGAGCTGTTGGGGGCAGGGGGGACCATCGGAGACCAGGCCCCCAGAGATGGAGGGATACTGGGAGCAGAGGGAGAGGGGAGGGAGGCTGAGCAGGCTCTGAGGAGGACTTCCCAGGGCTCCCCTGATTTGGGCCTCCCTGTGGAAGGAGGGATGGAAGTTGCAGGGCTTCCTGGCAGGGAGGAGTGTGTGTTTCCGATGGAGGTGGGTTATTGACAGGAGCCCGTCCATTAGCCCTGCGATGCCTGTGCTTCACCTGCAGTCAGCTGACCGGGCCTGAGTGGGCAGATACAACCCACTTTATAGGCTGTGGAGCCCTTGGCGGCGGAAGCCTCATTAACCCTGCATTATGAGGTCCCCCTCCACCCCACCCCCACCCCCAGCCTACGGGAGTGGTGAGCAGGAGAGCTGAGTGCTTCTGAAGCCTGAGCTCACACAGCACATGCAAGCACGGGAAGTTCCCGGGCTGGGCCTCCTGCTGGCCGGCTGGAGCCCTGGTGGACATTAGACTCCAGAACAGCCTGGTGCACTTGTTTGGACTTTGTTGTTGTTGAAGACTGTGGCCAGCCGGAAATGGGAGGGTTGAAGGTTAGACCACTTCAGGGACTTCCCAGTCGTAAGAGTGGGCAACCCCACCTTGTAGGCCAAGGAAAGAGGAATACAAAAGACAGACTGCCGGGAAAGTTGAGCAAGAGAGAAACCAGCCCTGGGCTGGTTAGGCTGGGTGTGTCTTGGCAGAGAGGCAGAGGCGGGGGCAATGACCGAGAGGACCCAGAAGGGCCTTTTAGGCTCTCTCGGTGGCTGGCAGGCTGGCGGGTGGAGAGAGGAGGGAGAAAGAAAGAGGTGTGTCTCCATAGGTGGTGGAGCCTATTGGTATACACCCTCCCAATCCTCCAACTTCCGCCCAAGCCAGGAATCTGTCACAACTGGAGAGGTGGAAATTCTGGTTTCCCTGGCCCAGAGCACAGGGCTGACTTGGGACTATGGGCACCTGGAGGGCCCCGCTCCCGGCCCAGCCGGGCTGAGCCCTCCACCCTCGCCTGCTGAGGTCTGGGACCCCATGCCTTCCTTCTTGTAGATGGCCCCCCTGCTGAGTAGCTGACTCCTGGGTCCCACATTGTGGCCCACTCAAGGGTATGTGAGACAGGCCGCCAGGGGCTGGGGCTGAGGCTGGGGGTGGGGGTGGGGGACAGGAAGATCCAGAGACCCCAGGGGGCCCGGAGAGAAACAGGTGAGGTTGCGTGGGAGCTGAGCCAACCAGCTGCCCCCTGCTCAGGGCTGCTCCTGGGCTAATGCTGGCCACCAGCCTAGTCTTATGGGTCCTGACTGCCTCCTTGGAGGAAGAAGCCCGGGGAGACTTGAGCGTCAGAGACCCCGGAGCCCAGCTGGGGCTGGAGGTGAGGTCAGAGGGGGCCTGGGTCACCACAGGGCAAGGTGAGCAGGAGGACAGAGGATCACTGGAAAGGGCAGGAGCGTCAGGTCTGAGGAATGTGCGCTATGGGTGCAGGAATCTGCTGCCCAGAAATGCCCTCCCTGGGGGGCCGACAGCAGTGTCTGGGGCTCTGGCTGCAAGAGGAAGAAAGACAAAGGCGAGATGGTAGAAGCACTTGCCCAGGGAAGGCTAGAACAGGCAGACAGAACTCCTGGTGAAGGAGACCTCCAGCACCAGCACCAGCACCAGCACCCGCAGCAGCAGGAAGTGGGACAGAGAGGCTCCTGCTGGGAAGGGAGAGTGAGGCAACCAGCACCAGTCTGGTCTGAGGGGGATGGAAGTGAGACTCCCCCAGGGCCTTCCCCCAGGGGAACCATCCCCTCCCTCAGGGCTCCCCCTCAGTTCATACTTCTGCTACCTGAGGCTCTCTGATTGGTCCACAGGAGGATGTGGTGAGGCCCACTCACCCTGAGAGTGCCAAAGAGCCCATTTCCCCAAAGCCGGCGGGCGAGTGCCCTGACAGAGCATGGCCCTCCCAGCCCCGGGCCTGGATCCCTGGAGCCTGCTGGGCCTTTTCCTCTTCCAGTTACTGCTGCCATTCCCGCCTCCCACGACCGCCGAGGCAGGCGGGCAGGGGCCCGTGCCCAGGGTCAGATATTCCGCAGGTAAGCTCTGATGTTGGGCAGGTGCGCTGGGCATGGGGGAGAGGAGAGGAGGGAGGAGGGAGGTGGAGGAGTGGAGGAGCAGAGGAGCAGAGGTGACCTAGCTGGGGACTCCAGGAGAGCATCAGAGAGCCTTGGGGGGAAAAGGCCAGAGGCAGAAATGTAGACAGAGGGAGGGAGAAGAGTGGAAGAGGAAACTCACAGCCCGAGGCCCCGGGGGAGCAGAGGGGCCTGGGGTCCAGGGCCACTGCTATCTGTGGGCTCCCTAAAGTTGGTGAATTTCCTTTCTCTCTAAATGTCATGGGCATCAGTTAGGTGCCTTGGACACGCCCCTGAAAGCCCGGGAGCTAAGGCTCACGTGGGCACCTGATCCATGCCAACCACCCGACCATGCTGGAGACCCCAGCCCCACGGAGCACATGCCACAGACCCCACCCCTCCCTTGGGAGAAGTACCACCGGGGCTGTGGACCCAGGGGCCCTGGGGGCAGTTTGGCTGCTCTTCTACGGAGCCTGTGGGCTGCCGGCCCGCTCCGCTTCAGGGAGAAGGGTCTAGGAAGGTCAAAGGCCTTGTCAGAGATGCAGGGGCAGGGTCTCGTGGGGGTGTCGCCAGCATCTTCCCGAGGCAACCCAGTGAAGGCACTGTGTGTGGCCTCTGGATGGACAGGCCCCCTCCGTGTTGGGTTCTGGGGTACCAACACGGATGGGACTCAGCCCCTGCCCAGGAGGTGCTCACCTTCTAGGGGCAGAAGCAGGAGGGCGACCAGACGCAAGGGCGACAGGCATCCCTCTCAGAGGTCAGCCCTCCAGCATCGTGCCACACTTGATTCTGACTCTTCCTCTTGGTCCTTAGATGCCCTGAGTTTCCCTCCCCCCTTTAACAGTTAGCCAGTCAGCTTCCTGGGGGAGCCCTGGTAAGTGCACTGGTCACGCGTTGGGCTGTGATCCGCCGAGTTGGAAGTCGGAAACCCCCAGACGCTCTGAGGGAGAAAGACCGGGCTTTCTACTCCCAGAAAGACTCACCGTCTCAGAAACCCACAGGGCCAGCTCTCCCCTGTCCTAGGGTCGCTGTGAGTCGGCACCGGCCAAGTGGCAGTGCGTGAGTCAGCTGACTAACTAGAGCAAGAGTGAAGGGTGAGAGCGATGGGAGATTTGAGGAGCCCCTCCCCACTTGCTGATGTGCAGGGGGCAGAAACACAGACACAGACACCCAACCCCCTCCCACCACCACCACCACCACCACGGCTCCCCTATTGCCATCTTGGCAAGACGATGCAGCTGGCCTAGGGGATTCTCCTGCAGCCTGCTTCGTCTCCCCTACGCAGGTGACAGCTAGGTACACTCAGGGGCCCCCGAGGAAAATATGCCCTTCCTGTCCAGCCTAAGTGATCTGGGGAGGGGAATGCCCTGCATCAGAGGGGTAGGAAGTAGGCAGAATGAGGAGGTGGTGAGAGGAACCCCTAAAACACAGCTACCCTGATGCCGCCCTGTCTGGATTTCCTGCCTCTAGCTACCAGCATTGTCCTGGCTGTGGGCCTATTTTAGCTCCCCTTGCTAAGTGGGGATGAGGTGTTCTCACGGACCGCAGCCCCCAGGCCCAGGAGAGTAGCCCTGTCTCTTCCTTTCCTGTCCCTTTGTCTGTCTCCTGGGTGCTGCCCCCCGCCCTTTCCCCAGCCCCAGGCTGTCATTTCTCTGGCTTTGGCAGCCTCTCCTCTCTCCTGTGGGTGCGGCACTCATGCTCCTGTGGCTGCTGGTAGAGTAGAGTGGGTCCAGCTCCAAGGCCTGGGGAGCGCGGTGCCATTCCTGCTCCTCCGACTTCTGCCTCAAGGATCAGCATCTGCCCCTGCCCCTCCTCACACACCCCTCACCACCTCTCCACAGGGGACAGACGCAGGGCTCTTAGCCTCTTCCAGCAGAAGGACCTCCGGGATTTTGACATGCTGCTCCTGAGCGATGATGGAAACACTCTCTTTGTGGGAGCTCGGGAAGCCATCCTGGCCCTGAACATCCAAGAGCCAGGGGTCCCAAGGCTACACAACAGGGTGAGGAGGCTGGGGATAAAGGGCGCAGGCTGGGAGGGGGCCAGCACTGCCCTGGGCCTAGGACACTTATGCGTGAGTAACTGCCCAGTTGCTCTCCATATGATGGACAAGAAATATGCCGGGGGGCACTCGTTGGCATTGGGATAAGAGAGTGACTCATACCGGCTGCCAAAATGACTGATATGGAAATCACTGACATAGGAGATAAACACTGACTCAAAATTATATCAATAATCGGATTATTCACCCACCAGTAGAAATCACTGATGCTTCTGTGCCTTAGTCCCTCTCTGAGCCAGTGGGACAGTCCGAGGAGGAGGGAGAAGGTAGGGAGTGCTAGCAGTGCTGGCCATCATCGCTGGGCATTGTGCTTCTTACCTTGCGGCCTGTGGAAAGCAAGAGGAACCAACTCTGCCGCCCACCCCCCTCAGGACTGGTTAAAAATGCAGAGTCTCTGAGATGGGACCCCAACATGATTCAGAGTGACTTCGTCCGCCGGCTGCATGATTGCCACCTGCAGCCCTGTGTGCCCCGCGCTTCATTGAGGCTGAGCGTGCACCTCCCACTTGTGTCCTCCAGCAGGCTGTAAACCTGACTGGAGATCGCTTAGGCCAAGAAGTGGCCGCGGCAGTCTAGATTTGAACTTGGGCCTGTCCGATTCCAGAAGTCATGTTCCGTCTCGGGTCTGTGTTCTCATGAACAGCAGCATCTGGGCCAAGAATGGTGTGATGGCAGATTGCCAACATGTCGCTAACCACCAGGCCTGCTGGTGATCCCACACGACGTGCAGAAGGGGATGGGAAGCTGGAGCCCGAGCTGAAGGTCTCATCTCCTGCATCTCCTCCCCCCACCTCTGTCCTGCAGATACCCTGGCCAGCCAGCGACAGGAAGAAGAATGAATGCGCCTTTAAGAGGAAGAGCAATGAGGTGAGTGGAGATGGAGCTGAGAGAGCTCTGGCTGGGAAGTACGGGCCCAGGGCATCACTGGGATGACCTTAGGCTGCGCAGACAGTGGAAAAGACTTGCTTGCATGATTACCTGCCGAGATTATGTTCTACAAAGATGTACAAAGACTGACCCTGGCAGAGCCCGCCCCTCCCAACTGGAAAATGAGATTGCAGACTCTGGGGGCCCAGGCCTAGTTTAGGGTTAGCAGTAACTGACCCTTTTGCTTCTCCAGACACAGTGTTTCAACTTCATCCGCGTCCTGGTCTCTTTCAATGCCACCCATCTCTATACCTGTGGCACCTTTGCCTTCAGCCCCGTGTGCACCTTCATTGTGAGTTATCTGGCCCCCAGCTGGAAGGCCCCCAAGCCTTCCCTCCCCTCTGCCCATCCTCTGTAGCTCTGGAAAACTCTGGTCATTGGCCAGAAGATCCGAGGGCGCTTCCTGGCTCCAGCCAATGTCCCTTGATGTAACTCCCTTTCCCTGCCCATCCTGCCCGTTTCCCGGACATGAGACCCTGGCGTTCTGGCCCCCCAGCCACTTCCCCCCTCTAGGAACTCAAAGATTCCACCCTGATGCCCATCTTGGAGGCCAATGTGATGGAGGGGAAGGGCCAAAGCCCCTTTAACCCGGTCCACAAGCACACAGCGGTCCTCGTGGGTGAGTATCGGATCCCATATTCCCTCCCGACACCTGCCTTCCTGAGTCTCAAGGCAAAAGGTGGCATCTGGCTGTTTTCTGAAAGGCAGTTGGCAGGAGGAAGGGAAGCCACGAGCCTCAGAGGAGAGGGAGAATCAGGCACCCTCACCGCATGCGAGAACTGCCACGCAAGAGGGAGAGGTGGATGGGGAGAGGGACCCAAGGGCAGGAGAGTCCAGGGATGGTCCCAGGTAGAGAAGACACACATGCACTGTGTGCACACACCCTCTGGTGCACTCGGTATCATGCTAGGATTGGAGGGATTCCCAAGAAAAAATCCTGGCCCCGTGTCCTCCCAGATAGGAACCATGGCAGGCTTCCTGCCCTGGCTTCCTGAAGGAGGTGGCCCTTGGCTTTCCGGGGGGAACTTGAAGGACAGGTAGGCAGTCGGGCAGGAAAGCTGTTGCAGAAAGGGTCGGGTAGGGCCTAAGATGTGGAAGCGGAAAACCCAGCCACCTTTAGGGAACAATAATGTGGTTCTTTTTGGCAAGTGGTTCAGCTGGGTGAGTGAGGCAGTAGCCAGAGAGAGGCTGGAAAACTGTCCCAGCAGAGAAGGTCACACAGGGTGGGCCTGAGAAGAGGACTCAGCAAAACGATCAAAGTATGATGGGCGCCAGAGACTGATGTGGCCGGCCCCCAGTCAGAGGCAGGTCTGCGGCCAGTGGGTGCACCCTCTGCTGATAAGCCTCTTCGTATCCGCGCCCCCCCACCCCCCCAGATGGGATGCTGTATTCTGGCACCATGAACAACTTCTTGGGCAGTGAACCCATCCTAATTCGCACATTGGGCCATCCTGTCCTCAAGACGGACAACTTCCTCAACTGGCTGCAGGGTAAGCACCTGACCCACCACCAGCACAGGGCCAGGTCGACCTGGCATCGGGAACCATTCCTTTATTCCAGTCTTTGTTGAGGCCATCCTTAGCAGCAGGGACACAGCAGGGGAGAAGGCAGCACTTCCGCTGCCCTTCCCCAGACTTGCCGGAAGCTTCCATCTTATCTAAAGAATTTCCAGTCGCCCCACAGCAGCCCACCCTGACCACATGGGAGCCAGACATCCTGTCTCTTGCCCCACAGAGCCAGCCTGAGGGTTTTGCACCCCGGGGGGAACCCCAGTGCTCAGTCTCTAAACCCCTCTGCCCCACTCCCGCAGCTGATGCCTCCTTCGTGGCAGCCATTCCTTCGACCCAGGTCGTCTACTTCTTCTTCGAGGAGACAGCCAACGAGTTTGACTTCTTTGAGAGGCTCCACACGTCTAGGGTGGCCCGAGTCTGCAAGGTCTGCAACCGGGGGCGGGAGGCGGGGCTGTCCGTGGAGGAGCCAATGGGGAGGCGACAGAGGCGGGACTGAGTGCTTAGGGACCAATGGGAGCTGGGAAGGACGACGGGGGCGTGGTGCCCGGAGCGGGGTGGGCGGGGTGAGGACTCGCTGGGCAGCGGGCTCTTCCCTGACTGGGCTGACGCCCCCAGAACGACGTGGGTGGCGAGAAGCTGCTGCAGAAGAAATGGACCACCTTCCTGAAGGCCCAGCTGCTCTGCGCCCAGCCTGGGCAGCTGCCCTTCAACATCATCCGCCACGCAGTCCTGTGGCCTGCGGGTTCCTCCGGGGTTTCCCACGTCTACGCAGTCTTCACTTCCCAGTGGTGAGCAGCGGGCCAGGGTCCTGGGGGCTTGACGAGGGGGTCCGGGGCCACGGAGCTGAGCCCTTTACAAGGGAAGACATTTGATCCAAACCACCTCCAGGGAATTTCACTCCTGCGTCCATGCAGAAGGGAAACAAGACTCTTGCTCATTGAAACCCTGCCCCGTTGGGAAAGGAGCCCCAGCTTACCAAAGGCTTACGTTAGAATAAAATATATAAAGAAAGGGGAATCACGAGAGAATAAGAGAAGCCAGGCGGGTCAGGGTCAGCACATTACAAGAGCTTGTCAAAAGCTACAGCCCCCGGTGTTGGCTGCAAACTTTGCTCCGAGCTTCCCAGTGGCCAAGGCAAAGAGGCAAACACCACTAGCCTCCGTTTGGTAAAAGCAGAAGCCATTGCCTGAGGGCATTAGCTGATGCGCCAAGGACCGCCCCCCCCTCCAACACACACACACCTGGCCTCCGGCCCTCTTGTGTACCTGGGAGGGTATCTCAGTTACAAGAAGTCTAAGTGGGGTCTGAATGCTAAAACCCTGTGTGGGCCCCAGTCAGGGGCAAGAGAGTGAGAGACGGGCCTTGCTCTCTGAGGCCAGTACAGAGCAACCCTGGAACTCAGCAAGGAACACTTTATCTGGACCACCCTCCCCTCCTGCAGTTGGTTACAGCCACCTCCACCCCCACCCCAGCCCTGAGCTCCGCTGAACTCTCTGGGATGATCACACAGTAGATCCTAAACCGAGATCCAGAACAAGGGGACGGGAAAGCAAGCGAGAGGTTGGCTCCATCTACAGTGTTCCTGCCCTCTGTGGTTCCTCACTGAGGGGGCGTGGAGGGCGGGGCTAGGGCTGCAGGGGCAGAAACAGACCGCGCGTCCCTGCCCGTTGTCTCCAGGCAGATGGGTGGGACCCAGAGTTCTGCTGTCTGCGCTTTTTCTCTCACGGACATCGAGCGTGTCTTTGAGGGGAAATTCAAGGAGCTGAACAAGGAGACTTCACACTGGACCACTTACATGGGCTCTGAGACCAGCCCCCGGCCAGGCAGTGTGAGTACGCCCTCCCCTGGGCTAAGCCAAGTCCAGGCTCACATAGACCTGTGTGGGTGGAACAGTAACCTGTCCTGGTGCAGTCAGTGCTCAATAAAAGTTAGTGCACCTTGTCTACCCAGCTGTACACCTGGTCCAGCCAGCGGCCCACATTCCACAGGTGTCCAGCCCCACCCCGCACAGAGAGCAATGCCAGCCTCTGCCGCCCTAGCAGCCTGAGTTACTCAGGTACATCCCTGAGGACACAGAGAGCCAGGTCTTGGCCATCTTTACCTGCGCTTCATGTTTGTTAAGCCAAGTTTTAAGTCTGGACATAAAAGAATCAAGCAGGCATATAGGGCACTAACATAAAACCGCTCCGCACCCTGGCAGTCACTTCCCCTCTCTTTAATTCTGTTGGCTGGTCTTCTTTCTTCTTCTCCGTGTCTAAGTAACGTGCTTCTGTTGCTGCTCCTTGGTGGTTCTGTTTCGGGAAATCTGTGCCCAGTTCCCCTTCTGAAAAGTGATCCTTGACCTAGCTTCCCACCATCACTATGTCCCCCACCCCCCCACCCCAGGATTGTGCAGGGACTGGCTTGCAGCAGCTAGCAACAGCTGACTCTGTGCGTCTCTTTCCAAATTCACCAGTGAGTGGCTTGATAGCTCGCAGCCAGCAAGGTAGGAGTCTTTACACCCTGGAATTCAGCAAACGTCTTTTAAGTTGGGGGTTTCCCCACCCACACCCAGAGGTGTCAACCCACATACCCCTGCACCCACCCTCACCTTTCCCCTATAGTTTTAGAGTACTTCTGGTTAGATAAATATTTACATTGCGACTTCAGTTATTCCCACTCCAGCCTGGTAGTAAATCATGACTGCGTTTCTTTTTTACTACCCGCCCCACAAAAAAAAAAAAACCAACCATTTTTTTTTGCTTTTTTGTTTTTTAAACCAACCATTTTTATTGGGAGCCTAATACATTTATCGCATCAAGCAGTATTGTACAATCGCTACCACAGTCCGTTTCAAAGTGATGTCTTTTTTTTTTTAACCTTCCCTGCCTTGGGGTTAGTAATTGACTTTTTGCTAGGCATTGTCTTCTCAACACTGCTTCTCTTGTTCATCACCCATCCAAGCCCAGCCCACTGCCAGCCAGCTGGTCCGTTCTGACTCTCAGCAAGTCTGTAGAGTGGAATTGCCCACTGGGCTTTCCAAAGTGGTAACTGACACAAGCCGACTGCCACCTCTTTCTCCCGGGAAGTGGCTGGTGGATTAGGGTGTTTTAGCCATTGTGCCAGCTTTCACCCCATGCTCTGTCGGCTATCAGAGTAAGTCCCGAAGTCCACCTCAGCAGGTAGTTAAACCATCTCGCCTTCCGAAAGAGCCTTCGTTTCTGTTCGGATCTAGACTGCAGGCCAGACACCCAGGGCACAGCCGCCAGACTGGCATCTCCCTCCTCCTCCCGGAGATTCCCTTGGCTTCTCTCCTGTGCTACATCTTGCGTTTCGCCCATCCCATTACCTCCTCTTTTGAACGAAATTCATTTTCCAACTGCCTCGTTTTCTTACAGGAGAGGTCAGGATTTCTGAGACCTTGACTCTGAACACGCCTTTCTTCTACGCTCACATGTAACGATGGCTGGGCTCACTCGGCAGCCGTCTTCCAGGCGGGAAAATTTCCCTTCAGCAATGTGAAGGCCTTTCTCTATTGTCTGTTGAGCAGCCGTACCATTTTCTGACCCCTCTCTGGAATCTCGCAGTGCCTGCTCTGTCCCTGGGTTCCAAACACTCATGGCTGTGTGCTCTGATGAGATGTTCTTAGTCACTTCCCCACCCCCCTCCTCCTCCCTCCAAACTCAATGGTCCCTTCAGCCCTAGAAATACAATTCCTTCAGTTCTAAGAAATTTTCCTTGCATTTTTTCCTCCCACTCCCTTGGCACTGTTCTCAGCACTGGAGAGAGCGGGGAACCAAATGGACAAAAGCCCCTCCCCTCCTGGCGCTTTCAGCCACTCCACGGGGGCGTCTACCGTCCGTGGGGTTAGCCTGCCCGGGGTCGCTATGAGTCAGAATTCACTGGGTGACAGTGAGTGAGAACCACCAACTTCCACATCTAACTATTTTGAAACAAATTCTAGATATCATATTTCATGTATTCATCAATACTTTAGTAACTATCTAAAACGTAAGCACAATCATAACAGTTTAAAATTTTAATATGTAGTCAAGGTTGACATTTTCCATCCTTTCATCCGTGTCATGAAGTTTTTGTTTTGTTTTTAAATAGATACGTTGCTTGTGTGAAGCGAAATACGGACAAGGTCCGCAAAGTAGAGCTGGGTCTCCTTCAAGTCTCTTGGAATTCATATATTCCCTTCGATCCTTTGTTGTTGTTGTTGCTCTTGCAATTTGTTTGTCATGTGGAGTTTTGTGTCTATGGATTTTGGTGATTGTGTCTCTGAGGTTAGCTGAAGTATTTCCTGTAAAATTGACCGGCTGTTTCTCGGTGCTATTCTAAGCCCTGGGGAGATGTGATGAGACCAGGTGTGAGTTTGTGGGTTGGGTACTGCCGGCTGCTCTCTCTCTCTTCATGTTTTGTTTGGTTTTTCCGCTCTCTCTGTGAAGTACGGACTACTCTCTTTTGCAGCACTCTGTTCTTGTCTCATGATTATAATCTCTAAACTCTTAGCTCTGAGGGTGAGAACATTAACGTTCTTGGATGTTTTCTTCTCCTCTCGTGTGTGTGTGTGTGTGTGTGTGTGTGTGGGGGTGTTGTTTATGTGTCTTTCATGCTAATGGACTTACATGTCTGATCATCTTGGACCTTCTGCTTATATTTAAAACTCAAACATACGGTGCCGCCAACTCTTTGGACAATTTACCCCATCGTTATGGCTTGGTAACGTGGGTTCTCTTACAGCCATGAAGGATGATCCGGTGATCCGGTTGGGCCGTTTTGTAGGGGATCGGTACTCCGCGTGTCCTCAGGAGCAACTCTGTGATTCTAGAAAATAAGACGGCGTTGCACCAGGGCCCCTTGTCCCAAGACAGTGTGGGACTGAGAGATCTTTCAAAAGGCGTATGCGTCATGCAGGGAAGATGTAGCGTAATCCACGGGTAATTTCGTAAGCGGGTGACATCATGAACAAGAAATGAAGGCCAGTGCCAGGTCCCCTGGAAAGCCCCTGAGTCCTCCCCAGGGGAGCCATCTGGATCGGTATCAGCCAGAGACGTCAGAAGAGGGTTTGCTACATTTTACCTTGGGTTGGGCTATAAAAGCAGATTGCTCTTATCGACAGATAACCTTCAGGCACAGTGAACAGCCAGACGCAGGGATGATTCATCTTTTATGGTAGCCCCTTGATGACAGTTCCTCTGTGGGGGGTTATTGGAGGGACCGCGTTCAGTCATGAGAATGTGTACTAAGATTTATTTATGTCTCATAACCCTGAGGGTCTTCCCCGACTTAGGGACTTTCCAGACCCCTCATTATGAGCATGCAGGGTTTAGCTGCATGACATTCATGCCCAGTCCCTCAGTGGACCACAGGGAACCTCAGTGGCAGTGGCTTTAGGTTTTTTTTCTCTTGGTCTCTGGTCAGATACCCAGGGTCGATTCTCTACTCTGACTTGGGGGGAGATGGTCTGGCTCCCATATGTGAGAGCCCTGGAGAAAGAGGGGAACTGTGAAGGGGGGGTGTCTCAGCATGGAATGTGCCTGCCCGCATTTCACCTTTCCCCTATCTTCAAGATACTGTTCCCCGTCAACACGTGGCTACCCCACACCAGAGACCGTTTCACCTCTCCAGACCAAGCCTCTCCTTAGGGCGGTCACCCACCTGTGTAGCACTGGGAGGAGGCTCTGCCTGCTGCAACAGACTTTCTAAGAATTCTCCTTCTCCAGCCCCTGCTCTAAGCCCCCCTCTGTGGCAGAAAGGCGGGGCTTTCTCCCATACACTGTGACCGTCTCAGAGACCCGCAGGGGCAGTTCCTTCTCCCTTGTCCTGGGAGGGCTACTGTGAGTCAGAGTTGACTCAAGGGCAGTGAGTTTAACCCAACTTCCCAACTAAGGCCACTGCTTCATGAACTTTTAGTTCTGCCTTATGTATCAGGATGGCTTGGGCATCTCCACTGCTCTCTCTCTCTCTCCCTCTTCCTCCCTCTTTTTTCCCTCAGCGAACTCATTTGCCATTTATTCATTTGCTTTCCATTTTCCAAAATGTGCCTGCTTTTGCGTTTTCTCCCCTAGGTGTCAGCCTTTTTAAAAAGCCCCCTGGGGAGAAGCAAGGGTGACTGCATACACTCATTTCTAGATGCAAAATGAGATGTAGATGCCATCGTCTCGTTTCACATGAGGAGGCTGGCACTCTGGGAAGTGAGCTAACTCTTGTGAGGACACAGCTTGAGGTGACAGGCCGGGGCTGGAGCTGACCCGAGGACCTTGCTCCCGGATACGGGGAACAGAGATTCTGCCCAAGAGAGAACACAGTTGTCCCAGGGCGGTTGCGTTCTGGGCTGGGCAGGGCCTTTCAAGAAACCCCAGGCCACCTCTCTCCTTGGACGGGAGAGACAAAGAAGGCCCCTTCTGGGGAAGGGACTTTCCCACGCGGTGCAGCAAGTTCACATGACCCTGATGAGAACTCTTCTCGTTTCCCCTGCCCCTTCTGCGCCAGCCTGCGCCCAGCCATTGACTCAGCACTTATTGACTGAGCTCTTGAATGCCGGGATCCCACCCTAGACACTGGGCCTACAGAGGGGAGCAAAGCTTGGTCCTCAACCTGCTTCCTGCAGGCCCTCCAGGCACCCTGGATGAAGGTGCTGGCGAGGGTGAAGGTCACAACAGCCATCCTGTATTGAGTCCTGACTTCACGCCACGCTCTGTCCTGCTTGCTCTCTCTGTCTTAGTGCTGTACCTCTTCCCAGGAAGCCTGCGAGGTAGGAGTTGGAAAGAGTCCCATCTCCCAAGGGAGGGAAGCCGCCGTGTCCGAAGGCTGTAATCCCAGAGTCTGAGCTTGTAACCATCATCCCCAGATGAGCCCTGCTTGGCAGGAGCCGAGGGGAGGGAGGCAGGAGGGCTAGGGAGGACTCAGGGAAGCGGGGAGCTGTGCTGACCTGCCCGCTTCCCCCTGTAGTGCTCAGTGAGCCCCTCCTCCGATAAAGCCTTGACCTTCATGAAGGACCACTTCCTGATGGACGAGCCGGTGGTCGGGAGGCCCCTGCTGGTGAAGTCTGGCGTGGAGTATACCCAGCTGGCGGTGGAGACAGCACCGGACGTCGAAGGGAACCGCCATGTGATCATGTACCTGGGCACTAGTGAGTACAGGCCTCCAGGACAGCCCCCAGACCAGCCTGAGGTGGGAAGTCTTGGAGCTCATTCATTCATTCATTTACTG
Organism: Echinops telfairi; assembly: GCF_000313985.2. Lineage (NCBI taxonomy): Eukaryota > Metazoa > Chordata > Mammalia > Afrosoricida > Tenrecidae > Echinops > Echinops telfairi. The sequence continues at coordinate 2,808,538 of NW_022111325.1, forward strand.
AACCAATGTTTTCTGAGCACCTACCTACTAAGTGTCGGACACCCTGCTAGGCACTAACGATGCAACAGGGAGCAAAGGAGCCCCGCGCCTGCTATTTCTGAGCTCCAGTCTGGCGGAGGGCCAGACTTCCAGGCCGTTGGTGGCTTTGGTGAGGTGGAGGGAAGCCATGATAGGGGTGAAGAGTGAGTGGGTGGAGGGGAGCGGGAGCACCTTCAGGAAGCCTCACTGTGAAGAGGAAGAGGAGCAGGACCGGGCAATGATGGGTTCGGGGCAGGGATCTGTTTCTTGAAAGATGGGGGGGGGGGGTAAGGAGTCAGTAGGAGGCGAGCTGGTAGAGAGAAGGGCAAGAGAGGGGCCAACTGGCAGGCAGAGTAGTTGAGGAGGCAGGACCCAAGATCTAGATGGAGGTACGGTTAGTGCCACCGCTCTCCCCACGCCCCCCACCCCCCACCCCAGGATGAGAGTGAAGGGCAGTGAAGCCTGCTGGGTGGGTCACCTCGGGGGGGGGGCCGGAAGCCAAAGGGGCTCCTCTCTGAAGGGTTTGCTGTCTCTGAAGCAGAAGGACACCAGCTTACACGCTGGGAGCGAGCCTGGGGAAGCGGCAGGTGATTGCCGGGAGAAGAGCAGATTCCGAGCGCCCTGTGGAAATGGGGAGAGGGGTGGGTGAGGGCACAGCATCAGGGCATGACCCTGAGCTTCAGACACAGGTCTCTGAGCCTGGCGGGGCAACGGTAACGTGTCAGGCTGCTAACTGCCAGGCCAGCCGCTCCGCTGCGTGGGAGAAAGACTGCTTTCTGCTCTCGTAGAGCCTTGGGACAGTGTTGGGATCCCAGGGCCAGTTCTGTCCTGCCCTGCAGGGTCGCCTAGATGGCGCTGTCCCGGTGACTGAGTGCTCTCCAGGAACACAAGGACTGGTGGTTTGAATCCGTCCAGCGCGCCTTCAAAGACAGGCCAGGGACCTTGAAACCCCAGGGAGCCGTGCTGCGCTGCGCCCACCGGGAGGCCAGGAGTCAGAGACAACTCACCACAGGGGAATTGGTTTTTGTTGTTTGTTTGGCTGGTTTCTTAACCACCCAGTGTTCTGGAAGCAGGATCCACTGTGTTCCTGAGTAGACAGTAGTGATAGAGCCCCAGTCCTTGTGGAGGGGGAGGAGAGAGACAATAAACAGAGTGAGTGAACAAACGCCGTCACATGCTCTCAGGACACCAGAGTAGAGGCAGGGATCGGAGTGCCAGGAAGGGCTGTTGCAGCTTTTGAAAGGATGTTCAGGGGAGACCTCCCTGGGCTGCCTGTGGGTCAGGACTTGATGGAGGTGGGGCCCGGTGCTCAAATGCCCCACACCTGGGAATTGACAGGCTGTCAGGCTGTTGCAAAGGGAAGGCAGAGAGCTTTCAGCCACTTACCCGAGAGACTGCCATCTGCATGGCATGGAAAAGCCGCCCCGGCTGCCCTCAGACTGAAGTGGTCAGTTGGGGAGCTGCTGGAGGTTAAGAGAAGAAAAGGGGGGGCTGTGGAGAGGGCCCAGCTCTGTGTTTCCCCCAGCCACAGGGTTGCTGCACAAGGCAGTGGTGAGCAGTAACGGCAGTGCCTACCTGGTAGAGGAGATTCAGCTATACCCTGCCCCGGAGCCTGTGCGGAACCTGCAGCTGGCTCCCACCCAGGTGAGACAGACAGCCCTCGCCATCAGGTGGTGTGGGAGGGGCCTGGGCTGGGCTGGGGCCCCCTGACTCACTCCGGCTGTGTTGCAGGGTGCGGTGTTCGCAGGCTTCTCGGGCGGCGTCCTGAGGGTGCCCCGAGCCAACTGCAACATCTATGAGACTTGTGTGGACTGTGTCCTCGCCCGGGACCCCCACTGTGCCTGGGATCCCGAGTCCCGAACTTGCAGCCTCCTGCCCACCCCCATCCCGTGAGTGCCAGTCCCGGATGGCAGCCGGAGGGTCTGCCTGGGCCCTCTGACCCGTTCCCCAAACCTTTCTGGGACGGGCTCCCCGAGGGGAGGGCCTTTGCCCCCCAATCCTGCTTTCTCCTCCTCGCCTTCTCTGCCCTTCCCTCTCTGCCCAGCCACCTGCTCTCCTCCGCCCTTCCCTTCCCTGCTTCCCCTCTCCTCTGTCCACTGTCTTCTGATGCAGGCGACTGCTTTTTACTTTCCCAGGAGCACCTGGAAGCAGGACGTAGAACGAGGGAACCCAGGGTGGGCGTGTGCAACTGGGCCTGTGGGCAGGAGTCACCAGCCTCAGAGCCGCCCCCAAATCAGTGAGTAGGGAACCTGCAAAGGGCCCGGGGGAAGGGGGGACTGGAGGCTAGGGCGGGCATTTTTGCTTCCTTCCCCAGAACCTGCCTCACTTGAGACCCAAGCATTGGGAGAGGGAATAGATTTGGGTCCGGGCTGAAGGGAGGGAGGGAGGAGAGACAGGAAGTCTAAGCTGGGCCTCAAGGTCGAGGTCGCTGGTGGTGTCAGAGGTGCCGGACGGACCAGGGAGTCAGAGTTGAAATGGGAGGGAAGAGAGAGATGGCCTGGAGCCTCTTCCTGCCGTCCTCCCCCAACACTTGCCCTTCATCACCGTCTCCTCCTGCAGTTAAAGAAGTGCTGGCGGTCGCCAACTCCATCCTGGAACTCCCCTGTCCCCACCTCTCAGCCCTGGCCTCTTACCACTGGAGCCACAGGGCAGCGGCCATTCCGGAAGCCTCTTCCACCGTCTACAACGGCTCCCTCTTGTTGCTCCTGCGGGAAGGGGCTGGGGGTCTTTACCAGTGCTGGGCCACCGAGCACGGGTTCTCCTACCCCGTGGTCTCCTACTGGGTAGACAGCCAGGAGCAGCCTCTGGCACTGGACCCTGAACTAGCGGGAATTCCCCGGGAGCGCATGGAGGCCCCGCTGACCAGGATGGCGGGCGGGGCCGCCCTGGCCGCCCAGCGCTCCTACTGGCCACATTTCCTCACTGTCACCGTGCTCCTGGCCCTGGTCCTCTCTGGAGCCCTCATCTTCCTCCTCGCCTCCCCGCTGGGGGCGCTCCGAGCCCGGGGAAAGGTCCAGGGCTGTGGGACGCTGCCTCTTCCTCCCGGGGAGAAGGCCCCCCTGAGCAAGGAGCAGCCCCTCAAGCCCCCCAAGGAACACAGGACCTCTGCCAGTGACGTGGACGCTGACAACAACCACCTGGGCACTGAGGTGCCATGAACGCTGTGAGCAGAGGCTGGTGCTGTTGTAGGGCGGGGTGCCTGGCCGTGCTGCTTGGGGACCCCCAGCCATGCAGCAGCCCCGATCAGGGTGGGACCAGCACGAAAGACCACCTCCTCCTTTCTCCCACGAAAGAGGAGGGTCTCCTTCCACTCTGCCTACTGACAGCGCCCAGCGGGGCCTTGAGCAGCGGCCGGACTCTCCCTGGGGACTCCCTTGGACCAAGCACATGGGGCACAAGCTCCCTCAGCGAGCTGCCCCCGACCTGAATCCAGGCTGACCGCAGGCCCTGGAGAGAACGCTCCAGAAATACACTGCTCTGCAGGAGATCCTACAAAACCTGCCTGTTCAGGACCCTCCGGTAATATGCAATGACCTTCTCCCCCACCACAGCGCACCACTCCTGGAGACTCCGCTCCCAGGGCAGCTGCCACTTTGGACACCCACGTGCCCCTCTCTCAGGCATCTCCGGGGTTCTGCAGGGAGCTGCCCCTGGCTGTTCCCATCACCAACCATGCACGACTGGCTCCCAGGAAGTCCTTCCTGGAGTCTGACCACCTTCCTTCCTGCTTTGGGGCAGGTTTTGATCCCTTCTGCCCTGGCTTGAATGGCAGGGGTAATCTGAGCCTTGTTCACTCCCCAACACACACACCCCTTGACCTCTCAACCCTTCCCCTCCCTTCCCCTTTCCTTTGTTCTGGGATTCAGAAAACTGCTTGTCACAGACAGTTTATTTTTTATTAAAAGACAAAGCTTGTGGCTCCGGCTGTTTTGTGGGGGCAGCAGGTGACTTTGGGGATGTTGAGGGGAGCGGGCCCGTGTTTGTGAGCGACTTTTCTCAAGCCCTTCCCCACCTCCTACCCTGCCAGCTCCCCACCCAGAGCCAGCTCCCCAGCCTTCCCTCACTCCAGAATGGCGAGAGAGGGCGTCCCACGGGTCTTTGGGACTGACCACAGGTCTGGGCTTACCAGCCTCACTGGATAGGCCATGCATCTGCCCTGGCTCCCAGGCTGTTTCACGCTTCTCCCCCTGCCGTAGTGGCTTCAATTTTCAGTAGACTCAATTTATAGAAAGACCAGATAGCCGCCCCCACCCGGCCACATCCTTCCCAGTATCTGGCAAACCCTCTGTCCGCGCCCCCACACCGCCTTTCCTATCGCCCTCTTGTCACGAACTAATGCCCCTCTTCCCCACACAGCTACCGAGGGTTGCTTCTCCTCCTCTTCTGGAACCTCTAGATACCAGGTCTTCACCTCCTGAACTGCCCCCTACACACACACACACACACACACACACACACACACACACACACACACACACACACAGTGCCTTTCTCCCGCCCACAGATGTAATCACATGTTTTTTGCATAAAAATCAAATCTAAACAAAAATCCTTCCTGCAGCTCCCCAGAGGGACCATGCTGTCTGCCTCCCCATCATGCCCTCTGGACCGCCCAAGTCCGAGCCCAAGCCCTGGTTAATCCCTTGTAGTCCGCCACCTCATTCCACCTCTCTCCTCCACCTCAAATTACTTCCTCCAGGATTTCTTAACATCCCCTGGCTACCAAACTCGACCTTGACCTCTACTGCCCTCACACCTGGGCCACCCAGTCGCACAAAACCACGTACTGGGGCCGCTTCACTGAGGGAATGAGTCTCGTTGGGGCTCAGATTATTGGTTTGGGGTACTCCAAGGGGTTCCTGGAGTTACTTGGCTTCTCGGGTACTCCTTCCTCTGTATGCTGCATGCTCCCTTGCACCCTCCAAGACAAGCACCCTTGCCAATGCCCTGCCCTGTGGTCCCTCCTCCAAGGAGCTCTAGCCCAAGGGGTCATCGGGCAGCCAGAGGCAGTGGTAAGGACACTGGGCCAGGACTGGGGTCCCCCGGAGGCTTCATCTGCTGCTGACAAGGCAGGCAGCCCTTCTCTGTCGGCACCTCGGTCCCTCCATCTGCTGGATGCAGGGCATGATGGGAAGATCTCCCGTCAAGCTCAGCCCCTCACTGCCACATGCACGCACGCGCTCTCTCCCACTCTGCCCAAGACGCCCACAGATGGAGGGATGCCCTCATCCCGGTGGCCTGGAGGCTCCTCCTCTGCCTCTCCCCCCCATCACACCTGCCTGTACCCTCTCAGGCCCATCTCTGTGTCAGCTTCCCCACCTGCTCCCAGGTGATTGGGTTTGGGGGTATGGGTTGTTCGTCCCTAACATGTTCACAGTGCACACTGTTTCACCCAGGAGTCACTTACGCCCAGAGATCAGAGACGCAGTCCCAGAACTGGAACGGCCCGCCGTATTTCCTCTGCAGGCCCGACCACACCGCAGGGCAGGAAAGGAAGCCCCCGGCTGTGAGGCCAAGGCTTTTGTCATAGACAATAACCCGGTCATGAAAGGGGTGAGGAACTTGAATGGACGTCTCACCGAAGAGGACACCCAAATGGCCCTGGACACAGGAACAGGTGTTTCATATCATTGCCCGGCAGAGAGCTACAAACCACAAGCAAGGTGATACCATCCCAAACCCACTTTCACGCTCACTGCCCTCCAGTCGATGCTGGCTCATGGTGACCCTACAGGACAGGTAGAACTTCCCCTGTCCCTTTCTGAGACTGCATCTCTACGGGCTGGCTCCTACTGAACACAAAATAGAAAATAACAAATGTGGGTAAGGACGTGGGGAAATTGGAACCTTTATTCACCGCGGACGGGAATGCAAAAAAAACGTACAATAGTGGTGGGTGTGGAGAGGAGAGTCCCAAACTTTATTGCTAACTAAGGGTTATATCTCATTAGGGGGACATGATTACAGGTAAGCACACGTCACAGGAAGGGGCAGTGCAATAGACATGCACATTGTAGGAAGGGGACCTATGATAGGCATAAGCGTAACAGGAAGGGGATGAGCTAGGGGTGTGCCCATAGGAATGGGAAGGTCTAGGGGTATACATGTGACAAGATGCACAGACCCTAGATTCATGATGGCAGCCTAACCTTGGTCATCCTTGGGCGGGTGTGACCTCTCTGGGGTCTCCTACAAGGAAACAGACAACTTATCAGAAGGCAGTGGGCCCTACTTGTGGGATAAACAGTGGTGTCTGCTTGGTCTAGATGGCTGATAGCTCTTAGGGAGAATGACCCCTGAGATTCTACTTCTGATGACCTCCAAGTGTATAGTTATTCGCAAGCAGCTAAGTTTGGCATATATTTGGGGGAGACAACTTGGGAGAAATTCTTCTGTTTCCCATAATGGTGACCTCTGAGTAGATGCAGGGACAGGCATGCAGGCTGCATACGTGTGGGAGGGAGAGTGGAGCTGGCTATCCCCATGGATATATTCCTAAGTAGATTGGACAGAGACCGTCTCTGCGTGGAAATGTGCCTTTACTGAAGCTATATCCACGAATGTGGTGGAGCACAAGGGGGGAAACGCTATGAGAACTTTTAGACATAACCAGACACTTGGAAGGAGGGAGTCACATCAGGGCCCTGGTCCATGGACTTGGAGCACACCAAGGTCAATTGGCATAACACAGTCCACAAGGTCAACAACCTCTATCCTAACCTTGGTGAGCAGTGTCTGGGGTCTGAAAAGCTCATGAGCAGTCTTCTACGGTGCGATTTATGGTCTCTCTCTAAAAGAAAAGTGGTGAAAATCAAACATAGAAACAATCCAGCAGATGATCGGCCCATGTCAATATCAGCCTCCCTCACCCTGAGACCAGAGGAACTGGATGGTGCCCGGCTCCCCCTGCTGACTGCTCATGAAGAGATCATATCAGAATGTCTTGGAGAGAATGGGAGAGAAAAATGTGGACCCAAACTCAAAATCATATAGAAGACCAGGCACATCCCGTAACAATTAAATAGAGATAGGTGGAACCTCTGAGACTGTGGCCTTTGGGGAGTCCCCCTCCAGGTCCAGGAATGAACTCGTCCTCATAGCTCCATTTTCAGCAAACAATAGAAACAGGTCTATCAGGGGAACAGCAACACTACAGAGGAATGCAGTCCTTAGACTAATCCACCATTTCAGATCAAAAGGGCAGCACTTACCTAAGGACAAAATTCGCAAGGCCTAGGAAAGGAGGTGGGGAAGCAGGAAGGCCAGGGAGGAAGGTGGGATGATGGTAGGAATCTCGATCAGTGACATGAAACAAAATGTGTACGGATTTTTTGGATGGAAAACTGATAGGCTCTGTACATTCACTTTCATCGAATCCGCTTAAAAATAATAGTAAAAAGGTATATCTGTTGTGAGATAAAGTGTGAAAGCTCTTAAGAAAAACCCCTAAAACCAGATTGATTGTATGAGCTCCCCAGTCCAGTCCTAGGGGCAGACCAGCAACCTTGTAGAGACTCGAAAGGAGACTGGTTCACCCAGGTTCATTCCAGCGCTATTCACAATAGCCCGAAGGAAGCAACCTGAATGCCCGTCACAGACGCAGGGATAAACGAACGTGGTGCGGAACAACCGAAAACCACCCAGCCCGTAGGAGAATGAAGCCTGGGTACATGGTACAGTGGGGTAGAACCCAAAGATATTATGTTGCGCCAAGTAAGGCGATCATCGAAAGACAACTATTGCATTACCTTGCTGAGTTAGTTAATTGTGCCAGCCTGGCCGATAATCACATGTGGGGCTGGTTGAAAGGCGGAGGGATAAATGGGTGGTGAAGCCTCGCCTTTCTAGTTCTCGGGTCTCTTGTTTTGTGATGGTTGCATCGGGTGCAGCTGCCTTAGCAGTTCCCTGCTTCAGCTTGCAAGATTGACTTCCTACAAGACATCCCCAAGGAGAAGCCGCATGGATCTATCCCGATGCAGCCCTGGGTGCTGGAGCAGCCGTTTGGAGACCCCTGCTAGTGCTGAGATGCTTGTTCGTTCACTGACTCAGCTTTCCTCCTGCAGTCGGCATCATTGCCTCTGTTTTGTGAGGTGGAGGACTTTGTGGACTGGTGTTGGGTAAATGGGTTAATGTTGGACTTGTGGGCTTGGGCAGCATTGGGTTGGGATGTTTTCGTGATGCACATTTTCTTTACATAAAACTCTCTTTTATACATGAGTTGCTGTGGATTTGTTTCTCCAAAGTACCTAGACTAATACACTTGCTTATAAAAAGCCAAGAAAAGGCAAATGTAAAGCCAACCTTTATCAGTGGTTATCGGGGTGAGAGGGAGCGGGGAGGGAAGGTTAATGGTGATGGGAAAACCACATTGATTAAGGGTCAGGTTCCACGGATGATGGTTTAATTGCTGTCAATTAGGTGGATGCCCATAAAAAGCTGACCTGGCAAAGCTGTGTGATGTGTGCATTTACAATCACGACCACCAGCAGGAACAGTCCCTGCTGAGACTGCTTACGTGCAGCCAAGGATTTGGTGCCTTGGTTGGGAGGTTTAGGGTCCCGGTCTCATGGGACAGGCCAGTTAACTGGCCTAATCACGTGTTTAGCTTAATGCTTCTGTTCCATCTCCTGGCTGGTTTCACGCTACCCAGAGTCTCGAAAGCTTGCCTGTGGCCAACCAGAGCACAACAACTGGTCTCTCTTTACCTAGAGCATCAGAGGGAGGAGGCGAGTCGGGAATACACTGCCTGTGGAGCCAACACTCTGCATACAACATGCCCCAAATGGAATTCCCCCCCCCCAAACCTGCTCCCCTCCCACGCTGGTGAAGGGTGCTGCAATGCAGAAGCTTGGACTGGGCCTGCACTTCCTCTTCCGCAGCCCTGCACAGTGACTGCGCCTTCGGTCCTTGCCCGGCCGGCCAGCCGCTTTCCCCTCAGTCCCTCAGCACCTCTGCAGTCTGCTGCACGGGATCCACTTCCCCAGCACCATCAGCACAGACCGCGAACCAGGCTCTCCCACCTCCTCCCCTCACCCACTCCCATCCATACGCTCCTCTCTGGTCAAGGTCAAAGGGAAGAGGAACTTTCTCAAAAGAAATTCTGCTTAAAACGATAAGCACCTACAAACCCCACTGCCATCGAGTTGATTCTGACTCAGAGTGCTCCTGTGCAGGGCTTCCAACTTCTAAGTGTGCACGACCGGAGCAGAGAGCCTTGTCTCCCGCAGAGCTGAGGGGGGGTTTGAATCTTGTAGTCGGCAACCTGCAGTGCCATCTGAGCTCCACTCAGAACACTAACCAATTACTAAACTCAATAAAAAACCCAAACTCTTAAGAATAGGAAGGCGTTTCCACCAGCTCCTGCAGACGCCGTCTGTGCAGTTCTACAGAGAATGTGTTGAGTGCCCACCAGGTTTCTGTGAGACCGCGATGAACAGACACGGTCTTCACCTCCAGAAATGAACCATGAGATTAATGAGGTTCTTCTGGGACCGATCCTTCCTCTGCCTAGAACATCGTCTTTTCTGAAGAATTAGTGTCCTCTGCACACCTCCGTAGGCCCTTTTCACGGGGTGCTGCTTCTGCATCGTGTCTGTGTACCTCACACCCAGCAGACACGATCGCAGTGCCGACACTCAGGAGGCGCCCTGGGGTGCTGTGGGGTGCACACAGGACTGTGTATGACCTCAGAAGCCCTAGATCAGGCGCCCTCAAACTACGGCCCGCGGGCCACATGTGGCCCACCGAGGACATTTATCCGGCCCACTGGTGTTTTTGCCCCGTTTTGTTTTTTCACTTAAAAATAAGCTATGTGCAGTGTGCATAGGAATTTGTTCATAGTTTTTTTTAAAACTATAGTCCGGCCCTCCAACAGATCTGAGGGACAGTGAACTGGTCCCTGTTTAAAAAGTTTGAGGACCCCTGCCCTAGATGGATCGGGTCCCTATGAGCTGGCATCAACTCAATGGCAGTGGGTTTGGTTCGGTCGGGTTGATGAGGGGCAGACCCTCATCAATGAGGAGAACAGACCACACTTTCAGGCCTGCGTGGAGATTCTCCTCGCATATGGGACGTGTCCAGACCTACGCAAGTCAACGCCAAAGCGCCGAGGGAGAAGCGGAAGCGGTAGAAGCTGAAGCGAGAGCAAGACTGTGTGCACTGGATCATGTCAGGTGCTGACTTGGCTAGGCTGTGATTCTCAGAGGCAGACATTGTACGCACTGCTCTTCCATAATGTGAGATGATCACCCTCCATGTTGTGATCTGATGTCAACAGCCAATAGCCGGAAGCCCGTCCGTGTGTCCTTGGGAAGACACCGGAGGCAGGATGTTCTGGCAAAGCACGCCCTTGTCTGATCCTGCATCCAACTCATCAACCTCTCACCGCCGGTCGGGCCGTGAGCCCGCAGCCTGCCATCTGACCCGATTGTGCTCACCCACCCCTGCAGCTAGGTGAGCCAGGGGAAATCGCCAGCGTGTTGTCTGACCCATAGATTTGAGACTTGGCAATCTCCACAACTGTGCGAAGCATTTCCTTGAAACAAAATGTTCTCTTGCTGTGTGTGTATGTCACTCTTTTTGTTCCTTAGAACCTAAGATAAAGACATGAAAAAATAATGATTTTTAAATTATCAAGGGTTTGGGAGGGAGGGGAAAAATGAGGAGCTGATACCAAGTGCTCAAGTAGAAAGAAAATGTTTTGAGAATGATGATGGCAACAGATGTAAAAATGTGCGACACAATGGCTACATGTGTGGCTTGTGATAAGAGCTATATGAGCCCCAATCCAATGATTAAAAAAAAAGACCCTAACACATTGGGCATGCACACAGCACCTCACGTGGGGCCTGCAGTGCATCGTAAGGGTTTGACTTGTACCCTTAGGGAAATAGGAGCCATCCGAGGGTTTCTGATGAGAGGAGAGACATGATCTGACTTCCAGTTTCAAAGGACCCCTCTGAGACTAAGAGGGAGTAGAAGCAGGGTGAAGCAGAGAGACCGTGAGGAAGGCGCTGTAAAATCCAGGTGGAAGATGAGGGTGGCTATGACAAAGAGAGTGATCAGGAGATGGTGGGAAGTAGTAGAACTCTGGCTCTATTTATTTTATGATTTTAAAATGATTTTTGAGGGCTCTTACAGCACTCATCACAATCCATGCATACGCTCATTGTGCCAAGCTTGTTTGTACATATGTTGCCATCATCATTCTCAAAACATCTTCTTTCTACTGGAGGCCTTTTCTGGACCCATTTTTCAGAGGTAAATAAAAAAAGAAAAGAAAAGGCTAGTGGCATTTGAGGGTGACTATGCGGGAGGTGAGAGGGCTCAAGAACAGTTCTCGCGTTTGGGGCCTGGGAAAATCGAAGAATCAAGTTGTCGATTAGCTGAGAGAAAGCAGATGGCAAATTGGTCAGGTTGGGGAGAAGCAGCAGTTCGGTTTTTGACAGGCTAAGTCTATAGGTCATGTATAGATAGGTATTTATACAGAATATCCATGTATAGCATATATATCGGTATCGTTATATGCAGACATAGCTCAGAACTATTGCAGGTTCTGTTGCAACAAGTATCACAATAGGATGAGCCACACACTCTTTTTTGTTTCCTAATACTTATAAAAGAGCCCTGGAGGTCTCCCTGGAGGTCTCGGGGAGAAGAGCCAGTCAGGGTACAGTGTAGCAACAATGAAACATACAATGTTCCTCTAGTTTTTTAATGCTTGCTCCCCACGCCCCCTCCCCCCCATCATGATCCCAATTCTACCTTACAAATCTGGCTGGATCAGAGGATGTACAGTGGTAAAGATAACTGGAAACACAGGGATCCAGGACAGATAACCCTCTCAGGACCAATAATGAGAGTAGCGATACCAGGAGGATAAGGGGAAGGTTGGGTAGAAAGGGGGAACTGATCACAAGGATCTACATATAACACCCTCCCTGGGCGACAGACAACAGACAAGTGGGTAAAGGGAGACGTCGGATAGTGTGAGATATGACAAAATAATAATAATTTATAAATTACCAAGGGTTTATGAGGGAGGGGGTGGGTGGAGAGGGAGGAGGGAAAATGAGCTGATACTAAGGGCTCAAGTAGAAAAAAAATGTTTTGATAATGATGATGGCAACAAATGTAAAAAAATTTTTTTAATGTACAAATGTGCTCGACACATAGATGTATGTATGGATTGTGTATGAGCCCCCAATAAAATGATTTAAAAAAACAAAAAACCCACTTGAATCACACACAAAAAGAACCCTGGTGGCGTAGTTGTTCAGGAGTTAGGCAGTTGGAAACACCAGCCAGTGCTGTAGAGAGTGACAGCCTGGGAGACAGACCCCCAGGGGCAAGTCGCCATCAGGTGGCATTGACTCTGTGGCAGTGAATTTGTTGTTGCTGTTGTTAATATTTACAAAAGTTAAGTTGATGATATGTGACTTCTATGCCAGTAAAACGGCTTTTAAAAAGGGAAATAAAAAGACTTACAGTCTGGAAAACCCAGGGAGTCCGGGGACCCTGCCCGATAGAGCCGCTAGGATCAGAAAGCACTCGATGGCGGTGGGTTTGACTGGGACCCCAGGGCTTCTGAACGTAGGGTCTAGTCGGCCTCTGACATCTCCACAGTGATTGGATCACGACACATTCGACACTGAGCTGGACAAATTACCGTAACAAACTCTATCCCAAGGCGAGATTCTAGCAACAACAGGCAGGTTGTTGCTGTTCCTTGGACTCGGCTTCAGCCCACAGAGGGGTGGGACTGCCTCCATTGCCTCGGCTGCCATCTTTTGTGTGCTTCCCAATCTTCACAGGAGGCAGACAGAACAAAGACAATGACGCGGGCACTCTCCTGTGGTCTACAAGGTCAGCATTTGCAAAGCACGGTCCTCTGCAGGAAAAAGACGAGGCTTTGCCCAGCTATAAAGACTGGCACCTTTGGAAGCCTGAAAGGGCAGTTCTCCTCGGTGCCACGGCTTGTGAAGATTCAAGAATCAACTGCCAGTGAGATGCTGTTTTCTTTGTTTAAGGAAAAAGCCTGAACTATTGGGAATGAAGTCAAATGTGAGAGAGATGGGGTAAGGACATGCTGCTGGGAAAATGGGGCTGACGGGCTTGCTCAGTGCAGGCTTGCCCGAACCTCGCTTGTGAAAACTGCAGTACCTGCTATATGCACACCCACGCTTGCGGAAGCACTCTGTCCATTCTGACAAAACCAGGAGGCAACCTCTACGCCAGCGGTTCTCAGCCTCTGGGTCCCGACCCCCTTTGGGGGAGGGGTTGTCGAACGACCCTTTCACAGGGGTCGCCTAAGACCACTGAAAGCACATCTTAGGAACCGAGACACGGCTCCTCTATGGTCTCCAGGTGGGTCCGTCCACATGCAGATACGACCACCTACGTGTGAGCACCCGGCGTGAAGACTGTCACCCACGCTACACCATGCTTCAAGACAAAATTTCATTTATTTGTCATGAGACATAAACATTTCGCAATATAGAATTACATATTGTTTTTGTGATTGATCATGATGCTTGCATGCTGTTCAGTTTGCAGCCATGAGAATACGTCCTGCCTATCAGATGACAATTCATAACAGTAGCAAACTGACAGTGATGAAGTAGCAATGAAATATGTGATGGTTGGGGGGTCACCACATGAGGGACTCTAGGAAAGGGTGGCGGCATTAGGAAGGTTGAGAACCGCTGCCCCACGCCCATTGGTGGAAGAATGGATAAATACGCATGGGGACAAAGGTGTACCAGAACACTCTGCAGGGCTGAGGACCAATGCCGACCCTGGAAGCCCCTCAGAGCAAGCATGAACCTGGAGGCTGCTTTGTAGATCGGAACTAGTCCGTCACAAAAAGATGATTGTATCCACCACTAGTATTTTTTAAAACAACAGCCTGCGATCTACATACAACCTCCTCCCTGGGGGACCGCCAACAGAAAAGTGGGTGAAGGGAGACGTCGGACAGGGCAAGATATGACAAAATAATAACTTATAAATTATCAAGGGTTCATGAGGGAGGGGGGAGCGGGGAGGGAGGAGAAAAAATAAGGAGCTGATGCCAGGGGCTTAAGTGGAGAGCAAATGTTTTGAGAATGATGCGTGTAATGAATGTACAACTGTGCTTTATACAATTGACGGATATATGGATTGTGATGAGTCGTATGAGCCCCCAATAAAATGATTTAAAGAAAACCAATAACCTGGTGACCAGGGCTGGGGAGGGGAGCAGGTAGGGGCAGTCACCGCAGCTGGCTGGCACCCCGCGGTCGCGGGGAGTCCCAGGGGTTCCTGCAGCGCGTGCCTCCCCCTGCAGCGCCGCGACTGACCTGCGCTCGCAGCCGGGCCTGGCTCCACGCCGTGCTGGGAGCGCAGGTTCGGTCCAGATCGCCGTCTAACCGGGCTGCGTGGGAAGCTCTCGGGCAGGGGTCTCCAGTGGAAGACACCGGGAGCAGGTTCCCGAGTGGCGACGTCGCCGCCTGGGGCGCGGACGGGAACGACCCGGGCGCGTGCAAAGGCGGGGTCTGACACTACCCTGGCTTACCGGCGACAGTGCCAACGCTTTTAATTGCCAGGGGGGCGCTGAGTAATTTCGGGGTGGGTGGGGTGGTAGGCCACTTAAGTTTGGGAGTCTATGGACCAGAAGGGTAGACAGACGGATGAAGGGGAAGGCAGGACAATGGGGGGTCTGAGAAGCTGTTGAAAATAAACAGGGCCATCTGTTCAGTGCTCCTCCACCTAATTCTTAATCCGAAGTTGGAAAAGGCCGTGTGGGTGAAGCACCCAGGAGGTCTGCGGAGCTGTGAGTTGCCGAAGGTGAAACAGGACACGCCATGTGTTTGACATGTTGTGCAAACACAGTGTTCCTTGTCACGTGTGAGTTGCACAATTCACACAGTTTGGAGTTGCGAGACCTCTCACCTGCTGGCCTCCTTCCAAGGGGCTAGAGGAAAGTTGTGTGTTTCATCTGTGTTATATGGCACCCTCACTGGCTTATCTCTTCCCTGCCACCCCTCTGGGAGGGGAGGTCCAATTGTCCCCCCATTCACATTGGGTATGGTTTTGTTCTGGGTCTTTGATGCCTGGTACCTGATCCCATCGACACCTCATGATCACACAGGCTGGTGTGGGGTTGGTTGCTTCTGAGCTAGATGGCCGCTTGTTTATCTTCAAGCCTTTAAGACCCCAGACGCTAAATCTTTTGATAGCCGGGCACCATCAGCTTTCTTCACCACATTTGCTTATGCACCCGCTTTGTCTTCAGCGATGGTGACCGGCTGGCTTCTTTCCTATGTGTGCTATGTACCTTCTTTGGATGTTCATGTCATTT
>NW_022111325.1:2823995-2828672 GCF_000313985.2 Echinops telfairi
ATGGGCTAATATCGGACTTATGGACTTGATTTGAACTGGGCTGTGATGTTTTCTCAATATTCAATTGCTCTTGTATATGCACGTGAGTGTCTCTATGGATTTGTTTCTCTACCCTGTTTCCCTGAAAATAAGACGGTGTCTTATGTTAATTTTTGCTCCCAAAGATGCGCTAGGTCTTACTTTCAGGGGATGTCTTATTTTTCCATGAAGAAGAATATGGTGCACATTTATTGTTCATTGTTTCATTAAAAGAGACCTCACGCTTCCTGTCTGCTCCAGCTGGGCTGCAGCCAACAGTGAGCTACACGGCGGTGCCTGCAACTACGATCCGGAGTCCAGAGTTACCGTAGCTTCTGGGGGCCTTATTTTTGGGGAGGTCTTATTTTTGACGGGATGCCTTATATTTCAGCAAGAGGCAAAACTGTAAGTAGGTCTTATTTTGGGGGGATGGCTTACTTTCGGGGAAACTGTATATATGACGTATACAGGCAGTCCCCAGGTCCTAAATCTGTCTTTAAATCCAACTTGTACATAAACAGTACATCCGAACAGGTATGGCTTATATGAACAGCAGTCAAATGTTTGTTTTAATATGTACCTTTCTATGCATAAAAACCATTAAAGAAATGTGGGGGGAAACCAGCCCCTCATACGATCACGGGTCTAGTAGGTGCAATTGTACAGCTATAATGTATAAAGATCATAGTAAAGTCATAGAGAATAAGAGAGATAGAGAGAGAGCAAAATAAAGGAGTCAGACACATTTCATGGTAGCATGCTCACCTCAGCCTTTCTTGGTGGTCCACATGAGGATGTGGGAGGTGGGGTGGGCAGGAGAGAGAGGTGACCAGAGGAGACAGGAGAGGGCCGGAGAGGGACTGTCTTTATTGTTTAGGGGCTTTTATAAGTAACCATTAGTCATGCATATTCAGGAGTCACAAGGTGGGTGGGAATCACAGTAAGGTCCCTGAGCTCACAGGTAAGGAAACCTAATACCTGCACTGGGGGAAGGCGTGAGGGGGGGATGGGTGCCGCAGTGGGGGGGAAATAACCAGGGAATGTCTGCCTCTACAGGGAGACAGAATCACCCCTGTGCTCACTTTAAGGCAGCATAAGCTGTTAGGGGAGACTCTGTGGGCATGGTGTTTGCTAGTTTCCCCACAAGGAAACACTTCCTGATACACTAAACCAGCTCTAACATAATAATGCCCCAAACTCAAGCCCACTGCCAGGTCGATTCTGACTCACAGCGACTCTAACGCTCAAAGGTCTCTGCTATTGAGTCCAAGCTGGCTCCTGGTGACCCTACAGGACGGGTAGAATGCCTATGTGGGTTCCGGGAGAGGAGGAAGCCCTGTCCTTCTCCCGGGCAACACTAGAGCGCAGAGGCCAAGCCCTCTGTAGAGTTCCCAAGGGTGTCAATCGTGCCAGAAGCAGCCGCAGCCACATCTTTCTCCCCCAGAGCGGCTGCTGGATGCTCACCGTCAAATTAAGTGCTATCAGTTAGTGGGTGAATGCTTTAACCGAAGCACCACGAGGGTCCTGAACATAATAAAACACTAGTCATAATCATTGTTTTGAGACTAAAATAAATAATTGTCGTTATGTTTTGCTGCATGTTAAAAAGCAGTACCTCTTTGTTATGGCAAACCATTGTCTGCGCTTCAAATCTGTAATAGGGTTATGGGGGTTGAGACTGAAGCTGACCACTCAGTCAGCCACTGCCCAGAGAGACACGGTAACCGTGACTGTTGTGTGTGTGTGCACGTGTGAGGCAGGGTGTCAAAAGTTCATCATAAAATCCCATTAGGTCACATCGTATTTATTTAGATAAAGTATGTTTATTATTTTATTGGCTTTTAATGTGTTAAAATCCATATCGTCAAATTCCATTTTTTATGAAGTTCTGGAAATATATATATCCACAAACCCAGCACCATCGAGTCGATTCTGACTCATAGTTACCCTGTATAGGGTTCCTCAGGATGTAAATCTTTTTTTTTAATTAAAAGATTATTTTATTGAGGGCTCTTACAGCTCTTATAACAATCCCTATGTCAGTTGTACCAAGCATATTTGTACATATGTTGCCATCATTATTTTCTAAACATTTGCTTTCTATTGAGTCCTTGGTATCAGCTCTCCTTTTTCCCTCCCCCGCTACCCTTGTGACCCCTTGATAAATTATAAATTATTATTATTTTCATGTCTTACACCGACCGCTGTCTCCCTACCCCATGGTTTCTGTTGTTCATCCCCCTGGGGTGAGGGTGGGGGCTATGTGTTGATCATTTAGATTGATTCCCGCTTCCTCCTTCCCCACCTTCTCTCTACCCTCCTGGTGTAGCTTCTCCCATTCCTGTTCCTGGATTCCATGTGTCCTGAGCTCTTATCTCTCATCTGTACCTGTGCGCATGCTCCCATCTAACCCGCAGTGAAAGGCAGGACTGGGTCATGATAGTGGGGTGTGCGCGCGCATGTGTGTGTGTGTGTGTGTGTGTGTGTGTAAGGCTGTACATCTTTATAGGCGCAGCCTCAACTCTGTGTGTGTGTATTTGTGTTTGTGTGTATGAAAGGCTGTAAATCTTTACAGGCGCAGACAGCCTCAACTCTGTGTGTGTGTGTCTGTGTGTGTGTGTGTGAAAGGCTGTAAATCTTTACAGGAGCAGACAGCCTCAACCTTCTCCCAGAGCAGCGAGTAGGTTTGAACTACCCACCTTGCAGTTAGCAGCCCAACAGTCAATGGCTCCACCAGGGCCTCTTTTACTTTGTTTGAAAGTATGTCAGTTTTATTTTTCTTCCTTTTACAACCACTCAGACCAGTGAACGAAATCTCTTACTTAAAGTCAACTGATGCTAGATGCTCACCACAGCTACAAAACGCTTTCACACCAAAACCTAGATTACTGTTGGATTGAATAATTTGGTACGCACACTCACCGCCGTGGCGCCAGTGCTGACTCAGCGTGACCCTACAGGACAGGGTAGAACTGCCCCGTGAGTTTCCAGACTGTCACGCTAGCGGAGTAGAAAGCCCCGTCTCTGCCAAGGAGTGCTGGTGAGGTCACCCTCCTGCCCTTGCGGTTAGCAGCCCAGGACACAATCACTACGCCCCGAGCTGCTCACGTAGCCACATAAAGGAGCCCTGGTTGAGCGAGCAGCGGTTCTGCTTTGGCTTGCTAACCACAAGAACATCCATTGGAAACCACCAGTAGGTCCCCGGGAGGAAGTCACAGCTGTAAAGCCCGTCTCAGAAACCCGCAGGCGCAGTGCTACCCCGGGGTCCTACAGAGTCACGCAGCGTCAGAATCAACTCCATGGCAGTGAGTTTGGTTTATAGCCACATCAAACTAAACATCACGCACCACGTTTGAAATGTTCCTGAGGTATTTTGAACAGTTGTCAATGCAAATCTGGATTTTGAAGGAAGGGATCCACCCTAGATATACATCAATTTAAAAAAATTCCAGCAAAACATACAAAGCCTACATTTTACCACGAGTGACATTTAGTACACTCACGAGGTTGTGCAGCGATCACTGTTTAGTTTCAGAGTGTTTCCACCACCTTAAAGGGAAGCCTTTACCTGTTAAACAATCATTACCACTCCCTTCACCAGACCCCTGGCAAGTGCCTCCTCTTGATTTCCTACATTTTATCTGTTCTAGAAAGTCACCGCTAAAGAGGGAGACCCTCGATGAGGTGACTGACACAGCGGTGCAACACTGGGCTCACACATGGCGACTGTGAGGATGGTGCAGGGCCAGCCATGTCTGGTTCTGTGGCACACATAGGATTGCTGTGGGTCAGAACCTCTTCAACAGGGCGCACAAGAGCAACAAAGACATTTCGTAACAAAAGAATCATACACTATGCGTCTTTTGTGTCTGGCTTCTTTCACTCAGCACGTGCTTTGGAAGTCCCTTCATGTTGTCATAGTTATCAGTAGTTGATTCCTTTCTATGACTGCATAATATTCCACTGTATGGGTGTACCACGCTTTGTTTCCCCACTCATTAGTGGATAGGCACTGGGGTTGTTTCCATGTTTCACAGATGAATAGTGCTGCTATGAACATTTGTATATAGCTTCCTGCATACCTGTTTACACGGTTTATGGGCATGGAGTCTGCAGTGAAATGGTAGAATCATATGAGGGAGTACTGCCCCCCCTCCCCCCACAAAAAACAACAACATAGTACACCTTTTCCCACTAGGTGGAACATTGAGCTACTTGCTCTGAGTTAGTGCACCCAGTGGCATCACCTGGGAATGCCCTCTCTGGTCACAGTGAATTTTTTCCTAAAAGCTGTTTTGCTCCAACCTTGTTTTTTGTGATGGCCGATTCAAGGGAACAGTGTGTGACTGTGAAATTTTGTTTTCTGCTCTGGAAAAATGCCACAGAAACTGTTGTGATGTTGAACACAGCTTACAAGGACAGTGCTATGGGGTGCTATGGGGAAAACTCAAGTGTACCAGTGGTTTTTTTCGTTTCAAAAAAAGGGAAATGTCAATTGATGACAAACCTTGTTCTGGACTTCCACAACTTCCCGAACGAATGAAAATGTGACAAAATTCGTGTACTTTGTTTTCAGCGGTTGTGTCGGGAAGGTGAGCATCATAGAATGCCAATTTAATAGAACAAAGTATTCTTGCATTGAGGGAGTACTTGAGTGGA
>NW_022111325.1:2830961-2852616 GCF_000313985.2 Echinops telfairi
ATAATAATTTATAAATTATCATGGGTTCATGAGGGAGGGGGGAGCAGGGAGGGAGGGGAAAAATGAGGACCTGATGCCAGGGCTTAAGTGGAGAGAAAATGTTTTGAGAATGATGAGGGCAATGAATGTACAAATGTGCTTTACAAAATTGATGTGTGTATGGATTGTAATAAGAGTTTATGAGCTCCTAATAAAACGATCCAAAAAAAAAGAATGTTTGGAAATTGATTTTTATAGCAATTTTTAAATTCTACTTGATGTGAATGAAATATGGAGTGGTATGATATATGTAGTAAATTCCAACTAATAAACAATGTTATTTTTTGCATTAAAATTTAAAAAAGAGAGTGTCCAATGGAAACATGTCATGCTTTGAAAGAACAGCCATGAAGTTACTCAGACTTTTTCCCAAGAGCATTACAGGCAGCGAGACATGGTGCTGTACTTACGACTCTGAGCGCAAACATCAGCCAAGCCAGTGGAAGACTATTGTCACCTCTGCCCAAAAGAGCTCGTCAAGTGAAACCACAGGTCAAGATGAAGCTTATTTGTTTTTTGATGTCAGGGGGACAGTGCATTTGGGGATCATTCCACCAGGTCAGACTGTTAATCAATCGAGCTTTCTCTTTAGAGGTTCTGAAAAGATTGTGTAATAATGTGTGACAAAAAAGGCCTGATTTGTGGCAGACGGGGAACTGGTTTTGCCACCACGACAATGCGCTGGCTTGTGCAGCCATCTCAGTGTGCCAGTTTGGGACACAACAACCGCAGCTTCTCTCTCTTGCCCCACACACCTTACTCACCTGAGTTCAGTCCATGTGACTTCTTTTTGTTTCCAAGAATGAAGAGAGACATGAAGGGACATTGATTCAATTATGTGGAAGAGGTGTAAAAAACAAAAAAATGAGGGAGGTGCTATCAGCCATGCAAACAGATGAGTTTGAAAAATATTTCCAAGAATGGAATAGCAGATTTCACAAATGTATTAAGTGTAATGGAAAGTACTTTGAAGGTGATAAGGCTGTTTTGTTAAAATAAATAAACATATTGCTTTGGAAAAAAAATCCATTTGTGGGGGGGGAGTTCCCTTGTATGGTTTAGTTCAATGTCTAACTTTTATGAGAAACCACAGAAACGACACTATTCTCCATCCCACCAACAACATTAGAAGGTTCTTATTTCTCCCTCTTCTCCTCAACACCCGCTATTTTCCACTTTTTGCCTTTTTAAATGATCGCTCTCTTACAGGGTGGTTTACTTGTCCTTTGGCTTCACATCGCCCTAATGATTGAGGAGGAGGGAGCCCCAGGAGTTAAGTGTTGGGCTACTAACTGCAAGGTGAGCAGTTTGAAACCACCAGCCAGTCCGCAGGAGAAAGACCAGGCTTTCTACTCCTGTAAAGAGTTACTGATTTGCAAATGTGCTTGACACGATGGATGGATGAATGGATGGATTGTGATAAGAGTTGTTTGAGTCCCCAATAAAACGATTAAATAAAAAAGAGTTACAGTTTTGGAAACCCACAGAGGCAGTTCGACCTTGCCCTAGAGGGTCATTATGAGTCCAATTCAACTTGATGGCAGTGAGCTTTTAGTAATGAATGATGTTGAGCTAGTGCTTCACGTGCTTGTTGGTCACCTGTACATTTTCTTGGGAGAAAGGTCTTTGCCCATGTTAAAAGTGTGTTGTTTGTCTTTCGATTGCTGAGTTATACAGTGCTTTAGGGGTGAAAAGGATTCCAAATCCCTATGTAGTTTCTAGAGACACACTTATTAAGTATTAAACAAGACAAAGGCTGAGACAATTCAGCCAAATGAGGGACAGCATTAACACAAGACCATGATGGTGTTCAAGGACTTAGAGAAATCTCACTTAGCTAGGACAGGAGCACAAGGAAAACTGTCACAAAAGCATGAGGGGCGGCAGGTGAACATGTGACAGTCGCAAGCGGGCTTGCAGAAGTGTGAAGGGGATCGTGATTGGGCTACATACACTATTCTAGATAGAAACAGTGACGGGATTGGTTCAGGATGGAGGCAGCCTGGGATAAGACTGGGGATCAATGTGACTCTCCTGCCCCAAATGCCATCAAGGGCATATTCAGGCAAGTCCTGAAGGCTAGGCTGCCCCTCCCTGAGCTGGCTGGAGGGGAATAGCATTCTAACATACTCTGCCTGAGGAGAAAGTCATTCAAATTGCTGCTCACCGGTCAGAAAGAATTCAGCCGAGGCTGCATCTATCTGGAGACTGAAACATGGATTTAGGCCTTTCCCTGCAAACACACAATTTAACCTCTAATGCCATAGATAGAACTTCTAAATCCAACGGACTCCGTCTCATAGGCCTCCCTGTCCCTCACTTGAAGAGTGTCTCCAAAGGGTCGGAGCTGGAAGAGGACTTCAATGTTAACTTTGTCCTCTTCCATGATGTACGGCTACCTCACGGCTTTTCAAAAACCAAGTGCTTTCGGCGAATGCTCACATAAAACACGAGGCTCCTGTTTGGTCATTTCTACATAAATGGTGCAGGGACACTGGTTACCTTTACCCACAATGTGCTACTGTTCCCAATCCATATTGTTAGCGCGCTCTCGTGGGAGAAATAACTGGGTCCTTGGCTTCGCACAAGAAAGAATTCACGCGAAGCCTGGCTTGTGATCCAAGTGGGTTTTATAAAAGATAGAAGTTTCAGGTTTTACGCAGGCCCCTCAGGGCCCTTCACCCCCGCACGTGGAGTCCTGAGACCAGAGGACATTGCTGCACGGCCTCTGAGGGGCAGCTTGACAAGTGGAAGGGGTCACAAGGCTACGGATTCTGGCTTTTCAGGGCCTCCGCTGGGAGGTGTGGTCGATGATCCTGGCTGACCCCATTGGCTGAATTGAATTCACCTGGCCCAGAAGGGCAAATCCAGGTGTAATGCCCACCTAGGTGTACCACCCCTTCCTGGCCGAAAGCTCGAACCTCTGAGCATGCACAATGGACACCCCAGTCCCTATGCTAGCTACCTGACTATATCATGGATTTAAAAATATAGTTAGTTTGTTGTTGCTGAGAGTATTCACAGCAACACATACATCAATCAAACAGCTTCTACGCGTGCAGTTCGGTGGCATTGTTTACATTCTTTGAATTGTGCAACCCCTTGCTCTTCTTCTCTGAGTCGTTCCTTTCCATTAACACACACTCATCTTCTTGGAGTTACTGTGGTCAAGTTGGTCCCAGAGACATGATTCGCCTCTCACTCCAGTCTCAATTGTTTATTTTCAGATGATCAGGGTACTAACAACGTTGACTAATGCAGGAAGCTTCCAAAGAAGATGGAAAGAATACACAGAGTCACTGTACCAACAAGAGCTAACAGACAGTAGCGTATGAGCAAGGACCACCGGACCTGAAGGAAGAAGTCCAAAAGCAAGGCTCCAGGAGCTGGTGGAATGCGAACTGAAATGTTTCAACAAGTTGGCGAGTCACTTCTGAGTCTGCGATTTCATTCTTAGCAACATTTTTCAAACTCATCTGTTTAGATGGCTGACGGCACCTCACTCGTTTTTTTTCTTCTTCTCTTCTATGTCTTCAAATCACGGTCCATTCTGTGCCTCTGTGGTTGAGGAAGCAAAAAGAAGTCGCACGGAGCGAGGTCAGGTGAGTCAGGTGTGTGGGGCAAGAGAGGCATGCTGTTTTTTGGCAGAAACCGGCACGCTGAGACGGCTGCATGAGCAGGGGCAGTGTCGTGGTGGCAAAACCAGTCCCGTCTGCCACAAATCAGGCCCTTCGTGTCACACACTGTTGTGCAATCTTTTCAGAACCTCTAAATAGAAAGCTTGATTAACAGTCTGACGTGGTGGGATGAACTCCAAATGCACTGTGAGTTGACATTTTTGTCTATTCGGGAAGTTGATGGACATCCAGAACGAGATTCATCATCATCACATTTCACTTTGTTTGAAAGGAGAAAGCCACTGGTACACTTGAGCTTTTCCCAGGGCACTGTCCTTGTAAGCTGTGTTCAACATCACAACAGTTTCTGTGGCAATTTTCCTGAGCAGACTGTTCTCTTGAACTGGCCATCACAAAAAACGCGGTGTGAGGGAAACTGCTGTTAAGAAAAAATCCACTGTGACCAGAGAGAACCTTCCCAGGTGACGCCACTGGGTGCACTAACTCAGAGCAAGTTGCTTGATGATCAGCTAGTGGGAAGAATGGGTACTACAAAAGCTCTGTCTAGGGGAGCTTTTTCCCATTTTTTTTGGTGGGAGCACCCTCTTGTAACTTGTCTATGCCAGGAAATTTGGAAAACAACTACCTGGAAGAGACCCATATTTGTACCCATTCCAAAGAGAGGTGACCCAAAAGAATCACTAAATAGAAAGCTTGATTAACAGTCTGACCTGGTGGGACAAACTCCAAATGCACTATGAGTTGACATAGCTCAAACGACAGAACCATATCATTGATATCACATAAGGTAACATTTTGCTGAGGATCGTCCAACAATGGTTGCAGCAGTACATTGACAGGGAGCTGCCAGAGGTTCAGGCCAGATTCAGAAGACTTAGAACATGGGATGACATTGCTGAGGTCGGGTGGACCTTGGGTGAAAGCAGAGAACACCAGACAGATGTTTGCTTGTATTTTACTGACTGTGCCAAGCCATTTGACTGTGTGGATCATAACGATGTGTGGACAGGCTTGAGAAGAAGGGGAACTCCAGAACACGATGTGGCGCCCATGCAGAACTTGTCCATGATTGACTGTGCGAGCAGAACACCTAACGCATGGTTTAAAATCAGGAAAGGTGTGCATGGGGTTGTAGCCTCTCACCATATTTCTTCCATCTCTATCCTGAGAAATCATCAGAGAAGCTGGATTATACGAAGAATGCGGTACCAGGATTGGAGGAAGGCTTATTAACAACCTGCGATATGCAGATGACACAACCTTGCTGGCTGAAAGTGAGGAGGACTTGAAGTGCTTGCTGATGAAGATCCAGGCCTGCAGCCTTTAATCGGGGCTACGTCTCAGTGTCATGAAGACCCAAATCCACATCACCGGGCCGGCACACACAGCATGATGAATGGAGAGAGTTGAAGTTGTCAAGGATTTCATCTTGCTTGGATCCACATCGGTGCTCACGGAAGCAGCAGTCAAGAGACCAAAAGGACACACTGCATTCGGTCACTCTGCTCCACAAGGCCCCTTTAACGTGTTGAGAAGCAAGATGTGACTTTCAGGGTGAAAACGTGCCCCACCCAAACCATAGTAGTTTTAATGTCCTCAAATGCATGTGAAAGGTGGACACTGAATAAGGAAGGCTGAAGGAGAATCCATACATTTGCATTAAAGTGCTGGCGAAGAACATCGAAGGGTACCAGGGAGTGCCAAGAGAACAAAACACATCTGTCTGGGACAAGTACAGCCTGAGCCCTGTCGCACACACTCGGCCATGTTGTCAGGGGAGACTAGTAACGTAGACGGGCAGCAGAAAGGAGGAAGGCCCTCAACTTCAAGGAGCGACATTGGCACGGTGGCCGTGAGTCTAAGAGCCATTGTGCGGAGGGTGCAGGGGGACCAGGCACTGTCTTTGCTCTGCTGTGCCCAAGGTCGCTGTGGGTTGGGGCCGACTCACGGCACCTAACGACTGGATTCGTGAATTTTCCTTTTCCCCTTTCCATTGTAGTTGGTGCTGTTAGGGCTCCATTCAACAATGTACATGCTCTTTGTTTCCTGACACTGGTTGCCATCTCGTCAAGGTCACGGCGCTCTTCCCTGTGTCCCCGTCTGCTCTTCCTGTCCTGCCCCTTCCTGCCTCCTAAGCTTCATTTTCGGGCTCGTGCAGCCCCTGGGCCACTTCTAGCGCATGGTGGTTAGAGGAACATACTGAGGAGTGTCTTCCTTGCTGGTGTTACTACGGCTGTATTTTTAAAAATCAGCTTTATTGGCACATCATTTGCATATACAATTCAATAGTTCGATCGTAGCAAGAAGAATTATACAATCATTACCATATCAATTTAAAGCGCCTTTAAAATGAATTGTGCAATCACAGTCAGTTCTAGTGCTCCCTCCCCCACCCCACCCGCCTTCATCTTTTATTCTTGAAATCCCCTTTCCCTCTCTGTCACTCCCCCATCATCCCAGCATCCCTCATCAACCCTTGTATAGTTATTATCACCACCCATCCACTCCTCAGGTGCTTCACAAACTGGGAAACCTGGTAGGTGGCTGGAGGTAGGACTCGGGGTTGTCCCTCCATGTGCCAAAGCCTTACAGGAAGTTGGAAGCTGCTTAAAGCTAGAGGGAATGCACACTTCAAGCTCCCAGTCAGGAAGGGGTGGGACCCATCCAGGCCAGGTGGGCTTAATTCAACCAATGGGGTTAACCAGCATCGTTGCCCACGCCTCCCAACAGGGCTGGAGGAGGTGCTGGGGGGGCATGAAAAAGCCAGAAGTTTTCTCTCTTGCGGGCTCTCTCCCAGCTGCTGCCGTACAGTTCAGCATGGCCAGGCCACCGTCCCACGCAACCAGGCCTCGGACTCTGCCTGGCTTGTGTTCCATTGACTGTCACGCCTGAAACTGCTTCTAACCTTCGTAAAACTCACGTGGATCACAAGCCAGCCTTCAGTGTGAATCCTTTCTCATGAGAAGCCACCAGGGGAAACCCAACAAACCCAACAGAAAACAACAAAAAACAAAATTGAAATAAGGTGGTCAGGATAAGATAATAATGCTATAAAGACAAAAATACAAGTAATGAGTAGGAAAGAAAAGACCCCTCATCAACACTCAAAAAACCAGGGAAGACATTTCTGTCATGGAACAAGGAAGAGATACTTGCACCCAGAACAAATTCAGGGCCGGTCGACAGGGAGGCCAACTGGCCAAGTACTAAGTTAGGGTCAGCGTGATCAAGATTATGCCTGATAGTCAGGCTGTTTGAGACGCTTGCTTGTGGTTAGAGCGGATCTGCCAGCGGCTCAGTCTGACAGATACCCTGCGGATGGGTTTTGGGCTCCCACTGTCAGCCATAGCCTTCTACAAAGTGGGTGTTCACGATTTTAGCCTTGATACTTTTCTCCTTATTATAGTCAAATTTTGTCATTGTCATCTTTGGATCACACAGGCTGGTGTGCTTCTTCCATGTGGACTTAGTTGACTCCTCGCTTAGGTGGCTGCTTGTTTGAATACAAGCCTTTAAGACCCCAGACACTATTCTGATTGATAGCTGGGCATTGTCTGGAGGGAGTCAGGCGGGTGAATTGAAGGGCCCCCCCTTCAAAGCAGAAAACTGGCCAGACCAAACGGAGCCCAGACAGAACACCCTGGTTCAGGGAATGCAACCTCACATTCCGGTACACAGCGCACCGCAAGAAGCCGACAGACTGTTCTCAGGACGGCTTGAAACACCTGCTGCCTCAGACAGTTTCCCCACCCCCAGGCACCTTCTTTTAAAAACCCTGCACCCTGACCACCAGGCACAACTTCCCTGGGCTACTTGCTAGCCCATGGAACCTCGTCCGCTCTCCCTTTGTCCTGTCAGTTATGTTTGTCTGCCTCCTTGTGCCTCAGTTTACCTTAAAGGCACCATCTGCTTTCTTCATCACACTTTGCTACTGCACCCTTATCTCCAGTGATCATTTCATGAATGTGTATATCGAGCAGGGCCATATTATCAGAACTAGCTGTTCTTGAATTGGGACTAGAGTTAAGTAGGAGCCCAGAATCCATCTGCTTGTCCATGGGGTTTGCATGTCATAATATGACAGAATCACAACCCTGTAAGACCAACTGCATCAATAGCAGCCAGAAGCCAACCAAACAACAAAACACACACCAAAAAGAAAGAGAAAAAAAGGTGGCTGAACTTTGGTCGTCTCTGAGCTGGTTTGACCTGAAGGGTCCCTGAGCTCTTCTCCAGGGGATCAATCTATGTTCCTTATCAGGACGGAGTGGGCCCTACTTAGGGTCGGGTCATCTGATGGCTCTTGATGGCAGACAGCCTTCAGGAAGATGACCCTCAAGCAGTTAACCTTTAGGTGTACAGTAGCAACCACGTGCTTTTAGGGAGCACCTTAAAATAGGCATGATTACAGGGGACACTGTGGGGAATAACTTTTCCTTAGGACAAGGTGACTAGGATTCATCTCCACCCATGAGCGTGAAGGCCTCCCTCTATGAGAGTCTTGGTCTCCCAGACTTCTTAAATATGAGCATTGAGGAATTCGCCTATATACGCTCTCTTCTTGGTTCCGTTTCCCACAAATATGTTGGGGTTAAGGTTTAAAAATGAGCTCAGATGACCAGAAGGCACTGTCACATTGTGGGGACTGCAATCAATGTTATGAAACAACATGTGCACATTGCTGAATGGAAAACCAATTTGCTCTAAAATTTCCTGCTCAAATTACGATAAAAAGATTTAAAAATATCCTTTATATTACCTAAGACTATGGCCCTTAGTCACCCTTCAGGTTTAGAAATGAACTCAAATTTCAGCCGGCTCAAATTTCAGGACCCCCCCCCAAATAAGTTCTATAGAGGAAATATACTCATGAAGTATAAACACCGGCTCAAATTTCAGGACCCCCCCCAAATAAGTTCTATAGAGGAAATATACTCATGAAGTATAAACACCTTAGAATAATAAACTCTTTGAGATCAAAAGTTCAGAAGGGTTAGGGAAGATATACAATCATGTCAGAGCCTAATGTGTGACTGGCTAAATGAAAAAACTAAATTAGCTGCCACCTAATTCACAATGAAAGGTTTTTTTCTTAAGTGTTTTATATTTAAAAATATATAAATATATTTAAGCAAGATTACCACAGGAGAATAGTTTCTGAGATTCGTTCACCCTCCAGGCTCTTAGAAAGTCTAGGGTTGGTGACAGTTTTATCTCCTGTTCCACATTTACCCTTTTGAGAGGGTTCACCCATGGAATCTTTGATCAAAATGTTCAGCAATAGTAGCCTGGCACTATTCAGTTCTGGTCTCATAGTAAAGGAGGCAATTAACCACTCATTCCATATCCACCTCCTATTCTTGACTCTCTTCCTCTGTTGCTCTCAGTGATTTATAACCGACTGGTGTGTGTTGGTAAGTTGCTTGCAAGCTTTTAAGCCTCCAGGCACTAACAAAAATCTAACAGGCAGAAGAGAAGTCCTAAACATGTTATTAGGCCAATTAGCTGAGACATCCCATGAAATTAAGACCCTAAACCTGTAAGCCAGGGAACCAAATCCCATGGTTGAACATAATCAGCTTGGGCAGCTGGTTCTTTTGTTTTGTGGGCTGTCATTGCTGTATCTATGTATTTCACGCACCTTTTGCCTGTTCCGTTTTTTACAGCTGTCCAACGTATTGACAGCAATGGCAACAACCAAGCGCGCAAACCTACCCTTAATCAATGCGCTGTTTCCATCACCCAGGACCCGCCCTCCCCACCCGTGGCACCTCGATTGAAGCTTGGTCCCTATACATCATGCTGAGTGAAAGAAGCCGATTACAAAGGGGCACATATTGCGTAACCTCCCTCACGTGACAACACCAGCAACAAGAAATGGCAAACGTGGCGTTGCCTGCGTTTTTGAGGCCGTC
Organism: Echinops telfairi; assembly: GCF_000313985.2. Classification (NCBI taxonomy): domain Eukaryota; kingdom Metazoa; phylum Chordata; class Mammalia; order Afrosoricida; family Tenrecidae; genus Echinops; species Echinops telfairi. The sequence continues at coordinate 2,840,554 of NW_022111325.1, forward strand.
TGCTCCGGCAAAGATCTGCAAAGCCTCGAGCTCCAGATGCGGCCCTCAGAGCCGGGACTGACCCGATGGCCGCTTATTTGGTTTGGTTTTAAACCTCACATGAACAATTGGTCGCAAGTTCCTGCTGCACATTGGCCCCTACTAGCTTGGGCTCTGTCGATAACAAGAAACGTCACAGGTTAGATTTGAACTTGAGGCCAGAAGATTCCCCGAACGCATGGCGACCTGTTTACCAGCAGCTATTCAGGAAGCGCCCAGGATTGGAGTTCTGCAACTTAGAAAGGATCGAAGCCGAACGTGCCGGCGCTTTAAAACTGAGGGCAAGCGGCCGCTAAAGGAGGCGTGGCTCCTGCCCACCTCCAAGCTGGCCTCCGGGCCTGCCCCGTTCGCCCTCCGGAAGGGGGTGGGAAGAGGCGCTAAGGCTCGACGCCATTGGTGGGCTCGTCCGTCGCTCAGCCCCGCCCTCCCCGCGGAAGGCAGCCCCCGCTGGGACCCGACTTCCGGTTCCGGCAGCCCCGGGAGCCGGGTCGAGATGGAAGATGCGGCTGGAGTCCCGCGGGCGCCCGGAACCGAGGGGGGAGTGGGAGCGGCGGCCTAGAGATCCGGGCTGGCGGCCCGCCCTCGGCCGCGCGGAGCCCTCGGGATCCAGGGAGGTAAGAAAGCAGCGGTCGGAGGCAGCGGCGTCTGCAGTGCCGGGGGGCTGCCACGGAGCCGGGGGGCTGGAGGCCGACCCCCGTGCGGACTTCGCTCCCTGTCCGAGGAGCACGCGGCGGGCGGGCGGACGGGCACGGGACGCAGCATGGCGAGAGGGGACCTGCGCAAGGACCCGGCGGCAGCTGTGCAGGATCGAAGCTGGATGAAAGGGGTGTCACATGGAATAGGTGGAGGGGACTGTCATGTGGTACCTGTGACAAGGGGTCACGTGCCTGTCCATAGCAGCCCAAAGGGAGGTTGAATGGGAGTCGCGGCATGTCAGGGGGAGGGGAATATCTCCCAGGAAATACCAGAGGCACCGGCAGGGAACTCCGCTAGGGAGACGGGGCAACTGGGCAAGACTGTAAATGCAGTCACAGTTCACGCGGGAGCTCCCGAGGTGCAGCGGGGAGCACCGAGGGAGACGATGTAGGGCGCTCTTCTCCTGGTTTTCAGCTGAGAAATGAAAACCACGCACCCTTGGGGAGGGTGGCCAGCAGGAAGAATCAGAATGGATCAAGTGGTCACTGGTGGAATCAGCGGACTCCTCACCAGGTCCTAATGGCCTAGGACTGATTGAGGCGAACAGGATCATCATCCTAGATTATTATCTATGCAATATAGAGAGCAGTGCTTCCCAAACGTGGAGACATCTATAAATCACGTGTGGGCTCTTAGGGTGTTCAGGTGTAAGGCCAGAGTCCGTATTTCCGACAAGCTCCCACGCTGGGGATGCCCACCCTGTGGCCACTTTCCCTGGACCACTCTCCGTGGCGGGGATGATGCAGCGTTGTCCAAGGGCTCCTGCAGCCACAGAAACATCCATTGTTAACATGTTTTCACAAGTAGCAGCCCCTCTGAGCTGCATCGCAACAGTTACATAGTGTAACAGTCTCTGTTAACCTCATTTCCACCCACGAGGAGAGTGCCTTTCAGTGAAGCGGCTGGCTGTGGTCCCACCCGGGTACATCTCCTGACTGCTGGGACCCTTTCAGTTGAATGACCTCGCCTCCCAGGTGACACTGCCCTCTCCCAGGTCAGAATCTTATCAGAGTCTTGTTTCTTGTGGCAGGAGCATGGAAGGAGAGGGGGTACGTACCTGGGCCAGTTTGTCCCTCTTCACGAGGGGGTTGGAAGGTGGGCGGGTGGCAGGCTCGGCCTTTGTCTGGCAGTGATTTAGCACAAAGTTCTCTAATCCTGGTCATTAGCTCGGTGGCGAGAAGGGCTTCACCTTTCCTGCCTGAGCGTTGTGAAGAGGGGAGAACACCTGGAATTCCCTGAGTTGGGCGAAGGGAGGCTTCGAGGGAAGCAGGCATGGAAGTCTCCTCCATCTGCAAGGGTTTTCCTAAAGGTGGAACCAGGGGAAGGAGTCTGATATCTCAGCCGGAAGTTGGGTGATTATGTAACAAAGAGCAGGCTCTCCTTTGGGGAGCGGCGCCCCCATTCTGCTCCCTGGCCCTTTCTTAGCGGGGTACAGGAAGTGATTGGAGTGCCTTTTCTCCCTTGTAGTGGCTCAACCATCGGAGCCATGACCCGTAGCGGCTTCTCTGGTCACCTTGGTGATGGTAAGTCACACACCAGAGTGTCCTCCCTCCCCCTGGGAATTTAAGATAAATGGGTACATGTGAGAGATGAGGAAAGGGGGAATGGGGTTCAGAGTCTCAGTCTGGCTCAGAAGGGGCTGGGATGCTGTGGCTCAGCTTGCCGAGCTGAGGAGACGCACCCAGAAGCAGGCCCTGGGCGGAACCCTCAGCTGCTCTCGGTGGCTGCCGAGCCTGTGTCCCCCCCCCCAAGGCCCTGCTCCAGCACTGCCGTGTGCGCCCCGACAAGCACACTGGCCAAGCGAGGGCAGGGCTGGGGTTCTCCAGAACCAGGCTCAGAGAAGTCCCCGGGTGTCTGCACGGCCAGGAGCGCATGCTGAACCCTTGGGTGACCAGTTGCCTCCCGCGGTAGGAATGATCTGGCATTTAAGAGAGTGATTTGTTTTGCAATGCCCCCGTTCCCACGGGGCTGCAGATGGCAGAGCAGGCGAGGAGCCTTGGCCTACATCCACATCCAACCTCTGACCCGCTACGTGACCTCGAGCCTCTTAATTTTAAACTGTCTGGTCCTCTGTTTGCTCCTGGATCAGAAGGGTCTCTCTGTAGTTCACAAGTTAATTATAAGGATCGGCAAATCCTGGAGTCTCCCTATTCCTCCTCACTTCTCTGGGGTGTTGGAACATGACAAACTTCCTAGGTCAGGAGACAGTCACTGCTGTGTCTTGAAAGGCCTCAGGGCCATTTGCCCAGCTTGGGTGTCCCAAGCTGAAGCCGGGGAAGAAGGACCACCTTTGCCCACAGCAAGCGGTACATCAGTGTTCCAGGGGTAGTTCTCCTTCTGCCTGCAGAACTAGCTCTTATTTCCACTGGCCCAGCCTGGTGCTTTCTGTCCTCTCATTGTTCTGTTCTCTCCCCATCACCATGACATGTGCTCCTCTCCTCCAGGAAGTGGCGTGCTTTACCTGCATCTGACTCAGGCCTCGCCTTGAGGAGAACCGTAGGTCTCATGTACCCACGTTGAAATTGCAGGTAGCAAAAAAAAAAGAAAAAAAGAAAGAAATTGCAGGTAGCCTGGACTGTTTTGAAAGTGATGTAGTTCACAGGGAGTTACATATAACCTACTCTCTGGGGGACGGGCAGCAGAAGGGTGGGTGAAGGGAGACGCTGGACAGTGTAATATAAGATACAATAATAATTTATAAATTATTAAGGAGGGTGCATGGGGGAGAGGGGAGGAGGAAGGGAAGGGGAGGGGGAAAAAAAGGAAAATGAGCTGATTCCGGGAACCCAAGAGGCAAGCGAATTTTGGGAATAATGAGGGCAACAAATGTATACATGTGTTTTATACAATTGATCTATGTATTGTGATGAATTGTATGAGCCCCAATAAATTGATTTAAAAAAATAATAATAAAATAAAAAAATAAAAAAAATAAAGTGATGTAGTCAGCCCAGGATTTCTGAAAGGCCAACCATGCTTCCCCACTGACTTCCACAGTTAACCAAGAGCAGTTCCTGGGGCACAGAAGCTCTCTGATGCCCGATTGGTACCTTTGGCTGGAGGAGGTGGCTGAGGACAGACTAGTTAAGCCCTTGGCATGAGGTGTGCCCCAGCTCTGACACTCGGGCTACTTATGCAGAACATGTCAACCGTGTAGAGTCATCCCTGGGATGGAGCCGCCTCCTTTCCCTGCCCTTATGAGATTTTTCTCAAAGCCTAGGGAGCCCTTCCTGGAAGTTAATTTGCCATGCTCCCCTCTAGCTGAACACTCCCAGGATCCTACAGCAGGGGCAGGCTACCCTGAAGCCGATTGTCACAAAGTGTGTCCCACATGTGATGTCCTCAGGGTCAACATTTCCCAAGTCGGAAGCTCCTGGTCTTATACAATTCATACATTACTAAGCTTAGCTTTGCTTGCATTTGAAAGTACCCTCAATATGAGGGCCCTTGCACATTGAATTCAGGATCCCTGATGGCATTGTGGTTCTGTGTTGGGCTGCGAACCTCAAGGTCAGCAGTTCAAAACCTTCAGCCGCTCTTTAGGAGAAAGCTTTCTACTCCCATAAAGCTTTACAGCTTTGGAAGCCAGAGGGGCAGTCCTCCCGGGTCCTGTAGGGTTGCGGTGGGTTGGCATTGACTCGATGGCAGCCCGTTTGGTTTGGTTCGCCCTTGCTTCCTGACCCGTGTCTCTTTTCTCCACTCCCCAGAGGAATAGCGTGGCTCCTGGACAAAGTAGTCTCTCGAAGACCGAGCCTGTGTCTTTGCTGTCACTTGACTCTCCCTTCGCTGCCCAGGACGGGGGTGGCGGGGTCTCTGCTTAGGATGGAAAGGGTCAAACGGATTCCCTACCCCACAGTTCTCAAGGCGTCACAGGGAAGCTACTCGACGCTTTTTGTCTTTCCCTGGTCAGAGTTATCTAATAACCAAAGAGGACTCTGACCTTTAGCCCGTGTGCCTAACTTTCTAACTCCTTCCATTGGAAGGAGAGGCGGTGGCGGGGGTGCCCTGTGATATGAAAGCCCTGCTGACCTTCTTCCCCACGCCTTGACCTAACGCAGACATGAGAACATAGGAGACGCTGAGCGTGTGGGGCCGGGGGTCTCAGAGAGGCCCGCCCTGGAAATCAGGAACCTCCGTGTAAGTCAGATGGTAAATGGCGATAAGAGAGGCACCCTGCCAAGGATGAAGAGCCAAAGGTAGTGCCATCTCCGGGCCTCTTCACTGTCACAGGAATAGCCCTGAAGCCCACCTCATAGCCCTGTGTCCTACCAGGTGGTCAGTTGGCCCGCCCCATCCTGAGTTCTGCCTGAGTGAGCCCAGGAGAGCATCCTTGCCCAGGACTGTGCCACCAGGGCCTTGGAGATGGAGAGCCACAGAGGATGAGGGGAGGAGAGCCAGGGGTCACTGCGGTGACCAGTGACTTCTAGAGGAAGGGCCCGGAGGTGGGAAGAATGGGTCAAGGCTAGAGAAGGGAGCGTGCTAATCCAGGTAGGAAGACTCTGGCCAAGCTCCGCTGTCAGGAGGTGAGTGCCTAGTAGGGGACAGGTGGAATCCTGTGCTCAGATCACCCCACCTGCTCGAATCCCCTTGCCTCCAGGTACCATGGAGGACAAGCGCAACATCCAGATCATCGAGTGGGAGCACCTGGACAAGAAGAAGTTCTACGTATTCGGCGTGGCAATGACAATGATGATCCGAGTCAGCGTCTACCCCTTCACCCTCATCCGCACCCGACTGCAGGTTCAGAAGGGCAAGAGCCTCTACCAGGGGACCTTCGATGCCTTCATCAAGATCCTGCGGGCAGATGGGGTGACCGGGCTCTACCGAGGGTTCCTGGTCAACACCTTCACCCTCATCTCGGGCCAGTGCTACGTCACCACTTATGAGCTCACCCGGAAGTTTGTGGCCGACTACAGCCAGAGCAACACGGTCAAGTCGCTGGTGGCTGGCGGCTCGGCATCCCTGGTGGCCCAGAGCATCACGGTGCCCATCGATGTGGTCTCCCAGCACCTGATGATGCAGCGCAAGGGTGAGAAGGTGGGCCGCTTCCAGGTGCGTGGGAGCTCAGAGGGACAGGGGGTGGTTGCTTTTGGCCAAACCAAGGACATCATCAGGCAGATCCTGCGGACGGATGGCTTGCGAGGCTTCTACCGCGGTTATGTGGCCTCACTGCTGACCTACATCCCCAACAGTGCTGTCTGGTGGCCCTTCTACCACTTCTACGCAGGTAAGGCAGATCCAGGAGCGCGGGAGGGGGGTGGGTTTACTAATGGGGCGGCGATGTTGCCCTGTGCACACTGGAGAAGAGGCGAGATGTCACGGATAAAAAAGCAAAGAGGCCCATTCATTCAGCAAACGAGTCCTTGTTATGTGCACAGGAGTGTCGAAGATGAATAACACATGGTTCTTGACTTTTCAAAGGGAATCAGACTGAAGGACGGGTCCCTAGAGAACAGTGCCAGAGGATGCGCCGGGTGCATCGGCATACTGCTGTTGGCCAAGATTTGTGGTGGGGGAAGGACCAAACCCGCGGGCTGTTGAGGATTTAAAGATGTACTTGATCGGTACTAGTGAGCTTTTGAGTTCAATGTCTTTCCTCAAGATTCTTCCAGTTAAGGTGAACTAACTACAGTCTTGAACCTCTCCCGTCCTAGAATGTACCGTTCATTGTTCAAAGGACTGCTCCTTAACTGTTGCCCAACAATGGGATGCTTGGGTCAGAAGATAAGGACATTCTGAGGGCTTGGAGAAACATACTTGCAGATTCTCTCCCACCTGGCAGAGTGCCTCGCCAGAGCTGGCCCGCGCTCCCCCGCAGCTCTTCTGAGCAGGCTGGGTCATGGCTTCCTCGCTCACCCATCAGTTTGCAGTTTGCTTCTGGGTGCTGTGCTGCGCCGGTTCTCCTCTTCCTTGCATGATGCCTTTTTTTAAAAACCACTTTATTGGGGGCTCATACAACTCCTATCACAATCCACACACACAGCCATTGTGTCAAGCACCTTTGTACATGTGTTGCCATCATCATTCTCAAAACATTTGCTTTCTACTTGAGCCCTTGGTGTCAGCTCCTGAGTTTTTCCCCTCCCTGCCTCCCTCTCTCACACTTGATAATTTATAAACTATTATTTTTTTCATGTCTTACACTCTCCAGTGTCTCCCTTCACCCACTTTCCTGTTGTCCCTCCCCCATGATGATGCCTTATGAAAGCATCTTTTTCTAGCTCTGTCTGTCTTCTGTTTAATATAGTCTTTCATCTGGAGTGTTTGGGGAGGAATCCGGATTCTTGGAGTCCAGCCCTGGCTCTTTGTGTCAGACCTTTCTGTGAGTGCGGCCAGGCAGGCTTTTGTGTGTGCATCTTAAGTGTGTGCCTCGAAATCTTTAAACAGCCCCACCGGAAATGGGAGCAGTTTCTCTGGGGTCTGTCCTTGGCCTTTTGATTTCCGTGACAGAGAGGCACTTTTCTGATGGGTCCCCAGATCTCTTATTTCCATTCCAGACTCGCTGGCCAGGGCCCCGCACGGATATCCCAACCATCTTTCAACCTGGATGCATCTAACATTGTCGTCTGCTAACTTGCCTTCCTCCACACCAGTGCTCCCTGCTGACTTCTCATCTGTCAGTGGCCTTGTTAGTCTCAGAATCCCTGTGGCTTGGGCTTTGGTGTGTGGCCCCTGCTCCTTCTTTGTTCCCATATCTGATCTTGGTGGCCACCTGTGTACAGTCAAGGCTGCAGCCAGGCCGGTCACTCACAGTCCCTCCACCACGCATGCACGCTCTTCACATCCCATCCTTCTGCGAGAATGCCTTCCAGGTCCACTTCTCCCTGGTGAGTCCAGGTTTACCCAAGGGGCTCCTTGCTTCATCTTCTCCCACCCTTCCCACCTGACCCTTGACCAGGAAGCAATCTTTCCCTGCCATCCCCCCTCAGGAGGTTCTGCTGGACTCTCTTACTGCAGCTATAGCACTAGGCCTTTGTGTGCCCTGCCTCTTGGACTTGCTGGAAAAGGTCCTCGGAAGGGGGAGGAAACGGAGGGTCTTCTGAGTGCCGGGCCAGGCTGTGTGCCCCGTGCCTGCAGGAGGCCTTTGTGGCGGAAGGGTCCTCACAGGATGCCTTCCCTGGTTCCTTCTGATACGCTCTCACCAAGCGCCCTCGCTTAGCTTGCAGAACCCTCAGGTGGTTTGGTGCCGACATGTGGAGTAGCGTCTCTCTCCCTCATCAGACTGCAGCGCTCTCTAAGAACCGGGACCAGGTGGTTGCTGGCTCAGGCCCGGGTGAACTTGGAGGGCTCAGGATCTGTTGAAGGAGTAGCTGGGTCCTGATCACTCTCTTGCTTCAAATCTGCCCAGGTTGCCTGATGGGATTTAAGATCAAATCCCATTCCTTTCTGGTGGTCTAGTGTAGACTCTACCCAGCTCTTTCTGGTTTGGCCTGTGTCTGCCTGTCCAGTCCCATCTCAGGCCTCCCACCCCTTGCTGGGCGTCATGGGCGATGGTCGCACCCCTGCCCTTTGTTCGGCTGGCCGCTGTCTCTCGGCTGCCCCAGCTCGCCCGCCTCCTGTGCAGAGGCCTTCCTCAACCACTGTAATAGGTGCTCAATAAACACTCAGTGATACCAGGAGAGTAGGGGGAAGGTGGGGAGAGGAGGAGGGAATAAACCACGGGGGAAGAGAGACAGTGGTCAGTGTAAGATATGAAAATAATAATAATTTATAATTTATCAAGGGGTCATGAGGGTGGGAGTAGGGGAGGGAGGGTAAAAAGAGGAGCTGATACCAAGGGCTCAAATAGAAAGTACATGTATAGGAAATGATGATAGCAGCCTATGTACAAATATTCTTGATACAATTGATGTATGGATTGTTATAAGAGCCCCCAATAAAATGATTTTACAAGTTACTACATAAACACTCATTGACTAGGTAAAAGGAAGGTGGACACAGGACTCTGTCTAAGCCCCAGGGATGTGGCAAGTGTGCAGGATAAAACCTGGGACCCAGATCCTGCCGCAGCTCACAGTCCTTGGTGCTAGTGCAGACAGGCCCAAAAGGCAGGGAGGTGCCAGTCCAGGCGCTACCGTCTAATGATTGCAAAATGTCCTCCTTTCCGGAGAAACAGGACATGCACAGGGCAGTTGGTGGCTTCTGTCGGTGCGCTGACCCTGAGGAGGAACAGGGATTGGGAACTGGGGGAGAGGTGGTTCTGCTGGGCGGGCGGTGGGAGGGGATCCTGCCGGGCCTGCTGGGACGCAGAAGGGCTCACTTCTGTCCTGCCAACCTCTCCCTCCTTATTCTTCTCCAAGTCTTTCCTCCTCTGGCCACACTACCACAACTGGGAACACGAAGGGGGCGGAGAGGGGGAATGCTCAAAGGTATTGTGGCGACTGGATGGCAGGAGAAGAAAAATGGAGTCTTGGAAAGAAATGAATCCGTTGCACAACCCACTGAGCATTTAAAAAAAAAATCAATGTTCTAGCAGTGGGCTCACCCTGAAGGCCTGACTTCTTGGCCCTCGTCCCTCCCATTCCCCTTCCCTGCAAGGTCGTGTTCCCGGCACCCTGGGTGTTTGCCTTAAAAAGAGCTCTCTTGCTCCTTTCTGGCGAGGCCTTCCCCAGCTGCCGTGTTGAAATTGGAACCCGGACTACCTCTGCTGCTTTATCTCTGGCACACATCCCTGCCTGACACAACCAATAGTCTGCTTTCTATTTGTTAATTGTCAGTCCTCCCCAGCGAGGAGTCAACCCTCAGGAGTTTGAGGCTGGTTTCCTCCTTGCTGTACCCTCAGGGAAGGGGCCCTGGGAGCACAGTGGCAAGGCCAGCTGTTCTAAACCAACAGCAGCCCCTTAGGAGAAAGAGGAGGCTTTCTGCTCTCATCAAGCGTTCGGTCTTGGACACCCGTGGGAGCAGCTCTACCCTGTCCTACAGCGTGGCTGTGAGTCGCATCAGTGAGTTTGGTTTTTTGGTTTTATGACCTCAGAGCCCAGGGTGACTGGCCCAGAGTGGTCACGCAGTAAACCTTTGTGATGTAAATAAATGAACTCTTGTCTTTCACCTCCAGAGAAGATAAAGCAAAAAACTCACTTGCAGGTGGACTTCCCGGGGAGCCCGGGCATGGATGAACCTGGTGCCATTCCGTCTTCATCAGCAGTGAGAACGATGCATTTCTCTCTTGACCTGGGCTGGAGGAAAAAAGTGATCACTCGCAGATGTGACTTTCCCTTTTTGTATTAAATGTACTTTTTTTTAACATTTGTGAACATTGACCAGACAAACCCAATCCGGTGCCCTTGAATCTAGTCCAACTCTTGAGCGACCTTGGAGGGCAGAGCACAACTGCCCCTCTGGGGTTCTGAGGCTGTAACTCTTTACAGGGGCAGATAGGTGGCCTCATCTTTCTCCAACGGAGCAGCTAGTGGGTTCGAACGGCTGGCTTTGGGTTAGTACCTCAATGGGCAGTCCCACCAGGGCTCCTGTGAGCAGTCACATCGTGAGAAATTAAAAGAGTAGCAAAGGGTAGGCAGTGACTTGACCAGGGTTATTGAACACATCCGCGTGTATGTCTGCAGATAGATTGCCTGGGTGCGATCTAGCCAACGCGTCTGGGAGGAGGGAAGAGGCTGCAAGTTTATATAGCCGGAAGGATTTTTCCGATCATCAGGTGAAAGGAGCCAGTGGGATCCTCTTGGCCTGCTCCAATGGGTGCCTTGACCAAGCTGACTCTGGGAGAGGTCTGATACTTATAGTGTAAGTTTTAGTGGAGTGCAGTTTGAGGGGAGAGAAGAAGAGATGGAAGTTAAAAGTCTAAGATAGCTACAGACGGACAGATCCCCATAGTCGGGGGTGCCCGGTGGTAGCAGCAGCAAGCATAGTGAGGTTGCTTATCTTTTTAATTTTTATTAAAAATAATATTGGTATCTATGTTACCTGCCTGGTTGTGACATACATATTTGAGATAAGGATGTTTGAGCTTGTTACTTGAGACGGCTGTGCTTCTATCTCCTCGTATCTAAGTATTACCTGTTTCCCGTGTCTACCCATGTTACCTACTTGCTACGTTCTATGTGTGTGACTCTGTGCCACAGTCTGTCTATCTGTGTGTGTCACTATGTGGATCTTTTAAAATACATTCCATTTATTTCTTCCCTCTCCCTGCCTCTCTGTATGAAAGTCTGCTTCTTTTGGTGTGAAAAACCATTTTTTCTGGATTCTTGTGCAATACTGCATTCATAGTGGCTATCTTTAGGGGACTGACGAACTTGGCTCAGCATATTATCTTCCAAATTCGTCCAGGTGCTGAGGTGTTTGACAGGTGCATCATTATTCTTTAGGGATGCACAGTGTTCCACGGTGTGTGTGCCCCAAACCCTGTTTATCTGTCCTCTCACCGATGGGCGGTATGGAGGTGCCCATCCTCTTGTTCTGGTGAGTAAACCCAACCAAACTCACTGCCAGCAAGGCAGGACTGACTCCTAGTGACCACCACCCCACCCCCCCACCGTGGGTTTTCCAGAGTAGACAGCCCAGTGTGCATGGTGATTCCGAACTGCTAACCATGTGGATTGCAGCCCCACGTGTACTCCCTATACCACCAGGGCTCCCGCTTTGGTGAACCGGTGTACGGAACATCGGTGTGCATGGATCCGCTCGTGTTTCCCTCCCTACTTCTTGAAGTTACGTACCAAGTAGAAAGATGGTATTTCTGTGCCCAGTTGTCTTGAGTGTCACCACTACTTTCCGCGGGGGTGGGGGTGGGGTGTGGTGTGTGTGTACAGTTGTACAGCCCCACCGGCAGTGGGAGAGCTCTCCCCTTCTCTCCTTACATCCTCTCCAGCATGTGTTGCTGCCTGTGTGCTATTTTTTTAATCATTTTATTGGGAGCTCATACAATTCTTATCACAATCCATACATCCATCCATTGTGTCAAGCACATTTGTACATTTCTTGCCATCATTTTCAAAACATTTTCTTTCTACTCGAGCCCTTGGTATCAGCTCATTTTTTTCCTTCTCACTTCCTCCCTCATAATTTGTAAATTATTATTTCATGTCTTACATTGACCGATGTCTCCTTTCACCCACTTATTTGTTTTCAGTCCCCCTGGGAGGGGATTATATGTAGATCGTTGTAATTGGTTTCCTATTTCAACCCCCACCTTCCCCTGACCCTCCTGGTATTGCTACTCTCAATATAGGTCCTGAGGGGTTTATCTGCCCTGGATTCCCTGTGTTTCCAGCTCTTATCTGTACCCATGTACATGCTCTGGTCTAGCCGGATTTGTAAGGTAGGATTGGGGTCATGATAGTGGCAGGGAGGAAGCCTTTTTTTTTTTTT
>NW_022111325.1:2852784-2870915 GCF_000313985.2 Echinops telfairi
TTGTTCTGGGTCTTTGATGCCTGATATCTGATCCCATCGACACCTCATGACCACACAGGCTGGTGTGCTTCTTCCATGTGGACTTTGTTGCTTCTCAGCTAGATGGCTGCTTGTTTATCCTCAAGTCTTTAAGACCCCACATGCGATCTCTTTTGATAGCCAGGCACCATCACCTTTATTCACATTTGCTTATGCACCCATTTTGTCTTCAGTGATCATGTCAGGAAGGTGAACATCATGGAATGCCAGGTGATTAGAATAAAGTGTTCTTACGTTGAGGGAGCACTTGAGTAGAGGCCCAATGTGCATCTGCTACCTTAATACTAAACTTATAAATATATGTACATAGATCTATTTCCGTATTGTTATTATAAATATATTTATATATGTACATGCCTATATTTAGATTGCTATAAATGACCTTTGCCTCTTGGTTCTTTCCTCTATTTCCTTTTACTTTCCTCTTATCCTACATCATGTTCTGCCTTCATTCAGGTTTCAATAATTCCTCTCTGTTACATTTCCCTTGATCAGGCCCGACCAGGCCTCCTACACCCTCCTCACCATCAACCCTGGATCACTTGTTGTTCCCTTGTCCCTGGGTTTATTAATACCCACTTCCTTTTCCCACCTCCCTCTTTCCCATGTCCCCCTGGAACCGTTGATCCTGTTGTTTTCTCCTCCAGATTGTTTATCCCACCTATCTTACTTAGATAGATATGCAGAGACAATAATAAGCACACAAAAAAGACAGAGAAAAACAAAACAGCAAAAGAAAACCAAACAATAACAGCAAAAAAAAACCCGACAAAAATAAAGAAATGCCATAAATAGTTCCAGGTCTGTTTGTTGACCTTTTGGAGTGTTTTCCAGTGGAGTCTGATGGGGTGCCATTACCTGGTCCCAAAGTCTATTTTTGGTGTTCCCCAGGGACTTCCTTGCTTTGCTCCCCTGCTGCTCTGTTGCACGTCCTTAGCATTTCACCCTGGTGTGGTGGGGTCAGATAGAGCCTAATCCTGCCCTGTGCCTCCAGTGTTGCCCCTCGATGCACTATGGGTCAGTGAGGGGCGTCGTTGTAGACCTGTTTTGAGCTTTGCTCTCAGTGCTGGTGAGAGGTGGGTGCCTCATGTCTTAAGGCCCTGTCTTTCCTCTGATTCCAGAGCAGCTCTCACACCTCTGTCCTAAGGAATGCCCACACATTGTCTTCCAAGCCGTCTCAGGGCCCCTGGCCGCAGCCACTGCCTCCATCCTCACCAATCCCATGGATGTCATCCGAACCCGTGTGCAGGTGAGACCCACCTTTTCCTCCTCCTTCCTAAGTAAGCATGACCCAGGTCCTGGAGCACTTTGTGACCACCTTGCCTCATGGCCCTAAGCCTGGCCAGCCTGCTCTCGGTCACCCACGTCCCTTCCTGTGGTTGCTGCTGACCCTCTACAGAGACCGCTGGGCAGGGCAAGCACCCAGAATGTCTCTCACACTCTCTGCCGCCTGGCACGCTTTTGCCCCTTTACACACCCCTCCAGAACGCTCACCGCTTTCACGCAGACTCTCCTCTGGCGTCGCCTGTCACCTTTTACAGAGCGACCGGGCAAGCTTCTGCACGTGCCTACTAGAAATACCTCGTTCTGCCCACGTCATACAGCTGCTGTGTCTCCGCAAGGCCTCGAACTCCCACAGCCGGGGGAGTGGCTCTGCTTGAGGAAGCTTCCCAGAGTGCTCCGCGTGGACTCGGGCAGAGCTGTGCTGGTGTTGCCCGAGTTGAGAGCCCCTGCCTTCAGTCAGCGCAAAGGCGTAACGACACTATCACCTGCATCAAGAACATAAAAATTTAGGTGGAAAGAAGGGGGACTTGTCAGGCGTGACTGGAGTAGCGGGGAGACAATGGTGAAAGGGGTGTTGGATGGTGACGTCACTGGGCTATGGCAGGGAGGGGAGGGGAGGGGAGAGAAAACGCTGACACGCACTCCCTGTCCACACCTCCCCATGCTGTAGCAACTTCAGAAGGTGCTCACGTCCACAGCTAAGCATGCCTCCTTCTTCCTCCCTACCCCTTCCTCACAGCCCTCTTCCCTCCTGTCCAGGAAGTTCCCTGACTTGCGATGGGGTTCCCATAACTGTCATAAGTCAGCTCTGACATAAGTCAAATACTTCACTACATTTTTTTTTTCCATTTTCACTATTGCCTTTTATCATCAGTACTTTCTACATCCATCTTTGTCTCGGGTTGGCATGAGAGTGGTCACGTCAGCAAATTGCACGCTGCCACATGGAACGCAGTGCATATTACTGACAGTAGAGGGAAGGAAAAAACAGCAGAGGTCTCAAGTGAAGTTGGTCATAACTCACATGCATCGTAAGTTGGGGGCTTCTTGAACTGTCATCCGGCCACAGCTATGGCTGCGTCCCCTGAGAGTCCGAGGGGGTTGCCCTCTGAGAATGGAGTCTGTTCCATGGTGGGCAGGGGGCTGTTGAGAGAAAAGATGCTGTCTCGGCCAGGCCTCCAGTGGGATGGGGATGGCAAGCCACAGGCATCCTGGGATATGAGGGATGAAGGGGCACGCGCTACGCTGAGGGTCCAGCAGGACTGAGGTGATCACAATCAATATCCTGGATTGAGGCCTCTGAGCCCCTGGAGATTTCATCCCGCCTCCCTGGGGTCAGAAAGAAGCATCCAGTCTGAAGGCTCATAACTCTATGCCTTATCAGTGATCCCGAAAATAAAACCCAAACCCACTGTCATTAGCCGATTCTGACTCATACTGACCCTTATCAATGCAGATAAGGGTCTGCCTTATCAATGATCCGTAGTAGATCATTATAGGAGCAGCTAGCCTCATCTTTCTCCTTTAGATTGGCTGCTGGGTTTGAACTTCCAACCTTGCGTTTAACCAGCACCACCAGGGCTCCAGCTTATCAGTCGTAGCCGACTGTCTGCCAGGCACTGTTTTCAGCATTTATGCGTAGTCTTACGCTTGCGCGTTCTTTTTGTTTATTCGTTCTGGACTGAAAGACACAGAGGCAGAGAGGTTATGGGGCGGGTAGTACCTTAGGGAGCAGGATTCAGACCCAGGCAAGTGGCACCAAAGCCTGTGCGAAGTCCCCGACCCTCAGAAACAACCCAGCCCTCTGGCTCCCAAGTCCAGCTCTTCCCCCGCTGGACGTTGCCTGCCATTCATAGCCCTTTGCTGTGTTGACTTTTCCAGGTTGAGGGCAAGAACTCCATCATCCTGACCTTCAGACAGCTGATGGCAGAGGAGGGGCCTTGGGGCCTCATGAAGGGCCTGTCGGCCAGAATCATCTCCGCCACGCCCTCCACCATCGTCATCGTGGTGGGCTATGAGAGCCTCAAGAAGCTCAGCTTGCGGCCTGAGCTGGTGGATTCGAGACACTGGTAACCCGTGGTGGGGAGAGAAGCCTGCCGTTTCCCACACTACTGGTCTGGGGCAGAGTGAGGAGGATAGCACCCTCTCCGGTGCCCCCAGCACACACCCAGCCCTGCCCTGAGCCAGGTGGCTTGTCTGGGCCCAAGGACAGAGACCGAACTGCTCTTGCTGAAGAGGTTCCAAGCCGGGACCCCCTGTCCCCATGATTTTTAATTCTCTTGCCAAACTGGGCTCCCTCACTCAGTCCCTGTACTCGTTCTCATCCTAAGGAACCCCCCAGCAGCTAGCCCTCCTGGGCTCTTAAGAGCTGTACATAGAGCTTGTTTGCCTCCCCACCCCTCCCTTATGGGCTTACTGTCTGCGCCCTACACAGCGCCATCAGTCCACGGCCCTTCGTCGGGGCAAGGTGCCAGACACTGTACCGGGAGTCCACGTAGCAAAAACGCCAGAGAACATAGCCTCTCTTTCGAGGAATTAATAGGTGGGGGAGAGTGATGGTCCCGTTAGTAACCTCTGTGAAGCAGGCGAGATGCTCTTAGTCTTGCTAAAACACACGCAGGTGGAGCCGACTCCTTCCTCAGACAAATGAAAGCTATTATGCAGCTTTTTTCCTCAGTCCCTGTTCTCTATCCCACACATCCCAGGAGCCCCGGGACAGGATGGCTGCCGGCGGGCACATTAGACCTGGGAAGTCAGGTTGAGAGAATGGTTCGTTTGGGAAGCATCCAGAAGAGAGTATGGCATATCTCCTCCCAGGATACCAGCTGAGCCAAGCCTGGCAGAGAGCGGCAGAGGTTGGCAGCCCCTGGCAGCCTAGACACACACACACACACACACACACACACACACACACACACATACTCATCACTGGGACTCACACGGTAGCAAATGCCGTCTCACTAGGGGGAATCTCGAGATGTGGAGCAGCTTGGGGTTTTCTTTCTCCCTGATGCGAATCGCTATCCTAATCATGGTACCTGTGGGGGACAATAAAGAGTGGGCCAGGAATTCACTTCTACCACGACCAGTGCATCTACCAGCCTGATGCTGCCGAGACTCTCTGTGGATCTCTCCTGGGAGCAGAGCTGGGAGGCAGGCTCTCCCCCTTGCCCAGGTTCCCTCCCCGGCTCCTCCACCCAGCCTGTGCTGCAAGCAGAGTGGGGCAGTGGGCAGAAGGTGGCAGCACTTGGAATCCTAGGTTTCTACTGGAGACATCTGGCCTGGACGAGCCCCCAAGCCTTCTCATTGGTCCCACCCACTGGGCAAGGCCATGGTGCCACTTTGAAAGGTGCTAGCTACCTAAAGCCTGGACACGCCTAAGGCTGCCCTGTATTCATTCTTTCACCCTGGCCAGATCAGAACCCGACAAGTGTATCTGCTTTTACCACCAACACTGCCCATCTTGGTCTGCGTCTCTGAGGGTTCCCCATTATTTTCTCTCTTCCTGCACTTTATCAGGGGAGTCCTCCCATTTCTACCAGGTGGCTATCCAAAGGGTTGGGCTCACAGATCATCCCCAGTCTTCCCACCCGTCACCCTTTTATCCGAAGAACTACCAATATGTAGATTGATTCTCACTTGCCTCCTTCCTCTCTGAGAAACTTACCTTCAGTTCTTCCCCACTGTGGCTGGCGGGTCAAGTATCACTGACAGGGAGCGGCCCGGCCTCTCAAGTCTGAAGGGTGGCGCTCCCATGATTCCGAGTACAGTGCCACAGAGCCTTTGTCTTGTCTTTCTCTCACAATTTAAAGGCTGTTGTGTGGATAATTAAGGCGGCTCCTGGCCCCACCTTTTCGTTGACTACATTTAAGGGATTGGGATTGGGTTTGCTGAAGACATCTGGGGGAGTCCTATCCAGTGGGTGGAAAGTGGACTTCCAGGTCCCCAGAACTGGAGGTCTGGCCAGCTGGACTGTGCTACATTGGTTCCTGGCCAAAACGAACTTTGGGGGCGGGACGGGGCAAGGCAGGCAACCTGATGGGAGTATTGAGGTGGGGGTGGTGAAAATGCAGGCTCATTGAACATTTGATAGACTTGTGAATATTAACTGAGTTTTCGCTGCTGCACTGTACGAAGTCTTCGAAGTGAAATTAAAAGTTTTTACTGAGCCCATGTGCATTGGATTATGCTTATGTCGCCCAAACCGTGGGAAAAGTACGTTGGTCAACGGTCTCCTCTCGGTTTAAACCTTCCGCCTCCAGTTTCCTCTCCCTGGTCCCGCGGAGCCTGGTGATCGACATTTCAGCTTCTCCAATCAGGAGCCGCCAGTGACGGAAGCAGCCAATAGGGGGGCTCGGTGGGCGGGATGACAGGACCAGTGCGATTTGGCGGTTCAGCTTCAACATGGCCGAAGCGAGCGGCAGGGATGCGGGTAGTGGCCGTGAGGAGCGCGCGCCGGAGGGCCTGCCCCCGGACTCGGCGCCACCTGGCACCCCCGTTTCGAGAGTGAAGCTGCTCGACACCATGGTGGACACGTTCCTCCAGAAGCTCGTCGCTGCCGGAAGGTAAAGCGGGGGACCGTGAGCCGGAGTGGGCGTGTTCGGGGCTGGCCCACCGCCCAAGTCTCGCGAGATCAGGGCTAGCGGTCACGTGGGCGGCGGCGGGGCGGGTCCTCGCGCCAGGGCCGCCCGTGGTCGGACCTAAATAGCGTCCGTGGTCTTTACCCACGCGCGCAACGTGTAGCACCTGGGACCCGAACTCTAGACACCAGAGCCGTCGCTGTGGCCTTGACCGATAGACGTGCCCGCCGCCGGTTCCGCAGAGGCGGGTGCGTTTGCACCGCAGCAACCAGCGCGTAACCACCGCACCCCGGAGCTCCTGCACTGGGGACAACGAGCCTTTTTTTTTTTTTTTAATCTACCAATAGGTTTATTTTAAATTAAATTTTTAGTTGGTTGAAAGGAAAGATCACAGGCTTTGAAATTAGATCAGAACTCCAATCCTGGCCGAACTACTGAGGGAGCCAGACGTAACCGCTCTGTGCCTCCACTCCTCATCAGAAGGAAAAACATCAGAGTATTAGCTGCAGCTGCTGTTAGGTGACGTGGAGGCGTTCGGACCCTAGTCATCCTATGCACGACAGATGGAAAGAATGCCCGTCCGTCCTGCGCCGCCCTCACAATTGCTGCTGTACTGGAAGCCCCCTGTGGCAGCGCGTCTGCCCATCGCATTGAGAGTATTCGCTAGCAGTACGCTCATATAGCTAATATTTCTTCCTTACTGGGAGGTTATGAGCTGTAAATGTGTTACCGGAGAAAGGAACACATTTTTTTAATGACCTGCTTTTTGTTGCTTTAAAAAAAATAATTTTATATAAAAGAAATACCTTAATCATTGTGTAACGGTGTTGGGCATTTAAAGGAAAAGTGACACCCGTGATCTCAGCACACCAGTGCAGAAACCCTGAGCCCAGAACTTCAAGAGAGGTGCCAGGGCCACAAAGCGTCTCCATGCACCCCTGTGTCCCACAGCCTCTGTTCTGTGCCCTCATGAAACCTCCCCCCTCCTCCCAACCGCAGTCCCTCCTGTGGCTGGCCTTTACCGCCCTGCATAGATCTATGCGCCTTCTCCTCCCTCGCTGAGTCACTCAGCAAACATTTGCGAGCCTCCTCAGAGCTTTGGTGGACCTGCCAGCTGCTCCCGGGGAGAAAGATGTGGCCGTCAGTTTCCATAAAGATGACAGCCTTGGAAACTCCGGGGCAGTTCTGCCCAAGGGGGTGGT
Organism: Echinops telfairi; assembly: GCF_000313985.2. NCBI lineage: Eukaryota > Metazoa > Chordata > Mammalia > Afrosoricida > Tenrecidae > Echinops > Echinops telfairi. The sequence continues at coordinate 2,859,890 of NW_022111325.1, forward strand.
TATGAGTTGGCATGGACTTGACGGTAGTGGGGTATACTTTGTACCAGGCACTGTGTTGGGGTGCTGGGGGAGCCATAGAGCAGATAAAGTCCCTGTCCTCCTGGAGCAGTTATTTATTGGGCAGAGACAGGCTGTGAACAGGAGGCTCCCAGAACTTGGTAAGCTACTGCTTCGTGCCACATAGCCTGAGGGGCAGAGAAACCCTGGCTCGAATAGCCAGGGGAGTCCTCCAGGAGGACTGAGCTGAAGCTTGAAGGCTGAGAGGGGGCCAACGTCCCCGTCCTGTAGGAAGAGTGTATGCACCAAAGGGCATGTGGCTCTGAGGGAGTCAGGATGTTAGAGGAACTGGCAGCAGCCTGCTTAGCTGTAGACCCGGCTGGAGGAGAGGGGAAACCAGTACAGCTCCTCAGGGCCGGGACAGCCTAGGTGTGAGTTTGAAAAAAGAATCGATCATGATTTTTGTGTACATCCTTATCTGTTGAAGCAAGGCCTTGTTTTCTTTTGCCCCCTCCCCTCATGTGCTTGCACCCCTCTACCCACGTCAGGTACCTCCCACTCATGTATTCCCAGTGGGGGTGTTTGTATACCATAATGACAAGGTGGCTGCGCCCGTGGGTTCTCGGGCCAGTGGGAAACACCCATCAGGGTGAGGGACTAGAGAGCCGTGGGGAGAGTATGCGTGAGGAAGCCGTATTTGAATAGGTTTGCATCTTTGTAAAAGATTGGGTTCTCTCTCTGTGTGTTCTTAATTCACGTGGATGTTATTATGAACCATTTTTCAAAAGTCTAACCATAAATGTGAGTGCATATGGTTCCGAACTGCTCGGGCTGCTTGTCATTCCACGTTCTGTGGCCACCACAAACCCAGCCCCTTCCTAGACGCCCGTCCCGCCCTCCTCCACAGATTACACCCCAATGGTGAGTACTCTTGGGCATTCCCTGGACGACAGCCCCGGATTCTCTGAGATGTGCAAGGAAGCCTCAGACAGTTCATGGAGAAATGGAATTCAAAGACAGTAAAACTTGTCCGCAAATAGTTTGAAGGCCGCTCGGGGAGCTGACCTCCACGAGGGGACGCACAAGAAGACTCCTCCAGGCTCAGTCCACCTGGCCAGAGTTCACTCCTCCCTGAATTTTGCCAGATGGTTTTCCAGGGAAGTAGTTTGTTTGTTTGGGGTTTTTTGAGAGTACTTATCCCCTGCGTCCTCACCATCACTGGGCAGCATGCACCATGCTAGTGCTCACCTGACAGGTGTGTGAAAGAGCCAGCTTAGTACCGTTTTCATGGGACGGGCCCTTATTTCCTCACAAACCTACATACTGCCCGTCCAGGTGATCCTGGCTCATCGCAACCTTGTAGGTCCGACTAGATCTGTGCCTTAGGGTTTCTGAGACTAAATCTTCATGAGAGCAGGCAGCCTAGTCTTTCTCCCTTGGAGCACCTGGCGGTTTGAACCACCGACCTTGCCATTAGCAGTCCAGTGCTTCGTCCATGGTGCCACCTGGCCACCTTTGTTCTCGTCAGTGTGGTTATTTCCCGCTGGGCTTGTCAGCCACTTGAGTTTCCTCTTCTGAAAACTGCCTACCCATTTCCTCCAGCCTTTTCTTTCTGACCTCAATTTTAAAATTGCTCTTTCAGTGGGGTTTTTTCATCTTGAGTTCCTAGTATAGTCCGGAAATCAATTCCGTGGCAGTTTTAGACTGAAGCAAATATCCTTTTCTATCAGCTGTTAACTGTCTGCAGTGCTCTTTGAAGAATGCATTTTTTTTTTCAAATTTCTGTAAGAAATTTTATTTATTTCTTTTTTTTTTTTTAAATGTATGTACTTTTATTTATTTATTTATTTATTTAACATTTTATTAGGGGCTCATACAACTGTTATCCCAATCCATACACACATCAATTGTGTAAAGCGCATTTGTACATCGTTTCTCAAAACATTTTCTCTCCATTTAAACCCCCGACATTAGGTCCTCATTTTTCCCCTCCCTCCCCGCTCCCCCCTCCCGCATGCGCCCTTGATAGTTTATAAATTGGTATTTTGTCATATCTTGCCCTGTGAAGAATACATTTTTAAAAAGACCAACACAGATTTATTTTGTTGTATGTTGCCATATTTATTTATTTTTAAATCATTTTATTCGGACTCTTACAGCTCTTATAACAATCCAAACATCAGTTGTAGCAAGCCCGTATGTTGCCATCAACATTTCCAAAACATTTTCTTTCTACTTGAGCCCTTGGTGTCAGCTCCTCTTTTTTTCCCCTCCACCCTCCCACTCTCGTGAACCCTTGATAATTTATAAATTATTTTTATTTTCCTATTTTACACTGTCTGCTCTCTCCCTTCACCCACATTTCTGTTGTTCATCCCCCTGGGGGGAGGTGTTGCATATCAACCATTGAGATTGGTCTCCCCCTTCTCCCCTCACCTTCTCCCTCCCTCCTGGAAGTGCTACTCCCAATACTGGTCCTGAGGGTTTATCTGTCCTGCATTCTGCCAACCCAGATTTTAATTGTTTACAATTGACCCCAAGAAGATGACACAACGGGCCGGCCAAGCTGTATGGATTCTTGTGACTGCTTTTTAAGACTTTGGACCAACCAGCCTTCACACCATCATACTAAATTGCTAACTATTGCCTGATCGATTTAAATTTGTACATCTTTAATTTTCATGTAATTATATGTATTCTTTTTCATCCACCTTATGGTTTGTGCTGGTGGGGTCTTGTTTATAAAGATTATGTACTCCCCACACCTAGATTACAAAGATATTCTTCAATGTTTTTATCATTTTACTTTTGCCCTTAAATCGTTCATTTCTCTGGATTAAAGTTTAAAGTTGTAGTCTCGGTGATCTTTGTTTTCTAGTGTTTTCAGTTATACAGGCAACGATAACAGCTCACAGTCCCGTTGTTTTATAGTAGAGCAAGCCCCTCCCCACACCCTGGGGTCACCCTGGGGTCTCGTTCCTTGCAGTCTCTGTGCCAGTGCTTCTTGCCGGCCATCATGCCCAGCGCTGACTTCTGGCCACCTCATGTGTACTGAATAGGATCACCCAATACGGTTGGTCATCTTGGCTGGAATCTGTACAGAAGCCGGAAGCCAATTGCCAGGAGCAGCCAGGTGGATTGAACTGCCAACCTTTCTGTTACCAGCCAAGCATTTACCCATTACCCTGCCATGGCTCCCTGGAGGCCAGTGCAGGCAGGCCTTCAAACCTTCGCCTGGTGCCGCAAGTCCCCCTCTTTTCTCTTCTCTCTCAAGTGGCTCGGCCATTTGTGGACCTTGGATTTTCCTTTGAAACTGTAGACTGGCTTTGGTTTCTCAGAACATTTGTATGTAATTTGGGTTGGGTTTGTACCAGACTACTACATCCATTTGGGGAACCTGACATCTCTATGATGATGTCATCCAACCACAAACATGATAGAATCTGTTCCTTTTAGTCAGATTGCCTTTCATGTCTCAGGAGCGTTGTCAAGAGCCCTGGTAGCGCCCAGTGGTGAAGCGCTCAGCTTCTGGTCTGAAGCCCCTAGCCGCTTCTCCCACCAGCCACGCCCCGGGAGAAAGCTAGGGCAGTCGGCTTCCAGAAAGATTCCCCTCTCAGCAGCCCCACCGAACAGGTTTGCCCTGCCCTGTAGAGTGGGAATTGACTGGCTGGGAGCAGGGCTTTAAAGTGCTTTTTAGAGAACGTGTGCGTTCTTTGTAGCCTCTTGTTTCTTTTTGAGTTAGTCATCGATAGTTTAGAACATAGGTTCCCAAACTTATTTGGCCTACTACCCCCTCGAGAAAAAAAAATTACTCAGCACCCCCCCGGCCAGAAAACACTTGTGTGCTATAGTGTGCTATATATAGCACCTGACGAGGCAGAGAGGGAAAGGGTAGCTATCTGCTTTGACAGACCCCTGGGTTGCTCCGGCACCCTCGGGGCGGTAGTGCCCACTCTGGGAAACACTGTTTTAGTGAAATGATTGGCTTTTGTAAAATAACTCTGAGTGTGGCAACCTTCTCTTCTGTTTCTTTTTCTTTTTAAATTTTAATGTGGTAAAATGCATCTAACGTAAAAGTGGCCATTTCCACCTCTTTAAGGGTACCGTCAGTGGTAACAGTACTGACAGTGTTGGGCTACGGCCATCCCTGTCTGTTCCTGAAACTCTTCCATCACTCCACACAAGCTCGCTACCTCTTGTTGAGCAGTGACCTTATTAACTCTCCTTTTGGGGAAACGTTTTTAAAGTCTAACATTCTTTTAAAAGTATTCAGATTAGGTGGTGCTGTGGGGCATGCACTGGACTGCTAACCGCAAGGTCAGTGGTTCAGACCCAATTGCCACTCAATGGGGAAAGAAGGAGGCTGTCTGTTCCCATAAGGATTCACAACCTTGGGCTACTGGGAGTTGATAGTAAGGGGGTTGGTTCATTTTTTAATACTCCTTTCACAAAAGTACTCAAATAGCTTGATACTGTTTTACCAAATGAGCACACCCATGTAATCAGTATCTAGATTTAAGAAATATTATCAAAACTTCAGGAGACCCTGAAGCCCCCTTCCCACCTTATGTTCTTCATCCAGGGAAACCACTTTCCTCCCTGACTTCTGTTCCTGTGGATCCATGTGTCTGTCTGTGGTGGTGGTTGTAACTTCATTTAAGTGAGTCATATAATAACTTGTTTCATAGCTGGCGTCTTTTCCTCAGCCTCCCCTGGGAGAGGCATCTGTGTTGGTGGATGTAGCTTGCTCCTTCTTTGTGGGGTTAAAGGGAAGAGGGAACCCCACAAAACATCACAGGCTCGGTAGGCGCAATTGTACAGCGATAATAAGTAGAGATTATAGTAAAGTCATAGAGAGCATGAGAGTTAAAGGATGGAGTCAAGTAATGGAGTCAGATGCAATTCATGGTAGCATCGCTCACCTTAGCCCTGGTTGATGGTCCTCGTGGAGGGGACTTAACCGTCAGAGAAGAAGCCGCTGCCTCGTCCTCTTTAGCCACCTTCTCCAGCCACCCTCCCGAGAACCAGGGAGCCTCATTATTTATTGCTAACCACCGAGCATATCACTTTAGGGCTAACTGATTACAGAGTCATACATCACAGGAAGGGGCAATACAATTCATTCTTGAACAAGTTTGATCATTCTGGTGTCTCATACAATAAAACAGACAACTACTATGCAAGTCCCCTGATAGCAGACAATAACCTAAGTCACAGGGAGGGGTAGCAACATAGGCAATACAATCAATAGGAGGGGGATGACCTAGGGGTGTGCCCACATTTGTTGTGGGATAAACAGTGGTGTCTGCTTGATCTAGACAGCTGATAATGGCTACCTAACCTCGGTCATCCTTGGGCGGGTTTGCCCTCTCTGGTATCTCCTACAAGTAAACAGACAACCGCTATCCTTATCAGAGGGGAGTGGGCCTTATTTAGGGTGAGTCAGACTAATAGTCTAGATGGCTCATGTTAGGGAGAATAACCTCTGACCTACTTTCGCTGCCTAGTGAACAATCATTCTCAAGCTAAATCTGGCATATATTTTGGGGAGACAAGAGAAATCCTTCTGTTCCTCACACTTCTTCTTGCTGGGTCATTTTCCATTGGGTGAAAACACTCATTTATCTACCCTTCCTGCCGTTGGTAGACTCACTTCTCTCTCTCTTTTTTATAAATCATTTTATTGGGGTCTCTTACAGCTCTTAGAACAGTCCATACATCAATTGTGTCAAGCATATTTGTACATAAGTTGCCATCATCATTTTCAGAACATTTGCTTTCTACTTGAGCCCTTGGTATCAATTCCTAATTTTTTCCCTTCCCTCCTCCACCCTCCCACCCTCGTGACTCCTTGATAAATTATAAACTATTTTTTTTGGCTTTGCCTGGTGTTTGCACTTATTAAAGTATCTGTATGTCTATCTAGATAAGATAGGTGGGATAAGTAATTCAGAGATGAAAAGAATGGGACCAGTGGTTCTTGGGGGGATACGGGAGAAGGGGAGGGGTATGTGTGTGTGTGTGTGTGTGTGTGTGTGTGTGTGTGTGTGTGTGTGAGAGAGAGAGAGAGAAACCAACCCAGGGACAAGGGAACAACAAGTGAACTAAAATCAATGGAAAGAAGGGCATAGGATGCCTAGTGGGGCTTAATCAAGGGCAATGTAGCAGTGAGGAATTACTAAACCCGAATGAAGGTCGAACATGATGGTGGGACAAGAGGAAAGTAAAAGGAACTAGAGGAAGGTACCAGGAGGCAAAGGACATTTAGACATAGAGGTCTAAATACAGGCATGTGCATATGTAAATATATATGTATATAAAACGAGAGGGGAATAGAACTATGTGCTCATATTTACATGTTAAGAATTAAGGTTGCAGATGGACATTGGGCTTCCACCTAAGTACTCCATCAACACAAGAACACTTTGTTCTAACAATCTGGCATTCTGTGATGCTTACCTTCCCGACATGATCTGAGGTCTTAAAGGCTTGAAGGTAATCAAGCGGCCATCTAGCTCAGAAGCAACAAAGCCCACATGGAAGAAGCACACCAGCCTGTGTGGTCATGAGGTGTCAATGAGATCAGGTACCAGGCATCTAAGACCCAGAACAAAATCATACCCAATGTGAAAGGGGCAGAGGTGGGGGGCATGGAGTGGAGACCCAGTGCCCATCTGTAGACAATTGGACATCTCCTCACAGAGGGTTCACAGGGAAGAGATGAGCCAGTCAGGGTGCAATATAGCACCGATGAAACACAACTTTCCTCTAGTTCTTTGGTGCTTCCTTCCCCCCACCATCATGACCTCAATTCTACCTTACAAGTTGGATTAGACCAGAACATGCACACTGCTACAGATAAGAGCCCCAAACACAGGGAGTCCAGGATAGATAAACCCCTCAGGGTCAAGGAGAGTAGAGATACCAGGAGGATTAGGGGAGGGTGGGGCGAGAAAGGGGGAATCCATCACAAGGATCAACCTATCTAACCCCCTCCCAGGGGAAAGAGTAACAGAAAAGTGGGTGAGGTGCGATGGAGGACGATATAAGATATGAAAATAATCATCTATAACTTAACAAGGGTTTGTGAGGGAGGGCAGGTGGGGAAGGGAGGGGGAAGAAATGGGGAGCTGATATCAGGGGCTCAAGTGGGAAGAGAATGCTTTGAAAATGATAGTGGCATATGTGCAAACATGCTTGACACTGGATGAATATATGGATTGTGCTAAGAGATGTAAATAAAAGAAAAATTATGAACTATTATTATTATTTTTATATCTTATACCATCTTTTCACCCATAATTATGTTGTTCACCCCCCTCAAGAGGGGAGGTGTTATATGTCGATCATTGTGATCGGTTCCTCCTTTCTCTCCCCACCTTCCCCCTACCCTCATGGTATCACTACTCCCATTACCGTTCTCAAGGGGGTCATCTGTCCTGGATTCCGAGTTGAGAGCTCTTATCTGTACCAGTGTACATGCTCCGGACTAGCCGGGTTTAAGGTAGACCTGGGGTCATGATAGTGGGGAGCGGGAGGAAGCATTAAGGCACTATAGAATGTTGTGGGACTCACCATTTCTGAGTGTCTGTTCATTAATGGGTTTTCTCTATTGCTGGTCACTTCATCAGCAGAATGTGCCAGTCCCCTGACAGACCTTTACCCCTGCTTTGTTGGTTTTTATCCTGATGTGAGACTGGTTGAACTGAGCTGTGGCATCGGCATCTTTGTCTTGTTCCTGCAGTTCTCTCTGATGTTTATTCTATGTCTTAGGTACATAGTTTGGGTTTGTGAAGAAAATCCCTCTTTCTTCTTAGTTTTCTGCAAGTTTTCTCTGAACATGAATATAAATAGATGCTGAACTTTTTTTTTTTAATCATTTTATTGGAGGCCCCTACAACTCTTATCACAATCCATACATCCATCCACTATGTCAATTTGTTGCCATTTGTACATTTGTTGCCATTATCATTATCAAAACATGATAACTTGAGCCCTTGGTATCAGCTCCTCATTTTCCCCCTCCCTCCCCATGAACCCTTGATAATTTATAAATTTTTATTATTTTGTCATGTCTTAAACTGTCCAACGTCTCCCTTGACCCACTTTTGTGTTGTCCGCCCCCAGGGAGGGGGCTATACGTAGATCCTTGTAATTGATTCCCCCTTTCTACGCCACCTTCCCTCCACCCTCCCAGTATCACAACTCTCACCACTGGTCCTGAGGGATCATCTGTCCTGGATTCCCTGTGTTTCCAGTTCCTATCTGTACCAGTGTACATCCTCTGGTCTAGCTGGATTTGTAAGGTAGAATTGGGATCATGATAGTGGGCGGGGCGCGCAGGGAGAAAGCATTAAAGAACTAGAGGAAAGTATGTTTCATCATTGCTACCCTGCACCCTGGCTGGTTCATCTCCTCCCCGTGACCCTTCTGTAAGGGGATGTCCAGTTGCCTACAGATGGGCTTTGGGTCTCCACTCCACACTCCCCTCATTCACAATGATATGATTTTTTTGTTCTGATGATGCCTGATACCTGATCCTTTCGACACCTCATGATCACACAGGCTGGTATGCTTCTTCCATGTGGGCTTTGTTGCTTCTGAGCTAGATGGCCCTTGTTTACCTTCAAGCCTTTAAGACCCCAGACACTATATCTTTTGATAGCCAGGCACCATCAGCTTTCTTCACCACATTTGCTTATGCACCCATTTGTCTTCAGCGGGTGTGTCGGGAAGTGAGCACACAATGATGTGATTCTTTGTTCTTGGTGTGTTCAGGGGTCCTGTGTGGCAGCATGGGGGGTCAGTACCTCATTGCCTTTTGTGACTGACAAGCACTCGTCACACTGGGTTTAACTTCTCTATCAGTTGCTGGACGCTGGGTTGTTTATGCTTTGGGGCAATTGTGAGGGGTTCGGTTATAAATTGTTGTGGCCAACTCTTTGTGTGCACATGTGTTTTCAGTTCTCCTGGGAATATACTTAGGAGTGGCATGATTAGGTCATGGGTTAACTCTGAAGGAGCCCTAGTGGCACAGTGGTTAAGTGCATGACGGCGAATGGAAAGGTGGGCAGTTGGAACCCGCCGGTGTCTGCAGGGAAAGAGGTGGCAGACGGACAGCCTTGGAGGCCCCATGGGGTGGCCTGCTTTGGCCCACATGGCTGCTGTGGATTGGAAACTGCTAGACTAGGGCGATGGGGCTTTTTGTTTGTTTCGTTTTTGGTTGTTGTTTTATGTTAACTCTTTTTTTAACTTTGTGAGGAATTGCCAAACTGCTTTCTTAAACAACTGGACCATTTTAAAGTTCCACCAGTATTGGATTTTTATTTCTTCACATCCTCTCCAGCACTTGTGCTTGTCTGCCTTACTTATTCTAGACATTCAAGCGGTGGGGGGTGGGACGGGGTGGGGGGTGGGTTTGAAATGACCGTGCATTGTGGTTCTGACTTGTGTTTACCCAGTGACTCATGCCATCCATTTCCTTTTTCTGTGCTTACTGGCTGTACTGTCTGTGGCACATAGCTCTGTCTTTTCGGGTCCTGTCTCCATTCTGAAGTTGTGTTGTCTTCATTTATTGAACTGTAATAGTACTCATTCTGATGAAGTTCATTTTATCCTGATTTCTTTGCTTGCTTGTACTTTTGGTCTCCTATCTAAGGAACGTTTGCCAACCCCAAGATTTACACCTGTATTTCTGTCTAAAACATCTATAGTCGTAGCTCTTCAACCGACTTTGAGTTCATCTTTTTTACTTCATGGGAGGTAGAAGGTCAAACATCACCCTTTTGCAGAGTCATCTAATAGGAATCCAGGATTTTCTGTTGTAGTTAGATCCAGCTGCGTCAGTGCTGACTCACATCAACCCCGGGTGTGCCCCGCAGGACCAAGCACTGCCCACACCTGCACGGTCCTCACCATGGTTGCAGCCCCGGGGTCAGGCCATCTCATTAAGTTTCACTGACCTCTACTCTCCCACGCATGATGGCCTTTGGATGCTTAAAGCTGTTTCTTCGTACACCGACTTCATGTTCTGTAATTTACCTCTGGATTCTTATATCCATTGCAATGGCTACACAGAAACTCACAGACAAAATCCACGAGTCAGGGTTTATTAAGGAGGTTGACAAGTTGTAATGTCAGTACGAAATGCTCAGGGTAGTTGTTTACAGGACGTGGTACAAAGTTTCAGGTCTGCTAGTAAATGCGCAAAGGGGACTCCCACCCGCCGTAAGCGCAGCCTGAAGGCAGTCAGCTGAGCTCCGTGGGCCAGCAAACCCTGCTCCCTGAATTCAGTACCCAGCTGTACCCCATCCCAGGGAGTCTCCGCCCAGAGGCACTCAGCGCCACGTCCCTGGGTCAGCAAGTCCAGCTTCCCCAGTTAATCAACTCCACAAGCCAGCCTCCTGCACAAAAGCACTCAGCTTAGCTCGCTTTCTGGGTCGGGAAGCCCACCCCTCTGCTCCATTCTCTGGCTCCTGGCTCTGCTGCCTCCTCTGATATTGTAGCTGTCTCCTGGATCCAGGAGGTTCACTGCGCAGGGATCTCGGGTTCAGAGAACTTGCACCCCTCCTGGCTCTTGCTGTAATGAGATTCCTCCTCCTGCTTCTCAGAGGGCTCATCTTAAACACAGCAGGCTGCCACTCCAGGGAATCCCGGGTAGGTCGCAGTTACTCACAGGTGAGTCCTATCAGCATCTTCCTCATCTTCTGACCAGACCTACGCAGGGAAAGGTCATTTGGTGGGAGTTAGAGACTTGGGCCGGAAGAGCCACCGTCAGTCAGTCATCACTGCTGCACTTCTCATTGTGAGTCGTGCCCTGTCAGCAAATGAAGGCCCCCAAAGCTTTACCTCCATCCTTATAATTAAGGTCAACTCTTCTTTGAGTTATAATTTTTTTAAAAAATCATTTTTTGGAGAGCTCTTACAATGCTTATTGCAATTCACACATCAATTATATCAGGCATATTTGTACCTATGTTGCCATCATTCTTTTCTAGACAGTTACTTTCTATTGAGCCCTTGATATCAG
>NW_022111325.1:2871015-2874748 GCF_000313985.2 Echinops telfairi
TAGTAGATGTTTAGCTCCTTAATATAAATAATGCCATAAAAACTATAATTTTTTTATTTTAATCATTTTATTGAGGGCTCTTACAATGCTTATTACAATCTATACATCAATTGTATCAGACATATTTGTACATATGTTGCCATCATTCTTTTCTAGACAGTTACTTTCTATTGAGCCCTTGCTATCAGTTCCTCAACCCACCATGTCCCCTTGATAGATTATAAATGATTATTCTCATGTCTTGCACCGACTGGCCACTGTCTCCCTTCCCCTCTGGTTTCCGTTGTTCCTTGTCTCTGAGTTATAATTAAGGCCAACTTCGTCATCGTCGCTGTATCTTGAGTGTCCTCCGGCAAGCTATCTAACAGTATTGGGTTAGTAGGTGGACAGTCTGCGCAGTCTTCAGAGACCATGCTTAGTCTGGAAGCCCCCCTGACACCACGGGCGACAGAGCCTTCGGCATCACAGCTGCACGGCAAGCTGGCAGATGAGCAATGGAAAGATTACTTAGTGGTGTGTGTGATTGGTTTCCACCTGTGGCTGGGTTAAGGCTCCTTCGGGTCGTGGTTTCTCATGTTGTTGCACTATGGTCAGACAGCAGTCTTTATGAATGCTGATTTTGTTGAAGTACATGGGCAGTTTGTGTGACTGTCCCATAGGTGCTGGGAGGCAGTGTGCGGTTTCTGTCTCTTGGGAGTAAAGGTCTATAATCATTACTTTGAGATTTAAAATTCTATTATTCAAGTCTTCCATATGCTCATTTTTTAAATCTTCTTGATTCAGCCATCTATTTCTTTGGAAAGTTTCTAGCTACAGTTGTTGATATCATCGATTTCTCCCCACAGTCTGTCACTGCTGCGTGTCTAGTCTTAGTGCAGATCAGGGCACCTCATTCTTCTCCTAAGTCTAGAAGTGGGAAGCCCTGCTGTGGCTGAACTTTAATGGGAGCTCTGGCTGCTGGTTAGAGCAGAGGTTATTGGCTGGGCTGGGCTCAGATCTCACTACGTCCCAGGCACCATGATGTTTCAAACCCCATGGCAAATAGACCAGAAGCACCTGACATCTTGATTCAGGCAGTGGGTACGCAAGCCGGGCACACACATGACGAAATCGCCAAGATCTGCGCATGCGCGCGCGCACACACGCACACACATGCACACGCACGAGTACCCATGCCACCGCTCTGAAGATGCACACTGGGTTTCCCCCAGGCCAGTTGCTTAGTTGGGATATTGTACTGGAGTTGTGTCAGATGTTAACATTTCATAGCCTTTTGGCAAGTCTATAATATGTCAAAGTAAAAAGCTCAGAAAAGGCTTATGTACAAAGGATGTTCATCACAGCATCACAGCATTCAACAGAAGAGCTTCACAAAAAAAAAAAAAAAAGAAGAGCTTCACAAACCACCTAAACCGGCCCAGCATTTGAAGAATGGTTACGTAAGTGTGCTCACTGTCTAATAAAAGATCATGCAGGGGCTTTGCACTGCCACTGTGGGTCGTACAGTTGTGGGGAAAGGATCATATTCTCATGGTGAATTAAAAGATCAGGTTAGAAGGGAGGTCGAGCATTCAGGCACCACATTAATTGCTGTTTAATTTTTCAGAGTTGCAGCTGCCACGGCGTTACATTTTATATTCATCCAGGGGAACAATTACTAGTTCAAGTATGAACTTCTGTGCTTGGAAGCCATTCTCTTTTTTTTTAAAAAGTCTAGACCATTCCATCTGCTGGTGAGAGCTCCTCGGGCCCATGATGGGGCTCAGTCCAAGTGAGGAGCCCGGCTGTTGGTGTGTTCCAGGCAGGAGACACCCTGGAGGTGAAGGCCGCGGCCAGCTTGGAGCCAGGAGATGCTGCCCCCCAAGGCTGCCAACTCTTGGGTGAGATGGGGAAGCACAGGGTTGAGGAGCAGGAGGGAAGTCGAGGCATCTCCTTGGACAAGCTCAGTTGGCGATGCAGATCTGCCCCACTGCTGGCAGCTCCTCGGCTTCTTTGCCCTCCCAGTCTCTAGCCCACAGCTGACAAATCCCCGCTCAGTGTGCAGTCTGCTCTTCTCCACCCCTCCGGCAGCCTGCCGAGCCCCCAGGGGCTCTCACCAAGGCAGTCACCCCCTGACCCCAGCTGGGCCTCGGTGACCTCCAGCCCTATGCCCCCAGCCAGCCCCTACGCTCCTTCTCCACAGCAGCTGTTTGAAAGCATCATCGCCATGTCCCTCAGGCCCCCTTCCCGCTGCCGCACCCCACCAGGGACCAGGAGCCCCACGCCTGGCCCACAGCTGAGGGCGGGGCAGGAGTTCCTGCGGCTGTAAATCTGGGGTGGCCTCCCCTGTGTCCAGGCAGCCTCCTGCAGCCAGGCTGTGTCCTCGGGGGTCCTGCACGCCCTGTCCAGAGCTCAGTGGGCTCTGTCCTTCCTGTCACTGTCTCCTTCCTGAACTATTCACTCAAGGTCAGAGTGGCCTCCTTATTGCTAAGCACTGTGGATATGTCTGGCCTTTACCCTACTTGAGCACTTTCTCGTTTGTGAAATGTCTCCATTGGCTCCTGGCACCATGCCCTCTCGACCCTTTCTCTCACCAGCCACTCCTGCCTGGGCTCCTCTGACGTGCCTGCCCCTTTCACTGTGAGCTTTCTCCTGACTGAAGCTGCACATGCCCCTGCCCCACCTGATGGCTTGCTGCTGATGCGGCCCCTCCAGCAACTGCCCCCGCCCCCTGCTCCTTACCCTGGCTCCCGCAGCTTGCACACTCTAGCCCCCGCCTCCCTCTTGGGCCCTCTCTAGCCATCCTCAGCCACATCCAGGGCTTTCCTTCCCCAGGGCATATGCACTAGCTGCTTGCTTTTCCAGGACCAACCTCTTCCACCGCCCCCTGACCACTGCGCCTCCCTCTCCCCTACTTTTCTTCGTCACAGGCCTGGTCCCATTCCGCATGTGCACTACTTCTCTGTGCTCTGCCTTCGCACGTAAAACCTCAGACCTGGAGGGAGGGGCTCCTCCCTCACGGGCCACTCTCCACTCGCTGGAGACGTGCTTTTGGACTAAGTGAGCAATCCTGCCCACCGTTGCCCTGGGCTTTAGATCTCTAACAGTCCCCTGGTAGGGCTTTCCTTCCATTCGCATGCTCCCCGGGACTGCCAGCCTCTCCGGCCGCAGATGGGCCTTCTTAGGCCTTTGCCCGAGGCCCCCACTCCATGGGAGGTGTCACAGGCCCTGGTTTGGTATTTTTAAGCCAGAGCTTTGGAAATCCTCCTTGCCTGTCCTTCCCAGGCCCCGCCTTCTAGCCAAGCATCAGCCCCGCCCTGCTAAGCCAGGCTCCTCCTTTCCAGCCCACCACCATGGCACCGTCCTGGCTCAGGCTCCTCTGGTGGGAGACAGCCCTGGGAACTCACGGGGCAGCTCTCCCCTGTCCTGGAGAGCCCCGTGAGCCGGCATCGACTGAAAGGCAGTGAGCTGGTCTCACGTACGGTGACCATGTTGTCAGGAGAGACCCGTGGTAAGGTCGAAGGGCAGCGACAAAGAGGCAGACCCTTCAGGAGACGGTGGACAATGAGGATGGCGCAGGACCAGGCAGTGTTCCGTTCTGTGGTGCATAGGGTCCCTGTGGGTCAGAACTGACCAGTCGGCACCAAACCATGACAACGTGACCTGCGAAACACGCTCCATTGGTTCAGGGTTGCTTTCAGAGTCAAATGCAAGCCCCCCTGCACAGCACCCTCAGACAAGGCCACTTGTTCCC
>NW_022111325.1:2874859-2879463 GCF_000313985.2 Echinops telfairi
TCCCCCACCCCCACTGCCATCTCTTCAGCTCAAGTCAGGGCTGTGGTGCACAGACACATGTACACACAAGCGCAAACACTCTCCCCCAGTCTTGCCTGTCTGTCCTCTGTCCCTCCCTCCCCTGGGGTCACATGGGAACCACTCTGCTGTCTCCACCCAGAAGCGGGAATCAGTGTTGTGGGGGTGAGACCTTGAGGATGTCTGTGGATGCTGACCCCCGAGTCACAAGGGGAAAGCGTTGCTAGGTCTTCAGTCTGGAGGACAGGGTCCCTGGGACAGGAGCTGCATGTAGAAAATGCTAGTCTGTCCACATGTCGGCTCTCCAAAAGGCTATCTCCCCCCCCCCCAGCCTATTCTTAATGTAAACTTTAGCTTGCCGAGGAGGGCAAATTACATGCTGCCCCAAGCCACTGGGCTAGGCTCTCGGGCCACAGTCACACCCCCTCTCTTCCGTCAGTTGGCCTGGCTGAGACCCCGAGGAGCAGGGCCCTGTTGGGGACTCCATGTGCCCCCGCTCTCTTCTCATCTGAAAACGGGGGCAGGGTCCCTCGTGTTCTCCCTCTTGTCCTCATGGAGCAGCCCTGCTCCTGCTGAGTGGTAGCTTGTTCCCTCTCTGTTTCGTTATGAGGAGTCCCGCCCAGCGAGGGGAGGGAGACTGGGCTGCCTGCTCCTATCAACAGCGACAGTCTCCAGTCTCGGGAACCCAGAGTGGCGGTGGGGGGCCGGGAGGGGACACCAGCAGCACTGACTCGCTGGCTTGATTTGGCCAGGAGAGGAGGGGTGGGTGAGAGGTGGTGCTGGGCCAGGGGAGCCCAGGGGGAGGACCGGGTCTTACTCTTCAGTCTTCAGAGAAGCGGAGTCTGGCCTCAGGCACCCACAGGCCGGGATGGGCTGTGAAGGCTCTGGTGTCTAGGGACGTACAGCCCAGAAAGAAGGGGATGTGAGCTGGTGGGTGGGTGTGAGCTAGCGGCCCCGAGGGCCCCTGTTCCGAAGACGCCGTTCTTCACAGGAAGGAGAGTGGTTTGGTTTAGCACATGAGGCCTGCCAGGCCCTGTGCATCTCTCGGAAATCTCTCGCCTGCTTTGAAGGTGCAGACAACTCCTGCTGCTGGCAGTGACTGGGCCCTGAGGTGCGGGTGACGCACCAGGCCCGCGGAGTGTGGCTTCAGCCCCTCGTGCTGGTCCTCCCTCCTTGGACGTGTCCAGCCCATCTGCCGCTCTGTCACCTGGGCGCCTGCCGGGCCCCAGCCCTGTCCCCGGAGTCGTCCTTCAACCACACGCCACTGCTCAGAACCCCTTTCTGGCCCCTCACGCCGACAGCTCCAGGGCTGCAGGCCAAGTGCCCCGATGCCACAGCATCTGAGCTGTGTGCCTTGGGGCAGTTTCTTCAGCTCCCCGCTTGGCATGAGGACAGTAGAGGCCCCTCCGAGGGTAAACAGTGACTCCGTGCAGTGTGCCGAGAGCAGTACCTGTTGTGAGTCAGTAAAGAGTCCTGTGATGACTCGTGTGCAGAGGTACACAGTAGGGGTACACACACGCACGCATGCATCCACGTACAGCACCCTTCAGCCACGCGGCCTGGGCCTGAGAACACACAGCTCGGCTCCTGCCTTCTGAACAGTTTCCCCTCAGGACCCTTCCCTGGGCCCCCTGTGAGACCCCGCACCATCCCTCCTCATTCGACGGAGGACCGGCCAGTCTGTCCTTGTACACGGTCACCCTTTGAGGCCGTGGCCAGACGACCACCAAGCTCAAACTGGCACACAGCGCTTAGTCTTTGCCAATTCCAGAGATTACTACATTTCTCCTGGTGCTATTTCTTAAATATTCACGCTGGTACGTGATTAATTCAGAAGGTTTTCTTCCTTCTATTCACCCAGAAGAAAAGATAGCTCCGTTTCAGAATCTTACTGTTAGGTTTTCTAGGGTTTTCCACAGAAAGCCCGCAAACAAAGAAAGGTTAAATCAACCCGGGCCTAAGTAGCCTACAGAAATAACAGGGGTTCATTGTTAAGAAAGTCTTCACACAGCCACTGACCTGGAGACTTTCCTCTCTCTCTCTCCTTCCCTCTCCCTCCCTCTCTCCTCTCTCAATCTCATCTCTTCTTTCTCATTCCCAGTGCCCAGGCCTGAGGGAGGGGGAGGAAAGCAGGCCAGAGGATGTTCCTTGAGGAAGCATTTGAGAGGCAGGCAAGGGGTGAAGAGCCGGGTCTGAGTGGTCACACCAGTGCCCAGCCAGCTTTCAGGTAGCTTCAAAACAAGTCAACAGTTGCCACTGTAAACAGGACGGCCGCCTTATTACACAGTGACCAAAGCCGACCTGACAAACAGCCGCACCCTGCTCCAAGGCGGGGCCAGCACGCCTGCTTTGAGTGGGTGTGTTGCCCACCATAAAAGCAAGCCCACTGCCATCGAGCCAGCTGATTCATAGTGACCCTCTCCAGGGTTTCTGAGAAGTCGTTCTCTCCAGAGGTGGCGGGTGGGTTTGAACCCCTAACCACCCGACAGCAGTCCTATGTCCAACCCGCTCCGCCATCAGAGTGGCCCCAGTGCCCCCTGTGGGGCCTGCTTCCGGAGGTTGGGTGGTCTGCAGGCTTAGGTGGGACACAGCGTTTCCTGTTGGGCTCACTCACAGGGCGCCTGTGTGTGACAGTGAATGCCGCCCGCCCCAGCACCGCCTCAGCCATGGCCGAGCTCGGCCGGCTGCTGCGGTCGCCGTGTCAGTCCATCTTGGCAGGGGCTGCCTCTTTTACTAACTTTACCGAGCACGATGTCCTTCTGCAGGGACTGGACTGGCCCCTCCTGCTAACACGTCCAAAGTACGTGAGACAAAAAGCCTCATCGTCCTGGCTTCCCGGGAGCATTCGAGAAGGCTGCGCTTCTTCCTGACGGAACTCCACGGGAAACTCTTTGTAGTGCTTTAGAGAGGTCTTCCTTCAGTGTGTTGTTTGTTCTTGCTGCTACTTCCCTGGGCTTTGATTCCAGTTCAGTGAAATTCTTGACAGCGGCACTATTTCTCTCTTTACCCTCCTGCTGCTACAGGCCGTGGTCGGGGTGGGTTACAGGGGAGCTATTACCCACAAGACCGGCATTGGCACCCACCAGCCCCTCCACGGGAGACAGATGCGGAAGCCTGCTCCTGTCAATGCTTGATGGCGGTGGGTTGGTTTTATGTTGCGGTAGTGCTCCACTGTTTCCTGCTCAAGTCAAAACACCACCGGCAACAGGCTTGGTTGCTATGAGACACACATGATGTCCCTCCCGTTGCTGGCGGCTGTGAGCCCATTTTGAACTGCTGGCAGCCTCCCTGGGTCCCTTTTTGAGGCTGCAGGGCCAGTGCGTGCACGCCCTCTAGCGGGCGCTCTGTGGACAGGCCGCGTGACGGGGAAGGCAGCCGGTGAGGCAGCCCGGCTCCGCGCACTTCGCGCCAGAGCACAGGGATTGAAGAGGCAGCGCACCTGCCTGTGCCTCTTTCATCCTTCCCTGTTGTCCTGTACAGTTTCTACCTGAATAACCGACTGACAACTACCAGAGCTTAAACTGATTCCGGGCTTGAATATGTTGAAGTTGTTTGGGTTTCTTATTTTAAAGTTACGCTTGTGTGACAACTGACTTCATGGAAAATTTTTAGGGCCGTAAATGAAATACTTTCCCAGTGGGTTTCCAAGTAGTGAAGGCTCTCAAACCTAAGAGATATTTAAGAGAAAACCAGGTAATGTAATCAACTCCATTTGAAAGTCCGTAAGCAGGGTTTTTGAAAATTGCTTTCACAGTTGCCTCCGCGTGGGGCCGAGTACGGAGCCTGCTCTGCCCTTCGGAGGGGTGAGGGGGACTGTTCTTTGGGAGCATTCCCAGACGCCAGTCTCCTTGGAAGCCAGGATGGTGAGACTCCGTTTCATGAACCTTGGACAGACTGGGGGCGGACCAGTGTCCGGGAAGGACATCACACATGATGGCGTGGAGAGCGTAAAGGAGCAGACGCTCACCAGCTGGATGGACACTGGCTGCTACCGTGGCTCAGCCATGGCGGCAGCCGTGCTGTTCCATTCGTCACACCACACACGGGGTCGCCAGGCGTCACAGCTGCACGGAGGACTTCACATGCGCAACCGCACTCACCCTGTGAGACATAGTCACCCCACGGGACAAAGGGGGAGACGGAGATGCAGACAAGGAAAGGGTTGTCTGAGACCCTCATTGATGGGCAGTCAAGTAGGGTTTGAAGGCAGGCAGCCTGTCCTCTGAGCAGGGCATGGAAGGCCAAGGCCAGGAGACTGCCCCAGTGGGGCCAGGACACCTTCCTGCAAGTGGCCTGGGACCCTGGGCCCAGAGTGGGCAAGGTGGCTGGTGGGCGGCGGCCTCACACTCAGCCTGGCTGTCATCCTGCATGCCAGTGTGGCAGCTGGCAGCCCTACGTAGTTCGTTTGCAGGAGCAGATCCGGGTGGAGGGCAGGCATGCTTCTTCCCCATGCCCTTCAGGGAACGCACACGGGCTGGCATTCAGACCACCCCAGGCCCCCTCCGACTCTCCCTCCTCCTGTGAGTGCCAGGGACAGCATTCCTGAGAAGCAGGGACCCGCCCCACCCCCAGCTTGTGTGTTTTTA
>NW_022111325.1:2880971-2884083 GCF_000313985.2 Echinops telfairi
GGCACCATCAGCTTTCATCACCACATTTGCTTATGAACCATTTGTCTTCAGTGATCGTATCAGGAAGGTGGGCACCCACTGATCTGATTTTCAGTTCTTTGATGTCTGATAACTGGTTCCTTCTGCACCTCGTGGCCAGACAGGCTGGGGTGCTTCTTCCAATTTTTCTTTTTTATAAAAAACACCTTATCACCTTCAAAGTACTCTCCATTACACTTAGCACTTCTGTCAAATTTGCAGTTCTATTCTTGGGAACATTTTTCAAATTCTTTTTCTTCACTTCTACTTTGTCAAGTCGCTGCCCTTCCATGCCCTCTGCATTCTCGGGAAGAAAAGGAGGTGTACAGAGTGAGGTCAGGTGAGTGGGGCAGGGGGGGGGGCGCAAGAGAGGCATGCTGACTTTTGCCAAAAACTGGTGCACTGAGATGGCTGGGTGAGCAGTTGCATTGTTGTGGTGGCAAAACCAGTCCCCTGTCTGCCACAAAGCAGGCCGTTTTTCCACACACTGTTATGCAATCTTTTCAGAACCTCTAAATAGAGTGTTTGATTAACAGTCTGGCTTGGTGGAATGAACTCCAAATGCACTACGAGTCAATATTTTCATCCATTTGGGAAGTTGACAGATGTCCGAAATGAGGTTTGTCATCAATCAACATTTCAACTTTTTTGAAACGAGAAAGTACACTTGAGTTTTTGCCATAGCACTGGCCTTGTAAGCTCTGGTCAACATCACAGCGGTTTCTGCAGCATTTTTCCGAGTAGGAAACAAGATTTCACAGCTGCACACTGTTCTCTTAAATCGGCCATCACAAAAAACGAGGGTCAAGTGAAACTGCTGTCACAAAGATTCACTGCAGCAGAGAGAACCTTCCCAGGTGACGCCGCTGGCTGCACTAACGCAGAGCGAGTAGCTCGACGCTCACCTAGCAGGAAAAATGCTCTGCAGAAGCTCTGCACCTCCCAGCACAATCCCAGTTCTTGTGGTGTACCCTCTCATACTGCTAAGCCCTCAAGGTGATGTCAGGGGCCAGACTTGGGGAGGGAGAGGCGACCTGCATTCGGATAGCCCGGAGCGGAGCCCAGGTAGCAGACTAAGTAGGAAGTGGTGAGCTCTGAGTATTTCATTGGTTGGTTCTTAATATCTGTTTCATTGAAAGTTTGTGTAGTTTAACCTTTAAGAATGGCTGTGCATACGACTGGCTCCCACGTTTCCTGAAGCGTGAGCCAACACAGCCCTGTACTTACTCTTCCTCTAATTAAAAAAATATATAGACATATATTTTTTTCACTTTTTAATAATCATTTTATTAGGGGCTCATACAACTCATCACAATCCGTACATCACTTGTGTCCAGCACATTAGTACATATGTTGACTTCATCATTCTCACATCACCCGCCCTCCACTCGAGCCCCTGGTGTCAGCTCCTCATTTTTCCCCCCTCCCCCTCCCCCTGAACCCTTGATAATTTATAAATTATCATTACTTTATCTTATCTTACCCCATCCGACGTCTCCCTCACCCACTTCTCCGCCGTCCATTCCCCCAGGGAGGAGGCCATATGTGGACCTTGTCATCTGTTCCCCCTTTCTCCTTCAAAAATATATATTTTTAAAAGCATATGAAGGTTAAAAATTGAGTTTGGACAGGGTGAGTAGGCCTAGCTCGCTAAGAGGAAGGAGGCACACAGTGATTCCCTAAGCCTCCGCTCACGGAGCGCCCCCACCTGGCTCCCGAGGGGCCTGCTGGCTCCTGGTAAGGCCTGAGTGTGACTGAAGGTTCTCCTGCAGGTCAGTGGACACCAGAGAGGCCTGCACTGGCCACCAGCCCCTCCTTCCAGTCTCTTCCCAGCACCCTGTGCCCTGTGGTATTCAGGCACTCTTTCCCTCAGCTGTAAGCCCTACAACTCCCCTAACACCAGCCAGGATCAGGAGGGGGAGAGGGAGTAGGCAGAGAGGCTCAAAAATGAGGAGGAGCCCTTCCCCCAGAAGAATTTATTTCAGAGGACAGCACTGAATCTGCAGCTCAGGGAGAGGGACATGTTTGATCAGAGCACACAGGAGCAAATGAAAGGGGAGGAAGAGAGAGAGGAGCACATTCTGGCCCACCAAGCCCTGAGGATGATATCCCCGCTCAGAGCAGCCAAAGCACACAGAGGACCATAGGGCCGGCCCCACTATGAGACAGCCCTCACTGACCCATAACCCTACAGGGGACAACACTGGAGACACAGTGGCGCCTGATCTGAACCCTCCGCACCAAGACAAAACTAAGGGCGTGCAACAGAACAGCAAGGGGAACAGAGAAACGAAGTCCCTAGGGAATACCAAAAATAGACTCTGGGGCCAGGGCTTGGCATCCCATCAGACTTAATTGGAAAACACTCCTAAAGGCCAACAAACAGTCCTTGAACTAACTACAGCTTTTCTCTGTTGTCGTTGTTGTTTTTTGTGTGCGTGTCATTGGCTTGTTGCTGTTGTTTTGTTTTCTTTTGTTGCTTGGTTTTGCTCTGTCTTGCTTTTGTGCATGTTATTATCTCCACAGGTCTGTCTAAATAAGATAGGCTGGATGAACAATCTGGAGGGGAAAAATACGGGACCAACGGTTCCAGGGGAAGTGGGGGGGGAAGGAAGTGGTGTTAACAAACCCAGGGACAAGGGATCAACAAGTGATCCAAATCAGTGGTGAAGAGGGTGTAGGACGCCTGGTAGGGCATGATCAAGGGTAACGTAACCGGGAGGAATTACTGAAACCCAATCGAAGGCTGAGCATGATAGTGCGACAAGAGGAAAGTAAAATAGAGGAAAGAGCTAGGAGGCAAAGGGCATTTATAGAGGTCTAAATACAGGCATGTACATATGTAAATATATTTATATATAAGGATAGGGAATAGATCTCTGTGCATATATTTATAGGTTTAGTATTAAGGTAGCAGATGGACTTTGGGCCTCCACTCAAGTACTCTCTCAATGCAGGAATACTTTGTTGTTTTTTTGTTTGTTTGTTTGTTTTTTAAACTTTTTTTTTCTTTTCTTTTTTAACATTTTATTAGGGGCTCATACAACTGTTATCCCAATCCATACACGCATCAATTGTGTAAAGCGCATTTGTA
>NW_022111325.1:2884684-2898114 GCF_000313985.2 Echinops telfairi
CACATGGAAGAAGCACACCAGCCTGTGTGATCACGAGGTGTTGAAGGGATCTTGTATCAGGCATCAAAGAGCAAAAAATCAAATCATTGTGAATGAAGGGAGTGCAGATTGGGGACCCAAGATCCATCTGTAGGTAACTGAACACCCTCTTACAGAAGGGTTGCAAGGTGGAGACAAGCCAGTCAGGGTGCAGTGTAGCAACAACGAAACATACAACTTTCCTCTAGTTTCTAAATGCTTCTCTGCACCCCGCCCCCCACTATCATGATCCCAATTCTACCTTACAAATCTGGCTAGACCAGAGGATGTACACTGGTACAGACAGGAACTGGGAACACAGGGAATCCAGTATAGCACTTCGGGACCAGTGGTGAGAGTGGTGATACCGGGAGGGTGGGAAAGGGGAACTGATTGCAAGGATTTACATATAACCTCCTCCCTGGGGGGATGGACAACAGAAAAGTGGGTGAAGAGAGACATTGGACAGTGTAAGATATGACAAAATAGTAATTTATAAATTATCAAGGGTTCATGATGGAGGGAGGAGCAGGAAGGGAGGGGGGAAATGAGGAGCTGATGCCAAGGGCTTAAGTGAAGAGCAAATGTTATGAGAGTGTTGAGGGCAGCGATTGTACAAATGTGCTTGACACAGTTGATGTATGTATGGATTGTGATAAGAGTTGTGGGAGCCCCCAATAAAATGATTTTTAAAAACCGAGGAGGAAAAAAAAAGGAGGAGGAAGGTTGTTAATCAGAGTATCTGTCCAAGTTGGGCTGCGATCTGAAAGGTCAGCAGTTGGAAACAATCAGCCCCCTGTGGGGAGGAAGACAGGGGTCTCTAGCCCCGGAAATGAAGAGTTCCCATTTGGGAACCCCTCAGGGCCAGCTCCACTCTGACCTTTAGGGTTGTTCGCTAAGAGCGGGCCTCGATGGCAGTGAGTTGGCTTGGTTGGTCCAAGAGGAGACCAGGCTTTGCGTGTCTGATGGGTACCTTTGGGTCCTTCCATCTCAAGGGTGTGTGAGTGCGGGTGCTCTCGGCTGCCAGGAACAGACACCCACGTAAAACGGCCTGAATAGTCAGGGAGGGAAAACGAAACATGACGTCCCGAGAGGAGGGTGGCTCCTGGGTGTTTTCAGCAGATCTCTCTGCTCTGCCTCCGCAGGGTGGAAGCTCCGCCTCAGGCCCAGGCAAAGTGCCACCAAACACAGCAGTGTCCTACAGAAGAGGCACAGGCCCCTTCCCCCAACCACCTGCCCAGGAATGACCACGGCTAATTTAGGCCACGTGGCCCTGGACCAGCAGCACCGGCAGCAGACATGCTGCTTCTCAGGCCCCAGCCATTCTGTGGCTTTACACATGCTGAGGTTTGGGGCCTTCCTCAGGATTGAAGCTGCAGGTGGACACAGCTGAGAGGCCTGTGCTGAGAAGTGGGGGTGGGGTGGGGCCCAGCTGTGTGTCAGCCCCCCGCCTCTGCCTTCTCCCCTCCCCGCAGCTTCCAGAGGTTCACCGACTGTTACAAGCGCTTCTACCAGTTGCAGCCTGATGTGACCCAGCGGGTCCATGACAAGTTCATTACTCAGTTGCAGACTTCCATCTGGGTGAGTAAGGAGCCCTGGTGGCACTGTGGGTTGGCACTGGCTAGCCTCAGGGTTGGCAGTTCAAATCCACCAGCCGTTCTCCAGGAGACAGCTGAGGCTGTCTGCTCTGGGGAAGACGTACCGTCTTGGAAACCCTGTACGGCTGGCATGAGTCTGGAGGGACTCCATGGCAGTGGGTTTGTGTTTGTTTTTGATCTGGGTGAATTAGCAATAGCAGGCAATTGGAGAAGCATGTAAGTGACACCCATGTCACATGGAGATACCAGCAGGTGTCCTTGGCTTGGTCTCAAGGGCAGTGATACCACGTCTGCCCCCTGCTTCCTCAGCCCCTAGAGCCCGCTCTTCAGGTCCAGGGCCTGCAGCACCAAGCACCCTCCAAAGTGGGTATCTTAAATGCCTCCTTCTCAAATTGTCCTCGTGTTTATATGTTGTCTGCCGAGCTAGCCGGATGAGCTCAGCAAGGGCAGGGCTGAGTCTCCCTCCCCTCCTGTGTCAGCACCTGACCCAGAGGGGCGTCTCATCGACTACCCGAAATCAATGGGGCCGCACAGAACACACACTGTAGAAAAGTCCGTGGTTTTTCTCCTGTCATTCAGTAGCCGAGAGAGCTCTTGGGATTAAGCTTCCAGGCTGTCACGTCCCCCTGCCCACCTCCCACCTCCAGACGACTCACGAGGCATCACCCTGTGCTGTCAGCCAAGGGCGCTCTGGGCGTCAGGGGTGCAGGAGGGCCAGAGGGCAGCTGCTGTGGAGGTGGTGGGAGGAGAGGTGGGCATGGAGAGCAGGGTGGGTGGCACAGCTGCCTGATGGGACACAGGAAAGGGCCACCTTTATTCCCCAAGAATGAGGAGCCCTGGAGGGCGGGAGCCAGTGGGCAGCAGGTGTGGTCCAGTACGGCAGGTAGGCCCAGGAGGTAAGGTCAGGGGCCTTTAGTGCCACGGGGTGGGTCGGGACTGGACAGCTCAGCTGGGCAATAGGAAAAGGCTTGCTCTAGGCCATGCAGTAGGAATTTTGTTCTTAATTTTCTCCATTGTACAGCTACATGTTGTCGAAAAAGGACCCGGAACAGAAACTAGCTAAGGTCATACTGGGTGCCTAGCAGCTTAGCATACTTCTGCCTGGTTGCCTCGACGCTCATACCCCCCACCCACCCTCTCCTTCAGGAGGAGATCACCGAGATCAAGCAGGAGGGGAACATGGAGGCCGTCCTGAATGCTCTGGACCAAATTGTGGAGGAAGGCAAAGGCCGCACAGAGCCAGCCTGGTGAGGGGGCCGGGCGCTTGGGGCCTGGAGGCCGAGAGGCCTCTCTGACAGGGACGGGTGGACAAGACAGACTGAGCAGTCCCCAGAGATGGCTGAACTGCACTGCACAGCACTTGTCGGGAGGGCAGGTGCGCTGCCCTGGGTAGGAAGTGAGGCAGTTTGTGGCAGGCCTGCGGGAGGGGAGGGGCCCCAGCTGGGACTCACGGAGCGGCTACTCCCTGGTCCACACGCAGTAGCACTGAGCACCTGCGGCAGGTGCCAGCCCCACCTGCTTCAGATGCCCGGAGGCAGCAGCGCCTCAGACTAAACCATGGAGCCTGTGCCAGCTCAGCGGCCCAGTCAGATCCACAGGGTTTCTGAGCCTGAGCGTCCTCTGCCTTCTCCCCCAGCGAGGCTGGTGCTCCCCAACTGCTGAGCTTGTGGTTGGGGACCGGGCTCTTCAGCAGGGAGCAAGGTGGACCAACACTGGCTCCCAGAAGCCACTGTCTCCATGGCAGCCAGATGATGCTGGCAGGTGGAGGGAAGAGGCCCCAGGCCACCTGCATCCTCACCCAGAAGAAGAGGCTCCTGGCCAGAGTAGACTCCTTTTGAAACTGTCCAAATCATCTATGTTTTGTGACTACAAGCTTTGGGACTGAAAAAAACATTTTTTTTTGTAAAGAACTCACAGTGGCTACACACACACACACACACACACACTCACACTCAGAAGTGACTGACTCTCATCTCTGCACATCCTGCCCCCGAGCCACCTTTCCTCATCTTTCCCATACACTGTACCCCCACCCAGGGAAGGATGGGCCAGCAGCCCACATGGTCACAAGGCAGGGTAGGAGAGCTTGGAGGGTTGGGGCTAACAGGGACCCCGGCAGAGGAGAGGAGACTGAGATGTGCGTTGAGTGAGGGGCGGTAAGCCCTTGGACACGGAAGTTCAGGGGCCCTCTGGGGGTCTTGGGAAGTGAGGGAAGCCAGCCTGACTGACTGGGGCTGAAGAACCCTCACTCCCGCCCCTGTGCCCCGTGCCCATGTGGCGTTGCAGGCGGCCCAGTGGGGTCCCCGAGGAGGACCTGCGCAGCACCATAGTGCCCTACTTCCTGCAGCAGCGCGACACCCTGCGGCGCCGGGTGCAGAGACAGGAGGTGGAGAACCAGCAGTTGGCAGAGGCCGTTCTGGCCAGGCGCAGGCAGGTGGAGCAGCTGCAGCTGCAGGTGCAGGCCCGGCAACAGGCCTGGCAGGTCAGTGGCCCCACCCTGCCCTTTGCCCTTCCTTCCCAAACTGGGGCTTCCTCCTCTCAATGTAAGGGCCTTCTTAGGAAGTAGGAGGGCCTGCCCACGCCCCTCTGCAAATGGGCCCCCATCGCCTCTGCCCCCGGGAGACCACGGTGCAGATGAGGAGGGGACAGGTCTCAGAGGGAAGGCGACTACTCCTTGTCAGAATCAGGGTGAAAAATCGGGGTGTCCAGGACCCTGTTCCTCCATGTGACCATTGGCCTCTGATTTAAGTGGCCTGCACTGGAACTGGAATGGCCTGGAGACATCTGAAAAAGCACCTTCCACATAGGGGGACTTCCTTTGGTCAACCAGCCCAGAGCCACTCGGGGCCCAGGGGGGGAGAAGGTGGCTGGGTGGGATGACACAGGTTTGGCTGCAATGATGAGGTGCGTTTTCCTAGTGGCCTGACATGCGGTCCCAAGAGAGGGTAGGCTGGTGACAGCATGCTAATTCTTCTCATGTCCATCGGGAGCTGTCCAGCTCATGTCCACCCAGAGCCGCTTGGCTGAGAGAAACGCCCCCAAATGCACAGCTCCTCATCCCAGCCAGTGGTCACCGAGGCCCTGCAGGAGCCTGAGCCTTGGGAGGAGGTGGTGGCAGAAGGCCAGAGACCTCTCCTCCCCATTGCCCCGGCCCTCTAGCTCCTCCCACATTCCCGACTGCTCCTGCAGACAGGCGACTGGCATGGCGGTGGTTGTCTAAGGTCGCCCTTCAGAGTCTCGCAGGGCAGGTTCTACAGCTCAGAGCCTTGTTTGCCGCATGTCAGGCCACTAGGAGTCCACCCTCCTGTCCAGAGTCCACCCTCCTGTGTTCGTTCGCCAACAAGACAGGGCCCGCCTGTGCTCGCCCGCCTGCAGGAGGCCTCGGCTCCCTCCCTCACTGCTCACACACCTGTGCTGTTATAGAGAGCCCCTGCTCTCAGACCACACCCCACTGCCCAGCCAACAAGCCTGGCACTATGGTCTTAAGTTGGTCAGTTGGACGGAGGGGGATGTTCTGCTCAGTGCCCCACGTGGGAGCTCCAGCGAGCTTATTCCCACCAAAGCTTCTCTGTTGCGGGTCCACTGGAAGAAACCCTCTCTGCTAGAGGGGCCAGTGGGGCCCCGGGACTGAATGCTGGGCACAGGTAGCAGGCCTTTACTCTGATGCCACGGTGTGAGCCACAAGCCCTGTCCATGCAGCCTGGGGGAAACCCAGGCCCTGAGTCTGGGGCACTAGAAAGCCCAGGGCCTGATGTGCCTCATCTCCCCCACCGACTGCAGGCACTATACAGAGAACAAAGGGAGCTGGTGGCTGTGCTGAGGGAGCCTGAGTGAGGAGACCACTGCGCCCAGGCACAGAGGGCAGCCAAGGTCCAAGGCTGGTGACCCCAGATGGAGGAGGTGCCACGGGACTGGGAGAATGGCGTCCAGTACCTGAGCAGGGACGGAGGAGAGGGCCGAACCAGTCTACTGCCCCACATCTCACCTTTGAAACCTTCTGGGGCACACAGCACACTACCTTCCATTCCCCCATTTTCTTGGCCAGCATGCAATTGGGACAAAACAGGGTCCCCCTATCCTCCCTGCAGTTCCTGGCTTGGGGAATCTGGTTTTAATTTCCACTGATTATCCCCTGGCTGGCCAGCCTTCCCTTGTTCTCCCACATCCGGAAATAAACTTCCTCCTCTACACTGTAATCTGCGAGGTGCTTCTTCTGCTGGGCCTCTCCCAGCCACTACCCCTCCGGGGTCAGCTGAGGCCTCCCTCAGGGCCCTAAGCACCCCGGTGGGGCTGTGCAGGATGGAGGAGGGCGGGTGCACACAGAAGGGCAGCAGAGCCTCTTGTACAGAAACCAGGACCCCTGGATTCCCCAAGGCCAGAGGAACTGCCAGGAGGGGTGTCACTCCGCCTAACCCAGCAGCATCCCTCGCTGATGTCTGGGTGGACGCCTCCAGGGGAGCTGGCCCTGGGTACCTCCCCGCCAGGCTGCGCAAGGTGAAGGGGTTGGGTGCATGTTGGGGGCAAAGCTCCTTTCGCTGGTGAGGCTGGAGCCCCTGCTCAACCAGACCCCCCAGTACACACCTGGGGAACTGCACCACTCAACTTTCTAGACGGACACCCCTCCTGCTAGCTGGGCCTCATGTGGGGGTGGCAGAAGCCCCAGGTCTCTGTTTTCAGTTTGGCGGGTGGGTGGGTAAGGACACAGGTCAGATGGGAAGGTGCCAGGACAGCCTGTCCCCAAGCGGGCGAGGCTGAAAGCACAGCCCTTCCACAGGCCCTCTGCTGGGGCAGTGTGGGAGGGGAGGAGTACCTGGGGTGTCAACACTGAGAAGAGGCCGCACAGGCAGGAAGGGGGCCAGCAGCCCCCAGAGGTTCCTGCCCTCCTCCCTCCCCCATTAGGGCACCCCACCTCCCTGTCCTGGGCCCCTGACTTTCCCAGAGACCTGACTCCAGTTCCTCGCCCCGCACCCTTTGCTGCCAGCATCTCCCCTGCCCTAGTGCTCAAGCCTGGCCGGAGTCCAGCTGCCTCTGCCCCCGAGCCAGGCCTGCCTGGGGTCTCGTGGGGGCACAGCCCCTGGGTGAGCGAGGGCACTAGCGGGCACGCCCTCCCTGGGGTTTGGCTCCTGCCTGTGGCCAACAGGGAAAATCACAGGCTGCAACCCTGGGGTGGGTGGGGTGGTGGTGCAGAGGGCGGGGGGGGGCAGCTTGGTTCTGACCTATTTAGACCCCGAGCCTCTTCTTCCACATGCCCCTTCCCACTGCTTGGGCCTGCCCACCA
Source organism: Echinops telfairi (assembly GCF_000313985.2). Classification (NCBI taxonomy): domain Eukaryota; kingdom Metazoa; phylum Chordata; class Mammalia; order Afrosoricida; family Tenrecidae; genus Echinops; species Echinops telfairi. Next base: position 2,891,579 of record NW_022111325.1, read on the forward strand.
GCCAGTACCTATCCTGAGAGTCAGTAGGGGCTGGGGGACCTGGGCCACCTGGAGACCCCCATGGGCCTAGAGGCCATATTCAGAGTCTGGTGGTCACAGATTGGGACCCATCCCCCCTCGTTCCCAGGCCCTGCCCCTGCTGCCAAAGCTCCCACCACAACATCCTTTGAGGTTTGGCCTACAGAACTGGGTGGATCCCCCATGACCCGCCCCCACATGGTCAGGCACCCCCTCCCCATGCCTCAGCGGCCCAGCTGGAGGGTATAAAGGGTGCCAGAGGCTGGAAAGGACAGGCCAGCTGATTCCAAGGAGAAGCCCCAGTACTCTGAGACAACCACCCACTGCAAGGCCCATCATGAAGCCCCTCCCGCTCCTGGCCCTGCTGGGCCTGGCCACCATCTGTCTGGTGGGCCAGGCAGGTGAGTGCTCCACCTCCAGCCAGCCAGCATCCTGAGCCATCGGGCCCGTGCCCCTCTCCCCATCCTGCACGAGCAGTCCCTTCTGCAGTCTAACCAGTCTAAAAGTGGCTCACCCCACTTTCCCCCTGCTCTGTCCAGCCTGTGGGGGGAGAGGAGGGTGCAGGCTCTGCAGGGATGGGGGGTGAGCAGGGGTGAATGGCTCCTATTCCTTTGCAGATGCAAAGCCCAGTGGCGCAGAGTCTGGCAAAGGTGCAGGTACGAAGTGGGGGAGACAGGGTTGGAGGCCTCCACCCCCCTTCAGCTTCTCTCAGGCTGTTGGGCAGACAAGCCCACTCTCCACCTGACCCACCCCTCTGCTCCCCAGCCTTCGTGTCCAAGCAGGAGGGCAGTGAAGTGGTGAGGCGAGCCAGGCGCTACCTGGACCAAGGGCTGGGGTAAGGAGAGGGGCCGGGCCGGGCCCGGGAGGCGTGGGACGAGGGTGCTGGAGGTTCCGGAGCCCCAAGGGGCAGGGGTGAGCTCGCTGTGCTGGGTTTCTCAGAGTCCCAGCCCCCTACCCAGACCCCCTGGAGCCCAAGCGGGAGGTGTGTGAGCTGAACCCGGACTGTGATGAGCTGGCCGACCACATCGGCTTCCAGGAGGCCTACCAGCGCTTCTACGGCCCCGTCTAGGCCCTCAGGCCCTGCAGGCCTCCGGATGCTGCTCCGCTCATTGCCTGGACCTCACAGGCCCTCCCAGCCCCCATCTTCCCAGCTTCTCCTACAATAAAACCCAGCAGAGGACTTGCTGGACGGATGATTCCTTGTCTGGTCTCTGGAGTTAAGGCGGGGTGGGCCCAGAAAGTACTGCTTAGAATGGACTTTAGTTCATTTATTTGTACCAGAAAGCACGTGAGGTGGCTTGCTAATGGCTAACCAAGGGTCCTGCCTCAGTCCCGCCCATGGACACCCCGAGGATACATGGGGGACAAGGTTGTCCCCAGGCTGTGAGCAGGACAGATAGCTGCTGGCAGAGGGTGTGCCAGCCGTGGGAGCGGAGGGTTAGTGGTTGGAGCAGTCATGTTCGTTCTTCCCGGGGCTGAGCAGACTTCAGGAGCCCCCAGACCCACAACCCACTTTGGGCAGGGGAAGGGCAGTGTGGCCTGGACACACACACATGCACACACCCTCTCAGAACATCCCGGCTCCTCCCGAGCACCCTCAAGCCCCACACCCCCCCAAAGCCCCACCCATTCACTCCCAACCAGTGGGTGCCCCTTGCCCTCGGCCCTCTGCACCTTCTGTACACGCTCCTCCACTCCAGGCTCAGACGTCACCCCACCCCACCGCCACACAGCTCAGCATCCTGGGCCTGGCCCTGCCTCCCCCAGGTGGCAGGGGTGCTCACTGTTGTTTGTCCCTGGTGCCCTCCTCTGGCAGGCAACCCTGCAACAAGGGGCATGAGCTGGGGGCCCGCAACAGGGCAGCTGTGAAGGAGGCGATGATGAGCAGGTTGCCGGCCACTGCCAGGCCAAGTGTGGCCGCCATGCCTCCCAGGCTGAGGGCAGGCGGTAGCGCTGCCAGCCAGGTGCGCCTGGTCCCCATGTCAGCCAGGACTGCCTCCAGCTGGAAGTGGGTACCCAGCACAGCGCAGATGTGGAACAGCTGGTGGCTGTGGCCTAGGAGTGGGGAGCTGGTCAGGACCATCCCCCTCTGAGAGCAGCCCTGGCTGGTTGTGCTACGCCACCAGAAGACCAAAGGCCGGCTTGTACAGGGGGACAGGGGTGGTAGTGGGGGTGTGCCTAACAGTGCCAGGCTTAGTTCGAACCCGGCTCCCAGCATCGCCAATTACATGCTGCTGGTTTTGCTGTTACCTGGCCAGTGGGGGGTTGGTGGGGGGAGGTCGGTCTGGACCCTGAGGCCCGTTCCAGATGCCCTCTGGTTGGGACGCCCCTCCCACCCAGCCTCGGGGAAGCTGCCCCTCCCGGCCGGCCACCCCGGGCTCTCACCGATGTAGTCAAAGCGGCCCGGGGCGAGGCGCTCCGGGAGGTGGGAGGTGAAGAGGAAGGCGGTGAGCAGCGCGCAGAGGAGGTGGTAGCTGTGGCTGGGGCTCAGCGCCTCCTGCCCGCAGTGGTGGGCCCGGCCCCAGCACAGCCCGAGCTAGTCGGAGAGAACAGGGCTGGGCTCTGGGAGCGCACGTGGGGGGTCTACGGTCTGGTGGGGTTGCACATGAGGGTGGGCTGGGTGGAGTGGGGCTGGAAGGGGGCGGCCTGAAGGGCAGGCTGGGGCGGGCCGCGGGCACCCTTACCCGGTAGAAGAGCGGGAGGTTGTCGAACAGGAAGGGGTGGGCGAAGGCAGTGGTGCGGAGGACCTTACAGAGCCTCGGGCTTTCCAGCTCCAGGAACCTGGGGGGCCGAGGGCAAGGCAGGTGGGTCCCCATCCCTGTGCTGGAGGTGTGCACCAGGGAAGGGAGGGGACCGTCAGCCTCGGGCCACGACGAGTGTCAATGTGGCTCGATGGCTAACGGTGCCCATAGGACACGTGGCCACGCCTGTCAAGCTCAGAGGTGACCGTGCGGATCGGTGCTAGTGTGCACAGTCCCCAGCGAAGAGCATGCCATCGCCAGCCTCCAGGGGTTCCAGGAGCCTGCGGGTTTGAGGAACCCACCGGGAGTAGCAAGCGAGGCCTGTGCACAGGAAGGAATTGAGTGCGGCGGCGGGCACAAAGAGCTGGTGCAGGGGGCCGTGCAGCCAGGAGGTCGGCATGGAGTAGGCGGCATAGGGGAAGGCGCAGCCTGCGGTGAGGTGGGTGGGGTTACGGAGGCTCCTCCCTCCTCGTCCTGACGTCACAGCCTCCCGCCCCGCCCCCCGGCGCTCACCCAGGCTGTACAGGCTGAGTGCGCCGTAGTCCAAGAAGTAGCAGATGTGACGCGCGCGGGGCGACATGGAGCTGAAAGTGTGTGCGCAGCACGACGCGAAGGGGTAGAGGCAGGCGGGCAGCAGGAAGATGAGCAGCGGCCAGTGGTACGGCTCCGACAGGAAGCCTGGGCCTCCAGCCAGCGCCAGGAGGCGCCACAGGAAGTACCTGCGGCCGGCATGGGCTCAGGTGGTCTCAGAACCCCCCGCGATTCCCGCTTCAGCCCCTTACACGAACCCTAGATGCCCCTGCCCGCCTGGGGACCCCTCTGAGTTCAAGGTGTGGCCTGGGGCCGAGCCGCCCCTCACCACCTCACCAGGTGGGCAGGAAGTGAGTCCAGATGTTGACCGTCTCGTTGGTCATCTGGAAGGAGCTCAGGACACAATCCAAGGCCGAGCTGGTGGGCCGGCGGTAACCAGACACGATGCCATCTTCCCAGAACACCTGGGGCAGGCAATGGAAGGAAGGGGGAGCAGAGGGGTCCCTGGGGCGTGCTCACTTAGGAGATCCCTGGAAGCAGGGTCGAGGATGTCCCCGAGGTCACAATGGGCCCCAAAGTCAAGTTAAACCAATGAAACGCCCCTTCCTTCCTGGGGTCCCGGGACCAGAGGGGCAGGGTAAGGGGACGGGGTAGGTAGAGGGTGAAGAGAGGGCGCTGGCCCCAGGAGTACGCTGGGCTCTCTCCAGGGCAAGTCCATCACAGTGAGCGAGTGAGTGTTAGTCAGAGAGCGACAGATGGACACTAGCACGGGAGGGGCAGGAATTAGTCTGCGGGGGTTGGGAAGTGTAGCTCCACAAGAGCTAAGACTGAACCTGTGTCCCAGTTGGTCCCCTGGAAGTGGGGTTGGTGGGTCAAACCCTCACCCGGGGCACCTGGTGGACTTGCAGGAGTTGGGGCAGCTTGAGGCTGAGCATGGCGGCCTGGTGCCTCCACGGTGACCTGGAGGAAGTGGGAGAGTTGTTGGGTGGGGGCAGTCAGGTGCCTGCCCCCATCCACAGCCCTCTGTCACTGAGCCCCAGGGTTCAGGCTGTGTGTGCGTGTGCGCGCGCGTGCTCGCCTGCCTTCAGCCATTAGAGCCTCAGTCCCTCCCTGGCTGCCAGTCCAAGTGCCCCATTCTGCCCCCAGGGCAAATCCATCTAGAGGGGTCAGTCAGCCTGGAGTAGCGGTCTAATCGCTACTGTTACCAACCTCAGGCCCCAATTCCTGCTGAGAACCGGAGCATCCCCACTACCACACCCACTTTCCCCTCCTCCCACCAGACAGCCCAGACCTACAGAGCCTGAGAGGGGTGAAGGCCGAACCCCTCCCACCCTCAGGGGTAATTCCTGGAGAGGCCAGCTGCCTGCCAGCAGACCAAGGCATTAATTATGGGTTGCTTGGCTATCTCTGAGGACATCACTTGTACCCCTGGGGGGCGTGTGAGGTAGGTCCCTGCCCCAATGAGCCCCGTGCCCTTCTGCCCAGACCTACCCACTGTTCTGCTGCCCCGCCCACCCAGGCACATTCCTTGGCACCGGCGGAGGGGCTGGGCCCGTGGTGGGCGGAGCCGCACAGAGGGAGGGAGGAGAGGCCGCTCAGCCTGCCCCACCTTCCCAGGCCCAAACTTTCCAGTAACCCTGCAGCCCCCGCGCCCCTTCGCCCAGGCCCAGCTCCGAGTGCGGCTGTCTGTACAAGGTATCCACATGGTTGCCTCTCTGCCACTCAAGTTTAGGGCATTCCTAGCCCCTGAACTGGGTGCTGGGGGCCAAACTGGCCCCTAGCCCCTGTCCTCCAGTGGCATCTGAAGAGGAGGACCTGCCCCCAGGGTATCCCCACCCCTGAGGGCTGGCCTGTCCTAAAGTGCTGCCCAGTCTGAGGGGGAGCAGAGGAGAGGCTGAGCACTGTCTCCCCAGGGATCCATCCCTAAGATGTAGTTTTGAGGTCTCTCCTTTGGGTGAGTGTGCTGTTACCATGGAAATGGGCAGGGCAGCTGGAGTTTCCCCAGACTAAGAGGTTCAGGGGAGCTTTCTTACCCTGAGCTTGAGGGGTGCTCCTAAGCCGTTGGGTCAGCAGGCAGAGTCCCAGGCTCCTGCTAGTCAGGCTGAGGGGAGGGGAAGGAGGGAGGAGAGTAGCCTGGCACTTGGGCCAGGCCTGGGCGGGGAATGGGGGCACAAAGGGGAGTCAGGGAACAATCCTAGCCTTGTCAAGCCTCCAGAGAACAGCGCAGGGTGGCCCAGCCCCATTAGCAGGCAGCTCACTGGGCCTCCCACACACAACCACCCCCCACCCCCACCCCACCCCACCAGCTTGACCCAGCCTTAGATTGGGCAAGGGTTCTCAGGCTGGGCTGCACCCCATTCCTAGGCTCTCCTAGGAGTTGAGGATAACTCTGCCATTGCCACAAATCTTGAACTAGATTCCAGAAATCACCCCCCACATCTTCCCGCCTCTTAGCACCTGGAACTGGGCAAAATTCAAATGCCTTTGGTAAATCAGTGTTGGTTCAACAGGGATTCTGCCAAGCCTGTCTGCCCTCACCCCCGTGGATACAGCTTGAGGTGCCAGTCCTTGCAGAGGGGTAGACTGGAGCCAAGGCGGCCCATTCGGAGGACCTAGATCTGGGTCAGAATTGAGTGGTTTGGTTGAACTGCAGATTTCCCAAGAGAAGCGCCCAAGCCCGATAGCTGCCTGCGAGCAAAATGTTTCCACCACCTCAGTTCACAGGGGCCTGATGGATCCCTGCAAACTCCAGGGACTTCCTTCAAATTGTTCATCCCACTCACCAGGCAGCTTTTCCAAATGCACTGCACCAAGTAGCCCCCCTACCCCGGGTCCCACTCCTCCACACAGAAAGGCAACAGGAGTCAGGCAGTGGGCTTAGGGGGATCTTTATTGATGCTGTCTCGGTCTCCACCAGGGCTGGGGTGTCTCTGCCCCCCCAGGTGTTCCCAGACTTGCTATCTTAGACACAGGGAGCGAGCCTGCTCTCCTCTAAGCAGAGCGTGGGAAGCAGGGCTAGCCCTGTGGGGAGGGGGTAGCAGAACAAATATCCTCACCCCCACCCCACGCTATGCTCTCAGCCTGAGCGGGAGGACCCAAGGCAAGCCTGCCCCCCCCCCTCTCATGGCTCCTGATGCTCCGCATGCCCTGAGATATTCATGATCTCTGCCCCCACTTCTCCCACATTCACCTCCACACCCCAAAGCTAGCCCCCTGCCGCCCCCCCCCAACCCCGCCAGCCCTGGG